>NC_135451.1:9322500-9630000 GCF_051991255.1 Vanacampus margaritifer
TGCGCTACATTATACAGACGGGTGACAAATGAATGGAAAAAGTTTAATTGTTCAAGTGGCAGAATTGTAATGTAAGGAAGGAAAGCTACTTACTTACCCTAAAGACATTCTTTTTTTTTTGTTGTTGATGTGGTTTGTCACGCACACAAATGACTGAAATAACTTGAGGTCATAATTAAGGTTTATGTAGTAGTATTTAACAATGATCATTATGGATTTTTTTTTTCAAAACAAAAATAGAAAAGTAAGTTTGTGCTGCCTTCTGGTGGAACAAGTGTTTTTTGCGCCTTTGGATGTTTTTTGACCCTTGAGTGCTACCGTAGGCTTTGTATTCCAAGCAATGCTCCTACACGGCTGCACAGCTAATCCAGAGTGTTGAAGCCTAGAGTGTAATTTTAGCTCCAGAAATATCTGTAAGTATATTATTTTAAGGATTGGTGGCGTGCACTAGGTTATTGAATCGGTCACTCGTAAGGAAAGTGTCCAATATTTGGCTTTTTTATTAATATTGATATCAAATATAAAGCATATGAAAAAAATCACGGAGTGAGCTGAAATTGCACCCAATTGTCATGTTGAAGTTCAAATTGGCACCGTCCAAAATTTCAAAATTATTATTGTCATTATTATATGTGGGAAACAAATTTTTATATTACACATGAGTAAAAATGTCAAAATTTTGGCCCATTGACTCCCATTATAAATCTTAAATTTTCATGTTTTTTTTTTTGATGCACTGTACACCTGATGTGTTATAGTGCATTTCCCGCGATTACCCAATTCATCCCTTCACTGGGACATCAACTAAACGTAGGAAAAAAAAATATGTTTGACTTTACAGTCATAAAAGCCATAATACACCCGATGGTGCTAGAGAGCTAATTATAATTTTTGGTTGAGCTAACTTGTGTGCTTCCTATGTTCCCATTCTTATACCAAAAGAAGAAAGCTTGGTTGGAATTGACAGCTTAGGCCTGTGAGCGTGTGTGGATGCAGAAACAGTGACATGCATACACGTATGAGAGTGTGATGAGTGTATGTGCGCGCGTGTGAGAATATTCTAATTTGAATGTGTTTTTATATATATATACACAGATGATAGTTAGTTGTGCTCTTAGGACAATATTGCTTTTATTGTCCATAGAGGGCATCAAAAACAAAGACATAAATAAAAAAAATATATGTATGGATAGATATGATGCCACTGAACATTTTGAGTGGTCGTAGTAAAAAAATAAATAAATCAGAAATCACTTAAATATCACACTTCCAATCGTGAGCCAAATTTTGACTTTAAAAAAAAAAAAATTTTACTTACAAGGGTTTTAAATTGTGTTTTAAGTTCCGATGTGACATAAGTTACTAGGCGCTGGTTAGCATAGCATTTCGATGGTAGCGCCCATGAAAACTAGCATCATGCTAACGGCTAAAAACAATCCCGTTTTTGTAGGGTTTGCAGCTAATTTTAGTAAATGATGCAAATCTATATCGTTTCAAACTTTAAATAACATGATTGTAATGTCCCCTTTGGGTTTTGTATATTACCGTTTTTACAGTTTCATCCAGTAAAATTGCCAAAGCAGCAAGAGACTTCCTGGTCTTTATTGGAGAAGCTAAACACTAAACCTTAACACTAGAGAAGACAGAATAAAGTTTGTATAATCAATGCTTTAGTAAGAAGGTGATGCAAGAGGTCAGCGATGGTAAACGTCGCCGTTATTCAGACACGTGTTAATCCCTCCGGCAGAGCGTCTGAGCATGCATCAATCACAAGAGTGTGTGCGCAAAGGTGAGCCAACATGCATTAACCTTGAACCGCGTGTCAAAAGTACGCTTGCTCCCCTCACGGCCACAAGCTCATGCGGCAATATAAACCTTGCATTGATGCGCTTGCACACATGAAGACAAAAAAAAAATTGACCACGTCGTGAGAAATAGGATATGATGTCAGGCGGATGTATTTTTGTTAGTTAATCATAAGAAAAAACATTGAGAAAAGTATGTTTTTGTGACACAAAAAATTAAACAGAGCTAAATCATTTCAAACTTTTACACCATAAATGCTTGCTAAATATACAACAACAAAAAAAAGAGAGCTCAAGTAAAAATAAAGAACTGAGATCATGTGGTTGCAAAAGAGTGCACACCCTTTTATTTCTGGGGAGGTGGCTGTGTGCAGAATGAACCAATCACGTTCTAATTCATGTTAAATGGCATCAGCACACACCTGACTGATTCTTATACTACCCAAAAACCCAGACATTTGAAGAAGACAGGAGATTGATGTCACATATACGTATTTGCCAGAAATTCCTCCAACCAACCAGATTATTTCCGTGAATTTCTACTCTCCACTTTTTTTCCTTTTTTTTTTGGAATACAGGTTATAAATTACACTAATAGCGGAAAAAGGTTGGGTCACAGTTTTTAATATCACATTTGACTATAATGTCAAACATGACACTCTACCAGCATAATTTAAAAACTCCTCAACACAAAACTTGTGCTTGAGTGTTCCATCGCCCAAGAAAAAAAACTATTACAATTAGTAGATTGAGGAAATATTTATTTACCATCTATTATCGTCAACTCATGCAGATATATAAAAAAAAAAACAAAGACATAAATAAAAAATATATATGTATGGATAGATATGATGCCACTGAACATTTTGAGTGGTCGTAGTAAAAAAATAAATAAATCAGAAATGACTTAAATATCACACTTCCAATCGTGAGCCAAATTTTGACTTTAAAAAAATATATATATTTTTTTTACTTACAAGGGTTTTAAATTGTGTTTTAAATTCTGATGTGACATAAGTTACTAGGCGCTAGAAATAGGCGGAGGAAATATTTATTTACCATCTATTATCGTCAACTCATGCAGATATATAAAGTCTACACACCCCTGATAAAAGAAACAGAATTTTTGTAATTTAAAAGAGACCAAGATAAAATATTTAAACTTTTCCACCATAACTAACCACTAACAAAAAAAGGGAAAAAAAGACGGAAGTGAAAAAAAATAAACATGTGCGATAATGTGTTTGCAAAAGTGTGCACACCCTTTTATTTCTGGGGATATGGCTATGTGCAGAATTAACCAATCACGTTCGAATTCGAGTCAGCACGCACCTGACATAATTTTAAGTGCATCTTATTCTTATCCTACACAATTGCCTAAACATAAAACTAAGACAGCAGATTGCTGTCACTTAGACTCAACTGCCAGTATTTGCCAGAAATTCCTGCAACCAATGATTTTTTATTTTATTTTTATTTTTAAAGTTAAAGGGGTGTTTTATATCCACTGCAAATGCAGATATATATATATATTTTTTTTTCTTCTTCTGATTTTTGATATAAAGGCTACTTTGAATCAGTTTCCAGAATATAGATTAATAACTATTTGTGTTAACCAACAAAGCATTGTCAGAAACTAAGAAGCCAAAGCCGCATGCTTTCAAGTATCAATGTCTGTTTGAACATTTCTGTAGATTACAGTTTTCTACTGTAAGAAGTTTTTGCCCTGTGGCTATTTTCCGAAAAGGCTGAAGTGACTTTATTGCTGAGATCTAATCGCGTTTCCTCAGCGAGGCACCAAACATCTTATCAGTGCGGGCAAAGAAGAGGAATCGTTTCAAGCATCTACAGTCAAAATGGAAGAAAAGGGGAGAATTCATGGTTGTAATTGGAAAGGTTCGACAACTGGATGAAAAAGACAGAAAAACTGTATGATGAGAAAAGAAACACTCCTCGGGGGCCTTTTCAGAAGTAATCAAGATACAGTAAAAAGTGCAGGTGTTAAAAGTTGTGGTCGAATCGTGGATCCTACATTTTAATCCATGGTGAGATTGTATATGTGCTGCCAATGTAATCTAAAGTAGGCTAATGTGCTCCTCTATTGACGTGTCTGCAGATAATCAGCAATGTCTATTAAAACTGAGTGAAGCAAATTTTCCACTTTGAAATGCTAAACGGGACAGAGGTACAAATTAGCCTTGAAATGCCGTATGTAATTAAAGGCCCCGCTGAATTTCAATAATCAAACGGGCCATCTTCAGAGAAACTATTACACACGGATTATTAGTGTATAGCAGGTTGCGCTAATCACTGGCTGGTAGACATTGTGGAGAAAAACATTAGCATCGTGTGAAATCTAAACACACCACCAAATATGCACGTAGGGGGCTTGGAGACAGGCACGCACACACGGACCCCACAGTCGCTCAGTCCTATTGATGTCAACCTTTTACTCTGAGTTATCATCTGCGCACAGACATGCTTCATATTGAATCAGGGGGAGAGGGTTAAATAAAACTGGAAAGCTTTCAGTTTTAATCTCATCCAGCCTCCAACTTGCATGCCTTGACCAAAAGATTCCGGAGATAGAGAGGCTTTGGATGTCAACACTTTTATTCGTCGCTATTGTACATCTGCTGGAACTTGCATTTGTGTTTTATGCTGCACAACACAACAAAACAGAGCTCTATTCTATATTGAACATCGGGAAGAAGAATTCATTGGAAGTATTTCTATTAGTTTAACATTTTTTCCACTTTTGTTAACAAGAGTATGAAAACCGGGTGTACATTTAGAACAGATATAAAATTTGTGATTAATTGTGAGTTACCTATTGAAGTCATGCTATTAATTTTAACCGCCTGGCGCCCCGAATTTTTAACAATCTTTAAAAAAAAAAAAAAAATTATAAAAAAAAATTCTAGGTTTTCATACTCTTGTTAACAAAAGTGGATGGGGAAAAAAAGTAAAACTAATAGAAATAGTTCAAATGAATTTTTGACGTTTATAGGCGTCAATGGCAATGAATGAGTTAATGTTAAATAACAGGTGGGGTGTTTTTTCTGGAGAGCTCAGTATTGTTCATTCGGTAATTTTACCGATTTGACATGTCATCATCATTGCTCTCCTTTTTTTTCTTTTTCTTTTTTTTTCTATGTGGGTGATTATATGTATGTGTGTGTGTGTGGTGTCATGTATTTGATACCTGGGCCTTCAGTGTAGACTTCGAATCCGATTTATTCTACCTCTCAATACCACCACTCCAATGTTGAAATCATCAATATTATACAACAAGGTCATATATAAGCATACAGCTGAGCCATGTGCATCATCTAGAGCAGTTCAGAAACAATATTAATCTGGTGACATGACAAAAACATAAAGACATTAAAAATAATAATAATAATAATCAAAAATTGACCCATCCACTACTTTCTGGTTTGTTTTGCACAAAACAAGCCCCAAAATAGGCCATTTTACATAAAACAACCTAAAAAATTGGATAATTTTGTACTAAAAAAAAACAATACAAAAATGTGCTTATTTTGTATAAAATAACCTCCCACCCAAAATAGGATACCTACTTTGTATAAAACAACCCCAAAATTTGGATAGTTTTGTATAATAATAGTAATAATAATAATAATAATCATCATTTTTAAGACTCATTAAAAAATCTGATTATCACATGTATTAATTTGTGCAAATTGCTAACAAATTTGTTTTTCTAGTCAAAATTGACGAACAATTTTTTACCCTGGATCAACCAATCAAATGACGGGAAAATGCTGATGTTATCATTGGACAAAACCCCCCAAAACAAACCATAGTCCCATTGCTAATATAGTTTAAATGACCTACTATTAATCCTGTGAGGGAATGTTAAAAGTATCCAGGTGAAACACGTTGCATTGTAATACAGAACAAACGCTTTGATGCCACCGAATGCGGTTATTGATTAATAAACGGTCAAAGAATTTCATTTCCCAGATATACTGTCCCTGCTTGCTGCTGCACATTTTGCTGCCAGAGAGGCTTCCCCCCCACCTCAGGACAAATGTGTTTCAGTCGAGCTGATCCAATCCCTGCTCTATTGTTTTTATGTACTTCTGTTTAGTGCTCCCTCAGCTCCACTGACTACCTGTCTGTTTAGAGGCCAATAAACATAAATCCGACTTGTTAGAGGTTTTCATAAATTCCCACCATACATGGGAAAAGGCGCGCTAACAGCTGGATGGAAGTCTACTGAGAATCGGAAATGAATTTCTATCCTGGTAGTCTTCAAGACCATTATTGGTGTCATTAAATCTTTGATGAAAAATCGCTGTCATAGGAAGCCACATACTGTACTGGCAAGCTATTGTTATGAATCAATATGACTTATTGTGCGGCAGACTTCACTTATTGAATCCGGTCCGTTAAAGGAACGGAACTTTATTCACTTAGGATGTTTCTCATCTCTTCTGAATTTATTTTAATGATGAAATCTCATAAAACATATTACTAATCTTCATGTATCTTTTTTTTCTATCTTCACTTATGCCCAAGTAGACTTTGAAAGAGAAGTCCCCCCCCCCCCCCCAAAATAAAATTCTTTACAATATGCTGCATGCACCCCCACTTATCTAAACACAACATTCTTATTAATATTGCATTTGTGGAATATTAATTAACTCATTCACTGCCATTGACGGTTATAGACGTCAAATATTCATTCGAACTATTTTTATTAATTTAACATTTTTTTCCACTTTTGTTAACAAGAGTATGAAAACCTAGAATTTTTTTTATTGTACATTTAGAACAGATATAAAATGTGTGATTAATTGTGAGTTAATTTGTGAAGTCATGCAACTAATTACGATTAAAAATTTCAATTGCCTGATGCTCCCTATTTTTTAATAATTTTTTCTTTTTTTTTTAAATCGCGTCAGGCGATTACATTTTTTAAAATTGTAATTAATTGCATGACTTCAATAGTTAACTCACGATTAATCATACAATTTATATCTGTTCTAAATGTACAATATTTTTTTTTCTAGGTTTTCATACTCTTGTTAACAAAAGTGGAAAAAAAAATAAACTAATAGAAGGAATTCAAATGGATTTTTGACGTTAATAGCCGCCAATGGCAGTAAATGAGTTAAGCAGCTAAATCCACCCATTTTTATCCATCTCAGGCGGCAGCCATTTTGTCAACCGAAAATGGCAGGTAACGACCAATCACAGCCTACTTAAGAAAACAGGTGAGACGTGATTGGTTGTGAGCAACTGTGATGTCATTTTTAGTGGACAGCAAGTGCTAAAATGGCCGCCCCCCCCCTGAGATACATAAAAACAGGTGGATTTTGCTGCTTAATTAACCCTATTAAGCCTGAACCATCAAATATATTTGCGAAAATTCAGATTTTTTGTAAATTGAGTATTTATTGGTCCTTTTGAACAAAGACCCAAAAATCTTTTTTTGTAAATCAACTCCCACATATGACTTTTGATTTGTGTCATATTTGATACATCCGGTCACAATGCTTTAAATTCCTGCTAAAAATATAATAATAAACAGACATATCAAACATATTAGTATTTCCAAAAATTAGGAAAAAATTATTTTTACTGTTAATAAGTATAGATGTCCTTTGGGGTGATCTTGCAAGGTCGCTGAAAAAGCCATCCGATGGATGATACTGCCCTCTAATGGATTATCTGTGCAATGCATGTGTCAGATCATATACATCAGGGTTTTAATGAAAGAAAAAAAATATTAAACTCATGAAAAAGAGGACCTAAAATGTATTGTATTTAATATGATACGTTTGGCTTCATAGGGTTAATATTCCACAAATGTAAATAAACTTAATCAGAATGCCATGTTTAGACTAGTAGGGCTTGCATACAACATATTGTGAAGACCCCACCCCCCCTCTTTTAAAATACATAGATTTCAAATTCAGGTAGAATTTTGAATTCAAATTAAACTGTATTTGTTAGCCATTATTAGTGTCTATTTCTCCCCTCAATGGTGTTTTGGCTCCAAGATTTGACCTTTATAGTCCACCAGCAGGGAATCGATGTCACCTCTGGCGCTCCCATTTGTCCCCTCGCCGCACTTGACTGCAGAAGATAATTACGCCTCAAATGAAGCTTTGCACTTTGTGTCGACTAATGTTTAACATTGTCTCTCTCTTTCTCTCTCGGTCTCGTACAGCCCAACGGGGCGACTCAATGGATCCACGTGCACCTCTTATTTACAAGATTCATGTTTATCTAATGCAAAATCAATAGTTCAGCACCGGGGAGAAGTTAGGGCCCGGCTAACAATCGTTGGGAGCTACTTAACAGCGCATATGCCTATACTTTAGTGGGCCATAAAGTAGAGGGATCGGCGCAAACAGACTGTTGCACATTCATCTCAGTGTAACTAATGGTCCTAAACTCGTACTTTTTGGGGCAGTTGGCGGTCGTAGGGGCTGCTCTCGGTGGTTGGGGAGGAGAGAAACTATGGAGGACCAAAACTGCCAAAATAAAAAATATATAAAATAATTGCAAGTAAAAATAAATGTAATAAGTAAATAAAATAATAATAAAATACAAGTGAAAATAAAAACGGTTATAAAAATATAATTCAAAAATTAAATACAAAATTAATAGAAATACAAATAGAAACAACAACAAAACATATATATCCATAAAAAAATAATTAAAATAAAAATAAATACAGAAATAAAAAACGAGATAAAAAAAAAAGTGAGAATTGAGTTGCTCGAGTCTTGGTGACAGTGGAGAAGATAGTCGTCCATTGCTGGAGTTCTCCATGCTTTCTTGTTTGCCGACCCGCTCACTCGCCTATTGAAAGGCACTTTGCAATGGCGGAGTCCAACCCAAGACACGCTGAAGACCGCCCCCTCATTTGAATACCATTTTGTCCCGACAGAGCGTCTGCAGCAAGAAATAAATAAATGTGAGAGGAGAGCATTTTTATTTATTGATTGATATTTAATTATATTTATATATTTATTTTTGTATTTATTTCCACATTAATTTTTTATATTCATCTTGTGAATCTTGGTTTTTATTTTTGTATTTATTTTTACTTTTATTAATTTATATATAGTTGTTTTTTATTTGTATTTAAAAAAAATTATTAAAATTTTAAATTATATGTTTTATTTCCGTTTTTTTCACCTTTATTTATTTATGTATTTATTTTTAGTTTTAGTTTTTAATTTTGGCAGTTTTTGACCTCCATAAGAAACAGGCAAATTTAGAGAATATTTATGCTAATGAGTAGATGTGGGCATCCGTCAGTACTGACAGACGTTTAGATGATGACGGACTAACAAAAATTTTGTAAATTGCCCACTTCTGGTAATATTATTGAAATCTACTATTTGAGTAAAGAATAAAGTAAAGTTAAATAGGAATAATTAAAAATAATGCTAGTGTTACTTAGAACATCAAAATACACCTTCTTTGAGCTATTGTGGTAGAAATGACAAGGTTAAAAGTTTTTGTTGTTCTTGATATTTTTAAGGGCTAAACACTGTAATTCAAATTTACAGCCTAATGGACTTACTGTGATGAAAATTTCAATTACATCTCTTCATCATGCACAACTCTCCCTTGACACAACCAGCTAATATCCTCCAGACCTGGAGACTCCTCCACCTTATTTCCTGGTTCCTTGCACTTTGAATAGATCAGCGCTTAGAAATCTGCCTCAGCTGCTCTGCTCAGGGCTGTGTATCATTTAGCCCCAAAATTCACTTTTCCCCACCAGTAAGCACTCTCTGCCTCGCCCCATTCATGAACCCTGACAAAGACCTTGCCATCTGTCTGTGTCGTTTGCCGCAAAGTGGCCGGGATTAATTGAAAAACAATGACAAGGCCAAGTGGGGACGGTCAAAGCAATAAGCGTTGTGGCCTAGCTGGGTCACCTACCCATTTCCTCATTGTCAAAACCGCCTTCTCCTGACATTAGCTGGAGACTACCAGGAGCACGGTGTCCGTTTTGGTTTAATGTCCTACCCTACTTGAGCTGTGGGCATTATCAGGTGGACAGATCCAAGATACTGTCTTTGGTCATGTTAGTGGAACGAAGCTGTAATCAATTCTAACACTGACTTGATCCCCAAGGACTAGAGGTTCTTCGATAGCTGAGTTATGGACACCCCACAGAGTGGTAATGTGCACCCAGCTCGAGATGTTATTTTCAAGCCTTTGTGACTTCCAAACCTCAGCTTTCCAAGTTTCGGCCCCTCCGTCTGCCTTTTGAGTGAAATCCTCCTCCATGTGATGGCTTTTCCATTCCATGTAGCTTCAGCAGATCGAAACGTCCTCTACACGTGATTTCAAGGTTGAGCGGACCGGCCTCTCGCCCTTGGTAAGCAGGTGAAGTGAGCCTGTCTATATGCAGACCGACATTGTCGTTTACAGCCACCGGCCATTTTGCTGACAGCGTATTGCGGGATAAGTCAGAGTTTGTCAGACATGTCTTTTGTTTTCTTTTACAGCTCATTAGTTTTCATTTGGACTTTTGGCACACAGGTAGCGTGACCAGATTTTGAAAATTAAAAAGTGGGACGCACAAAGTCTCAATTGTCCGTGAAAGAGGACTGTCGCGGTTAATACTGGACATCTAGTCACCTTACCCACAATCTGATTCAGTATTAATGAGTAGGCTAGGCATGATACATTGCACAGTATTATAATTAAAAGCAGTTGGGAAGGAATAGACAGTTGTTTGACTGTCCAATTTTTGGTTGCTTAACTCATTTGCTCCCAAAAAACATATAAAAACGTTCTATTTTAAATCCTGCCATTTATATATATATATATATATATATATATATATATATATATATATATATAAATATATAATATAATATATATATAAATATATATATAATATATATATGTATATATATATATATATATATATATATATATATATATATATATATTACAATTGGGAACTTTTATTACACTTGTAAGTCAAGGTACCACTGAACAGTTTAAAATTGTATTCCTCATGTCCTACTTAAATTATTTCGTTTTTGTTAAAAAAATAAAAATGTATACAAATATTTTCCATCTGTTAAATGAGGTCGGGAGACTAAAACACAGATGAGTAAGCGCCATAATGTGGAATGAGCTGTTTTGTGTTTTATTTGCTTTGTGTCCACCATTTTGGTTAACCCTCTTATTTTTTTTAATATGCTTTAGAAACAAATTTTGATTCAACCGTTAAAAGAAAAGAAAAAGACTTCAAGTACAGTATTTACCACGGCTTATTTCCTTCATTCCACAGCATAAAAGGCTCGTCTCATGTATTTCTGCCACCATGTAATTAGCATTAAAGTGATTCATCTGTTACTATTCATATGGTTGACACTCAGCCAGTGGTTATGTCGGGCACTGTTTTTAAAACTATGTCAGAAAGACTCAATTACCTCCAGCTGAACAAAAAACGCTCTCTTTTTCTTGGCACCTGTCCTTATTGATCGGGGTTATGCTGCACAAGCAAACATACAAATTCAGTTTCAGCTTTAAAATACAGAGCCAGGTATGCATGAGGATTCGGAAGCAAACAAACTTATAAGGATGTCTCCAAAATTTGATTCATTAAAAATGTATATATTTACTGGAAATGCAGCCAGCTGGCTGGTTGTTACCTTGGAGGCAGTTTTAGGAAGGTAGAAATTATATATTTTTTTGAAACAGGCTGACCTGCTTGTTCATTGTGCCATCCAAGCCATTGTTTTTCTCACAGTATGGATAGCCATCTGTCAACCTTACAGCGAGAGAGAGGCAATGATTTTTTGCTCGCTCGAGTGAACACAGAGCAAAGCAATATTTCACATGTTGGCTGTGAAAAAAAGAAAAAAAAGACCTATCTCAGGGGATTTTGCTTGCCGGAGTGATGCGGTGGTGGTGTTGAACATCAAGAATGATAGTCGTGCCTCCGAGATGGAGCAGGAACTCCATCAAGTCAGGTTTAACCAGGACTGCCAAATCCTCCTCGTGACTGTTTGATGTTGATGGATTCATATATTATAAAGGGCCCTTAAAACAGGAAATACACACAAGTATTATTATAACATACTTTAAGCATATATTCAAAAAACAGTTGTGTCTTTGTACGCTACATATCTTATCTTTCCAACTGCTTGTAAAGTGTCCTTGGTTGTTTTTAAAGGGGCGTATAAATCAAATGTACTATTATCATATTGTGCAGCACCGTGGGTCGTTTTCAGCACGTCCGCCAGTATTTATATTCTGTGTAATGTTTTTATGATGTAAGTATGGCCCAGTGAACTAAAATGGACCCAAACTATGAAAAATAGATTTAATAAGTCTCAGCTCGGCTTTTGTGTAACCATGAAACTTTATTTAAAAAGCTTCAAAGACATAGCAAAAGCAGTCATAAGTGACTGTTATGATCTGTGTTTTTGTTTAGTATTTAGTTCGGTTTATGCCTTGTTTTCTTGTGGCACGTCTTACTCGTTTTGTTTTCATCTGTGCTCTTCAAACTCGTCCCTTGTGTCTACCATTGCCATTCATTTCATGCCGTTTTTAGGTAAAACGTCACATTGGGATATATAGGTCTTTAAAATTATCTGCCATTTTTGGGGGGGAATTCATTATTAAAAGCATCAATTGTACTCTGTGTTTTATTATTTATTATTTACACGTTTTCCATGTGTTCCTATTGCCAGTGTCGTTAAGTTTGATCATGTCCACCTGTGCCTTGTGTTATCCAATCAGCTCCCTCAGCCACCTGTGTCTTGTCCAGGTGTCTCTCGTTTGTCATGTTTGTTTGTATTTAGTTCCCTGCTTTCGTTCGGTGTTGGTTGGTTGACTGTCCTCGTCATGTCGTGTTTCCTGTGTTTGTTTGGTCCCTCGGTTCTAATCAAGTCATCCTGTTTGGTAAGTTTCTTTCAACCTAGTAAGTTTGGGTTTTTGTTAAAGTGCAAGTCAACCTTAAACATTTCTTGACAATAATATGTGACCTCACTAGTCTAAACATGACATTCTGATTAATATTACATTTGTGGAATGTGAGTTATGAAGCAAAATCTAGCCATTTTTATCCATCTTGGGGGGGAGGGGCATTTTGGCATTTGCTGTGGACTTCAATGTTAATCAGGACTCAGGCAACCAATCACAGCTCACCTGCTTTCTGAAGCTGAACTGTGATTGGTTGTTACCGTAGATTTGAGCTACATTGTTGTCATATACAATTGACAGCAAGTGGCAAAATGGTCGCCCCCTGACATTGATAGAAATGGCTGGATTTTGCTGCTTAACATATATATATATATATATATATATATATATATATATATATATATATATATATATATATATATATATATATATATATATATATATATATATATATATATATATATATATATCCCCTTTAAACAAGATTACTGTGAAAATTACCCAGTAAACTGGTTTTAGCATCTTTAATGAAATAATGGTTAAAAAAAAAAAAGTCCCGCATCCTTCAATTTTTCTGAAAGTGTTTTATAGAATTGATGTTCCCACGGGTTTTCATTCAACAGCCTCAAAGTGACCAGCTAGCGTTAACAGCCGTCCAAAACAATGCGTCATTCTGTCCCGGCCGTTGGCTTTCAACACTGGGAGGCCATTTGTCTCATCGCAAGTTCCTCTTCAAGGTCGAGGACCTCAATGAGGCTATAATTCAACTATCATGTAATTAAGTAGTCCAATGATCATTTGAAAGGGCTAATGGAGTATAGAAAATGCCTACATTAGAACTTAGACGTGTCAAAAAGGACACTTTGGAAATTGATGAGCCATTAGCGAAAGAGATACAAATAGATGAACAACTAAATCACTTCCCAAAAGAGAGTTTGAACTACTGGGTCTAAAGTTATTGTAATAGTGCGAAACTCAAGCTGTGCGAATGTTTTAATATTTCATTTGGGGATGTAATCTGACTCCTAAAGCTATAAAAAAATGTTTATAAATATGTATTTAGAACCATAGCAAGTTCTTCTTGTTAAACTTTTTCTAAATTGCAGCCCCATTAATTCATCAGTACTTTCTTCTACACACGTCATTGTGTTCCCGGTATGTAGTGTAGTACTTGATTGAGTCCTTATCTAAATTATGCATCTTATGCAAGTACAAGTCTAGATTTATTGGTGCCGGGCTAATGTTATTCATTAACCTTCGCAAATGTTTGATTGGAATTTGGCATTGCTTCCTTCAAAGGCATCTTTCATTCCCTCTGCGATTCATCTTCTTCAAATGAGTCACTAAATGTTAGTCTTCAAAAGTCCAGTTTATGGAATAACCCGAACCTCATTACAATACAAGTAAACGTGCAAAGGCACAGACACACTATGAAGCAAATTTGAAAGGTGGACAAAAAGAGGAAGTTGCTTCGTTATAGAATCTTGATTTAAAAAGGGTTTAAAAAAAAAAAAACTTACTTCAGGAGACATAATTGTGTCTTATCAGTATCTGCTGATCTGACTAATTCTGTACTCTTAGGAGTAATTAATGAGCTGCAATTATGAGAGCAATTAAGAATCTCAATTAAAGTTTGGAAGATGTTAAAGCGTTATGAAAATCAATTAAATGAGCAAGTTGTCTGGCGGATGAAACTCAGAGCTTTTTAACACCGTATATGGTCTCAGCAAGGTTTTAGTCCCACAGTGTGCGTTATATTTTCATTATTTCATGTAAATATATGAATATGAATAGGAGTGTCTCCAAAAAGGGCATTCATTCATTCATCAGTCCTCAGTGGAAACCACAGCGAAAAAAAGACGTGCGGGTATCGTCAACTTTCTGGTCACAGAGCTCAGGGCACAAATCGGTGAAACCACATTCAGGGGAGTAGGAATGGGTCAGCAGGGGTGCCAGGGACCTGATGGATGAACAATTGAACATTTCAAGATCTGAAAAGTAGACTTCCTTTAGTATGCTTTTGCCGTAAAAATTATGTTGTTGTTGTTGATGTTGTTTGGTCGGTGCTGGTTTTCACTTTACTTTCTTTTGTTTGGTCCTTCCTCGGGTCTCCTAACGGCCTCACGACTCTGGCTGGAAGTGTTCGGTTTAGGTGAACGGTTTGGGATTTTTTAATAGGTTTTAGGTAAACTAAAAAAATTAAAAGAAAAAAAAAAAGATGTTTTTGACTAAATGTATAAATTGTACGTATATTTATCCGGTTGTTTATAAAAATGGCGTTTTACAGCATCTCTAAGTACTTCAACTGATTCCAGCCACAACTTTGATTGTGTTCCAGATACACAACCATTACATATTGACTAAAGGTCAGACGTCTGAAGGCTTTGAGCTTATTTAGCACAATGCTGTCACTGTTTTTGTCGTTTTGGCGCACTAATTACATCTGTCATTGATGGCAGCCTAAATTAGCCGTTAGAGCGTCTAATGAGATGCTGATTGCAGTTTCGGAAAGTCCTTCATTGCTGATTTGCTGATATTTTAGCACAAACATTTAGCATTATTTGATTTGATGCCACAAGTTAGTTAGTAATTACTCCTTGGATGCCACATTTTGAAACGTGCTCGAAACAACACAGGATTCTTTACACAGTTAATGTCATATACGGTTTTGGCCTTCAGAACATGGAATTGAATACTCAAGTATGACAGAATTTCCATACCTATGGCCAGTGAGAGAGAATTGACAAAACTTAATGTACACAACACAAACTTCACAACCATGGTGCCCATCTCTCACACACGTAATGTATTGTAAAAGTAACACCTGATTCCTAACACTATAGTACTCACTAAAGTCACTAAAAAAATATAACTGTACATAATAGAGGTGTTCAAATTTCATCGTTCTGTTACAAACGATCTACATATAAATGTTGACTTTTACCAACATTAATAGCTAAATATGTCGAGTAAGAAAGACTTCCTATAATTTTGAAAGTGTGTATATATATATATATATATATATATATATATATATATATATATATATATATATATTTTTTTTTTTTTTTTGTTAAGTGAAATCCTGAAGACTAAACTCATTAAAATAACTATGACTAATAATAATAATAATTATAAGTCAGAATGTTTGTCTATTTTTTTCTTTTCTTTTTTTTTAGGAAAAAAAAAACTTAAGTGGCAAAACCGGGAGTCATTTTCATGTTCATCAGGGTGGCTATCCTGTGCCTAATGTAACTTGTAATCGAACTAATAAGTTACTTTTTAAAAGCAAGTAATCAGTAAAGTAACAAAGTTACTTCCTCAAGGTAACTGTGGCATTACTGCTGACTCCATACACGAAGGCCCCAAGATGAGATTTGAACCCAGAACCTCTCCACTGCGAGGCAGAAGTGCCAACCACATGCTCAACTGCGCCTGCCTCATCAGCAATCACTTGAAATGCATTCTCATCCAGTCACACACTGTAAAAAAAAAAAAAAAAAAAAACAGCCATGCAGCTTTTCATTTTTTTCTTTTCTCCCCAAACGTGGAGGGGAAAAAAAAGCCCTCCAGTCCACAATGTGGTGATTAGAGAAGGAAAGCCCACACAATAACCTACTGATTGTGGTTTGGAGTGTCACATTCAACAAGGTATTAAGCAAACATCATCCTGAAATGTAATGAATGTGGAAAAAATTAGCTATAATAATAATCTATGATTGATAGGAACTTTGAACTGTGCTCTGGGTGATCACTCCCAAACTACTTCCTGTTTTAATTACTTTACATGTGACATGAACCATGTAAAAAACATGAATTATGTGTAAAATATTGTATTAATGGCTGAAGTTTGACATTTTGAGTTAAATGTTTTTCTTTTTTAATGGGCAAAATAAATGAAGACAAAGTTCTATTTATATTTTTTTATTTTAAATAATGAAAAAACCTCAATGTGCAATTTAAGGCACATCCCCTTTCTTTAAACATGACGAGTGAATTAAGTAGCTTCGGTCCAGAATATTGAAGCTGTCAAATTTACCAGCCGGCAGCCAGACCCTCGTTGGTCATGCTAATAGATAGCCGCTAGCCACTTAGGTCGGAAACTTCTGCCATATCATACAATGACGGCGTAATTAATTAGCGGTTTCCTAGCGACTGAAGAGGGTCTTCTGCCCAGATTTAGTCATAACTGTTTTAATTTCCTTATTTCCTCAGTAGAACTTTTATCTGTGGATGTGTCTTTGTGAGTGTTGTCGCGATTTCTGCTAGCTGCCGTCGTGGCTGGGAGGCCTCCTCTATTTCCACAACAATAGACCATTTGTCTGTGGTTTGAAGTCAATGTGTTAGTATGATGTTTTTAAAGTATCTCATGTCCGGTGAACTCCGGGTGGGCTGTTTTGCTGGGGGCTTTGTGGTACCGCCCTTCAAGATAGTATAAGAATGTTGTAAGTCCTCTGAAATCTTTGCACTTGTGAGAGGCTGCAGCCATTGCCTGGAACTCACTTGTGCCCGGAATATTCTGTAGAAATAAAAGCTTCGAAGCAACTGTTCATCGATCTCCAGCCTGCATTTGGATAACCAACATTCTCACTACCCGAAAGAAAACGAACACGCGGAGGAAAAGATCATTTTCTCCAACACGACCTAAATTAGCGATTGAACATGAGTTCGGGATAACGTTGTTTTGATGTTGGTTGCAACTACAATGTTGATCAAAGAAAGGTCTAAAAGGGAAGTCAAGCTAGCGATCACGCCACGACGTGGGCCAACTTTAAAGTAAAAGTGTACTAATTCTGTTTGCGTTGCCGTCAATGTATAACTATTTGGTAAACTTTATTTTGAAGTTGGGCTTACCGTGTTACGTTGAGTATGTTTCAGCTTCCTTGACGTGTCAGAATGGTCCGAACCGACCACAGATCAATGATGATCCGTTGCACTACTAATATTTATACATAGCTCTAATATGCCGTCGTACTCAAATAATACAGACTGCATGAGATATGTTATGGTTTTTAAAATATTTTTGTGCGTGGTCAAGTTTTTCGGGCCCGCTGGCCTCCGTCTGACTTCTTGGTGCTAAAAATGTCCTATGTGGCTGTATCTAGCTTGATGAAATGGTTCCAGTACGTCGGTCCTGATCAGACGCAAGAAACTAAGATTTCTTTCAGCTGCTTTGGCCCGGTTCTGTCATCATGGAGATTTTTGTTCTTTCTGTTTTCAAGACGGCATTGTTGCAACAATGTTTCATGTCTGTTTTGACTGACCTGTCCAACTGGTGTCGACATTAACAATAACTATAACGGAACTGCATGTCAGTGCCCCTCGGACATATCTAGCCTACTTTCACAAGAGCAAAGTCTGTCTGTCATAATGTATTACAGTGAATGATGCCTTGTCTGTCTTTATGGCCAAAAAAGTGTCGGGCTATTCGGGAAGCTTGTTTTTCTCCGGCTTTCCTAACAAGGCCGGCATTTGACTAACAGCCGCGCGATCCATGCCCATTTGTGTCATCTACCATCAATTTCTCTCAGCGATAAATACCCCAAACTGCCCCATAATGGAGTAATTTACACGCACCCTGCCAAAGCTATTGACAGAACTCTGTCCTATAGTAAATGTCTGGCATTTAGCAAATCAATGACGTGAATTATGAAGAGCCTCTTGTTGCCTCTCCATTCTTTTCAATAACAAAAGAGGAAGCGCATTGATGGGTTGTTAGTTGCTGCAGTCGATGAGTTTAAAATCAACCTTTTGGTGAAAATTGTTTTCTCTGATCATCTCTCGTCACACAATATGATGAACAGGCTAATGGATTATGTAGGAGATGGCATTGAAAGCCTTTCTTTTTTTTATTAGTTTTTAATCTGAACATGTTTGCGTCTTTGCCACCAGTTTTGCCTTAACTAAGCGTTATTTCTGCAGTCCATAATTTCATCTTGAAAATGAGCAAGAGAGCGGATCTTCCTTATAGTAATTGAGTATTGATTTGAAAATAAACAGCGGCAAGACTCCCACCCAACTGACAGGCCCATCTTTTGGACGAAATCGACAATAAATGGGTCCCGGCTTTGAGATCAGGTTATAGATCAAGATGATACAGTCTCATGCGCCTTTCCCTTCACGATTAATCCTGCAATATATATTGGATTTTAGGTAACACATTTATGGGCTCAGCCATCAAAAACCTCTAGTTTTGAGCAGGCAGAAGATAAGTCAGCGGCTGGACTTTGTTCACCTTGCAAGGTAGCTTCATGAGAATATGCCGTTCATCAAAGAGATTAGCAATGATTTTCATTTTTACAGAAATTTTTGTTAAAACAAGTAACTTGCCTCCTTTGACAGAGATCTAAACAATAGAATCTCATTCAGTAGAAGACCTGTGTGACTACTGTCACCGTGGAAACTGTATTTTAATTTTCTATTGTCGCAAAAGTTAAAGAAAAAAAAAAATGTTATTTACTTAACTGCTGCGGAATTTAACCTGCAGCCAAATGTAGCCACTGCCGCTGAGATGCACGGACATGGACTATAGGTAGAAAATTAATTTGCGCACTTTCCAAAGCCAAATTAAAATAATATATTAGTTGTACGCTTTGGCATGTCACCTCAGAGCAAAATTTAAAATAATTTAATAAATTAATTGAAATAAACATTAATTCCAAGATTTTACTCAACAAGTATGGGTGCCAGGCGATTATTATTATTTTTAATCGTAATTAATTGCAGGACTCAAATAGTTAATTCACGATTATTGCAAATTAATTAATTGCATTATATCTGTTTTAAATGTACAATTAATATTTTTTGTAAGTTGCATACTCAACATAAAAGTAGAAAAAATGGTAAACTAATAGAAATATGGCTGCATCGTTTAGTCATTGATGCAGTAATTTCATAATCATAAAACGGAGTTAAAATGAATTCGATTAAAATACGAGGGTGATATTGACTTGTGTTTAGGTCATTTTTCTGCCACTAGATGGCATAATTGCATTTGTAAGACGCTGGTGACAGCTCAGTGCGTTTTTCTTTTCATATTAAGAACTATCTAATCTTTAACATGAAATAATTTGGGAAATTCTGCACATGTTTAAAATTGTAAAATTCAACTTGACCCCAGTCTCCACAAATATATGCATTATTATTAAATTCATTACTGCTAAATTTTGATGCGGACGTGTCGGCTGCGTTGCAACTGGAATTCCCCTAGTACAGGCTTTTCAAGTAAGGAGCGGTCATTAATTACACATAAAAAAAAAAATAGTGGAGTCAAAGGAACTTTAACTAAAAATTAACACACTAATTCCGACACCACTAGTTACAGGCTTTGTAGAAATAAGCAGAAGCAGAATTAGAAAAATGCTATTTATTGCGATTAATTAAGGAAAATTGTGTGATTAGTTAAAGGGATACTTGACTCACTGAGCAATATTCAGCATCAAAAAGTTAATATTTCATCCAGAATTAATTTGATAATTTCATTATTTTTGTATGTACAGTTAATACCAGTTAAAAACACATTTTCCCACTTTCTGTCAATATAACACTGAGTATGTGGTGTAGAAAATTGATTTATATATATATGTATATATATGTATATATATATATATTTTTTTTTTATTAGAGGGGCGGGGCAATATTAGGAGATTTTTTTAAAAATATTTTCTGACATTTTTTTTTCTTGCAAATTTATGAGTTTATAAAGTGGCCAATTTGCGAGCTTTTTTCTTTGAATGTTGCCCCGCCCTCTAAAAAAATATATATTTATACGTGGCTAATATGCCGTCGTATTTCTGTGTTACGCCATGCCGTTGAGAAACAAACAAATAAATCCATAAACACTGTTAACACAACTTTTTGTCTCATGGAGGGAGGAAGAAAGTTAGCAAATGCTTTCATTCCAATGAGTAGGGGAGTGAGCAGTAACGGTTCGACAGCTCAGCGCATCAACATAATGTGAGAACTTTAACACGGTGTTGAGCCCAGACGTTAACCTCTGCGTAATGACTGTTGAACTTACGCTCACACTCTTGAAGCTCCCCCCTACATAACTCCCTACTAATGACATATAAATGCAATATTCGTTTTCATTAGCCCGCCACTTCATTTTTGATTTCAGGAAACACTGGAGCAGCGTAGGGAGCAGCGAATGGCGGAGGAGTTGCACTGTACCAAATGACCTCCAGCTTTCCTATCAAGCTGCAGAACAGATTAACCGGGGAGACAAGGAGCTCGGTTAATTTCGGCGGCTGGAGGTGATGTCAAACTGCACTTTCATTCATTTACCTGCCTCATTAGTGACTCCTGATTATTATTCGCACGCGAGCGCTTCATTTGTTATCGGGGCACGCGACCTGCATTGGGAGCATTATGAACAGTTATCTGTATTTATCTTGTCAATTCGGCCGTCTTTTCCCACCGTGCGTCATTATTAATTTGACGTGCTGTGTCAAGCTCACTGTTAATCATATTCAAATGGATAGGGGAAGATAAAAATCAATTTCCAATTATCCTTGGGGTTTCTCATATCTATTCAACCTCCGCCGAGTCGACTTGAGAGATCGGCTATGCATGAACGAGTGGATACAGAAAAACACAGAGTAAATAATAATCTCATTTAAAGTTAATGGGGAAACAGTAGAAAGATGGATGGGAGCTCTCTATCATTTTTCTCCAAAAATTATCTATTACATTCAAGAATCTTTCTAATGACTTCTTTCTTTTAAAACGTGTTGGCCAAAGCAAAGCGCCTTTTGCAGGAACAAAGCAGGGCTGTAAAAGAAAGACCAAAGGACTATACTGCCCGTGGAGGGTAATGGTGCGAGAGGCACTAAGAGGATACAAATAGCTTCAGTTGAATAATGGGGTCGAAGGTTAGCATGGTTAGATTCATGTACAGACACGACTCCTTTGATGCAGTGACACTGGAGAGCCCGTAAAAAAATCCCCGAGTACGACAGTGGAGGCGTCACGATGAGCTAAAAGGCGCTCTGGCTTTTGGATGGCAAATTCCGCATAGCCTTGTTATGTGGGACAATGAAACACCAGTTGAATTCATCTGCTTCAAGAAATCAGTTTATATTTGTGAAGGCATTCTGGTATGTTTATAAACAATTGAATAATCAATGATGATTGCATTCAGGGTTCTTGTGTTCTGTCTATTTAATATAGAGCAATGATTACAATGTAGTTAGTAATGTAATCCAAGTACCATAATAATGTAACTGATTACTTTTGGATTACTCCAATACCAAATGGGTAGAAAAATAAATAGATTAAAAAACCCGCAATAGATTATATGCTTTATATTTATTATGCATAGTGTTATGGATAACGTTTAAGCAGTTTGGTTTTGGAATGCAGGAGAAAGGTGAGCACCCGCAATTAAAATCCAATGCACAAGAACAGTGAGGCAGACACCATAACCATAACATAATATATCAGTATTTTGCTATGTTATCCCATACCTCTAATTGTATTATTTTTTTCATAATGTTAGTTAAATAATCCAAACTGTTAGCATATTTTTTTTCCCGTCATAAAACACATAAATAAACTCTTAAGAAACAGTGTATTTTTTGGGGGGGATGAACACTTTTACGCTATATTTTAATGTTGGTCATGATGATGTCACTTGCTAAGTATTATTTTAGACGTTAAGCTGCAAAAGTCCTATTTAAACAAGCACACACAAAAAATTTAAAAAAAAATATTTAACTTATTTACTGCCATTGACGGCTATAAAACCTAGATTTTTTTAATTGTAAATTTAGAACATATATAAAATTTGTGATTAATCGTGAGTTAACTAGTGAAGTCATGCGATTCAATTACGATTAAAAATAAAATAAAGAATTTATCGCCTGACACCCTTAATTTGTAATAATCTTTTCTTTTTTTAAATCCCGTCAGCGAATACAATTTTTAATTGTAATTAATTGCATGACTTCAATAGTTAACTCACGATTAATCACACTTTTATATCTGTTCTAAACATACAATATTTTTTTTCTAGATTTTCATACTCTTGTTAAGAAAAGTGGGGAAAAATGTTAAACTAATAGAAATAGTTCAAATGAATTTTTGACGTCTATAGCCGTCAATGGCAGTGAATGAGTTAAGGTCATGCATGTTGTAAAATGAGCTAGGCGATTAATAAAAAAAATCTATACAGCAAGAGGCACAGGCAAACGATAGACCAAACATTAGAAGAAAACACATGCTCAGTAAAAAAAAAAAGATTGATTTTAATTTCCTATACTTGACATTAAATCCAGCATGTAGTTTTTTTTTTTTTTTTCCTTTTCTTCAAAAAACAATGATGGCCTTTAAAAAAAATCTGTGGGAAAGTCTGTGATATTAAAACTTATGCCAAACTTATGTCATCATGTCAGTTACACAACACGGTGCAAACCGTATAATTGTGTTAGCCTAGTAGACATAAATGTGTTTGTGATGTGATGACCTAAGCGAGGAGTTACTGTGTCCTCTTGAGCCCGGGCATAAATGATCCTTCCCGCACATTTAATTTGTTATCTCCTCAGCAGGCTGCAGGCCTCAGGCGAGCTGAAATGGGAAATTAATGACACAGAGGGGAGTGCGCTCGTCGCTCGACCAGCCCACAGGCCCTCACGTAAATAGCTTTTAACACAAGGATCAATAATGTTAACTTGTGATTAAATAGATTATTACATTCAAAATTAGCCACCCCAGGGGCCAACGTTGTTTATGGAAAGTCAAAGGAGAGCAGTTCCGCTTTCGTAGTCTTTAAAAAAGGGGCTTGCGTTCGTTTTGATTCATCATCACTTGAGATGGGGAGTAAACAAGCTGCAGTTCATTTGTTATATTTACCTGAGTGACTTTATGGTTTGTTTTAATGCACAGGTGTCCAAACTATGGCTCAGGGGCCATTTGTGGCACAACATCCATTTTTCAGCGGCCCGTGGCATATATTATAAATAACTTTTGAAATAGCCCACAATTTAAATTTTAAAATAAATATATATCAGGAGTTTCAAAATTAGTGTTAATTTAAAGCCACTATTTTTTTGTAGTTTTTTTTTTTAAACGACAGCCCCTTACTTGTCAAGTCGCAATGCAGCAGACACATCCACGTCAGAATTGAGCAGTATAAAAATGTAATCATAATGCATATATTTGTGGCGACTGGGCGTCAAGTTGTATTTCATAAGCTACTTCATGTTAAAGATTAGACAGCTCTTAATATGAAAAGAAAAATACACTGAGCTGTCACCAATGTTTTACAAATGCAGTTATGCTATCTAGTGGCAGAAAAATTACCAACACTAATCAATATCACACTTGTTTTTTTACAGTACCGCACAGTACATCTTTTTAAATTTTAACTCAATTTTATAATTGATTATGAAATCACTATCAATGACAAGAGGTGCATCCATATTTCTATTAGTTTTATCGTTCATTTTATTGTATATTTAGACCAGATATAAAATTTGCAATTAATCGTGAGTTAACTACTGAAGTATTGCGATTATTTACGATAAAAAAAAAAAATTCCCTGACACGCCAAATAATATATATATATATATATATATATATATTCCCCCCCCCCCTCCCCCACTTTTATGTTCACACTTGTATGGAAGCTATTTTATTTTTAATTTTATTGTACATTTAGACCAGATATAAAATTTGCAATTAATCGTGAGTTTACTATTGAAGTATTGCGATTATTTAAGATAAAAAAAAATGTAATTCCCTGACACGACAAATAATATATATATATATATATATCCACCACCAGACCCCCCCCCCACCCCCGCCACACACACACACTTTTATGTTAACACGGGTATGGAAACTATTTTATTGTTAATTTTATTGTACATTTAGACCAGATATCAAATTTGCAATTAATCGTGAGTTAACTATTAAAGTATTGCGATTATTTCCGATAAAAAAATTTTTTATTCCCTGACACGCCAAATAATATATACAGCCCCCCCCCCCCCCACACACACACACACACACACATTTTTATGTTAACAAGGGGATGGAAACTGTTTTATCGTACATTTAGACCAGATCTAAAATTTGCGATTAGTCGTGAGTTAAACTATTGAAGTATTGCGATTATACATATATTCTTATAATTTTATATACTTATAAATAGGGACCACAAATAAATAACAGCTACAACGGTAAGAGAGTTTCTCTTCATAACACTGTGGAGAATAAAGATAATTCGGTTTCGGTTCAGTTTTGATATGAGATTCACTTTACAATGCAGTGCATGTCAGACTACATTTGTTTCAATTTCCGACGGCGCCACTTATTCTTCAAGCACAGGATTACCCACACTTGATTTGTTTAGTCTTTTTCGTGAGAGAGAAATTGTGAAAAAACATCTTAAGTCATAACGTCTCCCTTTTTTTTTTTTTTTTCTTTGGGGGCTCATGAAGGTTTTAAAGAATGAACAATTTCTGTCACTATGTTTGCAAGTAAATACTCAAACTTCCTATCCGAAGGGCTCAAATGCAGCAAGACAACTTCTGTATCATTGTTGCGGAAAATGGAGAGGCGGTGTGCCATAATGGGAAGTTCTTCCCGGACGATAGCTTGTTGTCCTGATAAGCAGAAGATAGAAGTTTTACACTCGGCCGGAGCATATCGGTAATAGCTCCAGGAGCAGCGGTGTATTGACTCGAGTGGAGGACTTGGAGGAGAGAGTCGAGGAGCCGCGTTTCTGTTTGAATGCTTGAAGATGATGATGGACAAATGTGGAAGGGGAGGGGTGGGGGGTATGTCTGCAGGGAGGACCAGATGTCCCAGTCACTGAAGCTAAGAGTCCAATCCCGCTTATCAGCTGCCGACGGAGGACGGGCAGGAGACCGGCGCTGTGTGAGTCCATTTGACGCCGTTTCTTTCTTAAACCGTGAAGGACGTTCGACAAGTTGGCAGTGGCGGGAACGCTACTAGGGATTTCGGGTGTGGTGCAAAAATATCACCTTTGGCCCCCAGTGCTGGATTGGAAATTGCAAATGAATGACTCCTAGGAATGAGTCAAATAAATAATGAAGCTACATCTCATCCAACAATAACAAAAAAGAAAAAAGGTAGCCATGAATATGTTGCCGTTTGAGTGCATATATTAATGATTATTTCCCCCCCCCGCTAAACTGCAAATATTAAAGTCAGCATTTCATCCCTGTCATCCTTAAGCACGCTGTCCAGAAGTGCAGCCATTTGCACTTTTTTTATAAGCTTTATCCCCACCTAGTTATTCTAAGATCTGCTGCTAAATTTGTCCCTGGTTCCTCTCTCCCTAAGCTTAAGCCGTCAGCCTGCTAATGCTTCTTCAAGAGCACGTCTCCTGCCAACTTATTTATTTATATGTGCGTCGTCTGCCTTTGGTTGAGGCGCAGCATGAAGTGAGAAGGCTGAATTTTGCATCACCTCACCCGCCGCTTAAATATTATTGGTCGCTTATCTGTAAAGTCCCCTGCGTCTGACGCCAGGCAAGGTGAATCTGCCACAAACGGTTTGTATATACAGCGCGTTAGAAATGAGTCCAACTTCAATTCATTGTGACAGTTGAGCACTTTTAGTGATGAAAAATGGCCAAATCTGAATATTTCATGGGGTACGTTTGTTTCATGGCATCGTGTCTCTTTTTCTTTCACTGAAATGTCGTCATAACTCTTGCGGGTCTTTTAATGACATCCTCTAGGCTTGTGACACTGAAAACTGTGTGTGGCTTGTTTTGTTGGATCTAACGGCAACGTTCGATATGGTGAACCACTTTATTCTGTTGGCACATTTGCAGAACCAGGCGAGCATTAGTAGTAGTACCCTTGAGTGGTTTAGATCCTATTTGGCTGATGGAACGTTTTGTGTTTGCCTTTAGTTGCTTTGAGTCCTGCGCTGCCCCCACTTTCATATGGTGTTCCACAGGGTTCAACCCTGGGGACTCTGCTGATTTCATTGTATCTGGCATCTGCCGCCCTTGGGGTCCATGGTATTTCCTTCCGCTCCTATGCGAATGTCTGCCAGATGTCCTGCAAGGGCTGCTCGATTATGGAAAAAAATTAATACGATTATTTTAGCAGTAATTGAAATCACGATTTAAACGATTATTCATCTATTTATTTGTACAAAACAAGAAAATGGTTACTCTTTTAAAAATATTCAGACCAATTAAAAAAAAAATAAACATAATTATGTAAGTTCCTTTTGGACCAAACAGAATTTATAATAATATTTATTTATTTATTTATGTTGGCAAAAACTTTGTTTTATATAAGTTGGAGTGCTTCATTTGCACTGTGCAGTAGGACGATAATTTTTTTATATTTATTTTGGTACAAACTAAGAAAATATTTTAATGTAAAAAAACAAATATAAAATATGAAGACAAATACATTTTTTGAAAGACTATAATTGTGCAAGTTCCTTTTGGATGATTTTTTTTTTAATTAGTTATTTAAATTTTTTTAAAAAGGTATAAATTTAAACGACTCAAAAATTAATGTTAATAATCTTTTTACGATTATGCTGATTTGTAATTGTGGAGTGTAATAATTAAAATTGTAATTGAATTTCAATTAATTGTACATCCCTATGTCCTGCTGAGCCTCTTTGAGGTAACTTTTGTCACGTCTGGAGGAAATCGACGCCTGGACGGCATTGACTTTCTTGAAATGGAATGAGAAGAAAACAGAAGTTATTGTTTTTGGGCCCAGTGGCCCTTGTCCTGTTAACTTGGGCCCTCTGGCACCCTGGCTAACAGTCATGAACTGGATAGTGAATTTAAATTGGATGTCTAAATTAATGTTGTTAAATAAAGCTTTTTTTTTTTCAGTTTAGTTCATATTTGAAACTGGACTAAAACTGAGATTCAATTTAAAAACGGTCCTAGTCCATACTCAACCGAACTGCTTGGTGAAAACACTGTTATACTTCTATTATTCTAAATGACAGGTGTTTAACACCAAGGCCCGGGGGCCAGATCTGGCCCACCTTACCATTTTTTTTGTGGCCTGCAAAAGCTAATTAAGCACGTCAACTTCCATGATGCTTGCTAAATAAAATCTGTACCAAAATTACAAATTGTCTCGTGTAATAAATAATAATTGATATTTGCAAGCATAAAAAAATATATATATTTATCTTGACTTCTGATTTCAAACCTCGCTTTCTCTGCCTACGTAGCTGCACCGCCCACACTTTCTTTCCCCAAAACTTTGTGGCTTTACTCCGCCGAGGCCGGAAGACCGTTGTCTTCTGGGTTCACATCTCATGCTGTTAAAACACGAAGGTAATATTTGGGTATCAGAGAAGCTGTGGGGGTGCAGCACCAGGCTGGACCCCCACAGCGCCTCGAGACTACAACGGGAGGGACGTCAGTGAGAATCATGTCAGGGTTGGCTTCCAGCGAGGCGAAGATCTCAGTTTCTAAATAAATCAGTTTTTATGTTTCAAACGGTTTCGAGGGTGGTTTGCACTCTGATTGGCTTAAGCGAAGGTGATGGCAGCTGCACCCAAATGTGCACGTTGATGGGTTGTTTCTGCAATAAAACTTTTAGGGTTTGATTTTGCAGGGTTAAGAAATGCGCCATTGAACGATTGTGCTAAGCAAATCTGTGCCGATTATATCTCTTGTTTCCACAGTTATAATGCCTGTGCCTCTAATTAAAGATGATTTGATACAGTAATGGCTAGTGACAACAGGCTGAAAACAAAACAGAAATGAATTGTTTTTGAGTATCTTGCTATCACATTCAATAAGCAGACATGACGAATCGGCAACAATGAGGCCTATTAAGTTTAGATATGATTACGACTCCCTCCACAGCAAGATTAGAAAAAGAACAGAAACGGTCAAACTAGTACAAATGTTTAGCTCTTCATCAAGCTGCCTTCCGAGTTCTCCCTCATGTCCACAGCAAGCTACAGTATATTGCTGCTGATGAGCAAAGCGGCGTTCGGCGGGATCATTTTCAAGTGATTATGGCAGCGGGCCAATGAGAATGTTGTTTATTCACAAGCCAGGTGTCCATATCGTAATCATATTAATGACTGGGGACTGATTATGAATCACTTCTGTGGAACGCAGCATGTTGCCTCGTATTTTGATTAAGAACGAAAAGTGCAGAATCACAGTTGGATTGTCCACGAATAGCCAAGAAAATATAAATTAATGGCAGACGATATAAGCATGGATCATTTTCATCTGTAACGGCATAGTAAAAAATACAAAAAGCATTTATACCAATGAAAAATAGATGCACCTTAATAAGACATCATACTGTTCATTTTTTCCAAGTATGAAACACATTTTAGTCCATATGAAATGCAGTTCCTTTACCCATGTTTTTTTTTTTAAAGCAGTCTTCATACACATCACACTTAAGGCAATGTGCTTCACACAACCAAAAGCACAAGAGCTAAAACCATTTACAGTACAAACAGAAGAGCTGAAGACATCCACCAAGCCAAGAGAATAAAAGTAGCTTAATCAAAATTCTAAAATGAATTATTTCAGTAATTCTTAAAATTTATTTAAAATATTTATTTTATCTACTTTTATTTATTTATTTAAAATATTTATTTTATATACTTTTTATTTATTTATTCTATTTTAATTTAAAATAGAACTATTTATTTATTTACTCTTTTTTTAATTCTTCTACTTCTTTCTTTTTCAGTTTCTGAGAGAGCTCAGTATCGTTAATTTGGTAATTTTACCGATTCGACATGTCATCATCATTGCGCTTTTTTTAATTTTGTTTATTTTTTTGGGGTTGAAGTTTTGTATGTGTGAAAGTGTGTACTCATTAATTCACCTAAAACCTATAAAAAAAAAAATCCCATACCGTTCACCTAAACAGACTACCCCAGAATCCAGCTAGAGTCGTGAGGTTGTCAGGAGACCCGAGGAAGGATCAAAGAAAAGAAAGATTATTTTATCATTGTTAATATTATTTATTTACTAGACTAGACTAGAATTGAGTAGTTCTCAGAACATACATTGTCAACAATTAAATGCATTTAAAAGCAAAAGATGTAAAGACATTTAAAACCAAAGGAAATAAATATCCAGGACCAACTACGTAAAATTTATGAGGTGATCTAGTGGGCCCAGGATTTGCCAGAAAATTAATGTGAAGGTCATTGCTTAGCTGTACAATTACTTTACCAGTACTTATGGTTCTAAAACTTTTCTAGCTTGTTAAAAAAAATAAAATACATATCTTAAATTTTGGGTGTACTTGGCTTCACAATTAAGGGTGCCTAAGCACCCCCCAAAAATGAGCTAGCTACGCCTATGTTCATGACAATGTGGCAAAAGAGTTAAGTTTTGGACTTTCTTCCTCCTAAGAATGTTGAGCTTTTGCGCTGAGAAAAGTTGAACATAATTATTCCGCAGCAATCAGAAATAATGAAGTATGAAGGGTAATTGTTAAACAAGAGGCATCATGGGAATCCTTACAAGATCGTACCTGACGCGTATGATGTGTCTGAGGCCATGCGTTAGCACGGATGCAGGGCCAGACACACGTGCGCCGCCGCACGCACACACTTGCAGATTAAACCCTATTAATTCAAACTCAAAGCCCAAGTGACATCTCCAGCAGAGTAATGAGAAATTTAGCAGGAATCTGAAGCTGATTATCAACTGCAAATTTGCTGTAATGCCAGTAATCAGAGGAGATGGTGCAGTGGGGGGAGAGAGAGAGAGCGAGAGAGATGAAGGGATGCGAGCCAGAGCGCTAATTGCAACTTGTTTCCTGCCATCTTCTTTTACATGACAATACCATCAAGGGCCCAAGGACATTTCATTTCAACGCGAGAGAACCCAGTTACACTTAAATGGATTTTGCAAATAATTATTTTTTGTCCACCTATTTTATTTTTTGGTCCTGAATGAATAAACACTGAATATATATTTTTTTCTTCTGCTTTTTAGAATTGCAAATAAATGCACCCGATGTCAGAGAGCGAGTCAGCCGGTAACGGGAAAGATAATCTCCTCATGATATTCTCGTCTGCTGAAGTGTCAGAGGGTTAATCGCAAAAATTAACTTATCATCTTCCTGGAAGAAGTAATTAAGCAGTGCAGGACAAACTCTTCACATAATTGAGGGTGAATAATGAGAGACACAGTCTGGCGGGAGCTGGTAAGACGAGACATGATGGAACCTGCGAAGGGAAAAGACGGTGCTACTTACTGCAATAATGAGACAAATGGCAACAAAAAAACAACGCACACAGTGTGACTAATATGGGACACTGTTGATTTATTTAATAAACAGAAATAGATGCACATTAAAAGTGGTGTCTTTACATTCATCCTAATTACTGCAAGTTAGACATGCAGCTAAAGGTCAAATGTCATCTTGATGAGACAATTGAATTTTATAACTAGAACAAATAGCCTATATAACCTTGTTCTATCGGCGCAGTGGCAAAACTGTGTTAGCTGTTCGGAAAGTTGAAAAAAACGAGAAAAGAAAATGGCAGATCTTCGCCGAGGTAAATACCAAGTCATGGGTGGAGAAACTCAATGGGAACGTATGTATATGTTAAACTAGCCCTAGCCTGAATGACTTGCTTAAAGATGCCTTTTTTAACATAAGCAGCAAGTATTACTTGGTTGTGGAATTTTACAGTTGATGGGTGGGCAGACACTCCAGAAACCCAAATATTAGACAGTAATTCAAATGTAAAATATATATTTTTAAATTAATTTATTTTATTTTTTATTTTGTTTTTTTATTTATTTTGCGGTTTTGAGGCCAATTTTGCTGAAATTTATGATTGGATTTTTTTTTTTATCTTTATGGTGGGGGAATTTTGAGGTTAAAAAGTTTTAGGGGGAGTAGGAGTGATTTGTTTTGTTTTGCTCTCATGTGCTAATGTTAAATATTGCCATGATCTGTGTTTTTATTGGTTTGGTTGAGATTATATTTAGTTTATTTTTCTTATTGTGTCTTGTGTTTGGTGTTCCATGGCTTGGCCATTTCTCAATATAAAGTACACAGATCTTGCGAAATCACAAAGTACAGTTTTCTGAAAAGAACGCATGCGAGGAGAAAAAAAAAAAAATCTCAGAATTTAGGGCTTTTTGTAAATTTTAAACCGTTGTGTAATTGTTAATGTCCTTCCTTGACACGGACGTTTTTTCTCTGTTAACAGCACAAAATGTAAAAGCTATTTTCCTATCCAAAACCTTCACAAGTGGTTGGTTGATTGGTTTAGCTTTTCAGCTAGCTTGATTTAAGCTATCTGACAAGAACAACATCCAGTTATTCCGTGCGTTCTTGATTTAATTGTACTTTCAATTCGACCGGCACACGACTGACATTTCACAAAACCACAAGGACGTAAAAACTGACAAGAACGTAAATTGAGAAATGGCTCTTGTCTTAGCTGTCTTAGCTTAGCTGTTAGCTTTCATTTTAGCCTGTTAGCTCAGTTCCTTGTGTCTACCAATGGGGCTCCCTCAACCACTCGCGTCTTGATGTTAAACCTGTCATGTTTCCTTTTGTTGAAAGTTTATTCCCTGTTACTTTGATCTTTGTTGTTTTACTTTGTTGATTTCATATTTTGATCCTGCCTCGTCCCTAGTTTGCCTCTTTGTTTTAAACTGTCTTACATAACTATACATAAAGGAATGAGTGACACATAGGGTATTGATTAGATATCATTGTGTCTTTTTCCTGTTCTTAGCATTGATCCCGGTGTGATCTGTGTGTCCAAATCTGCCCAGCTCTATCTTGGTTTAAGGAACACGGTGTAAAACGAGAGGTATTATTAGAGTCATTATAGCACAATCAGAGAGCATTTTTCGCCGGTGCATTTTCTGCATGGCGAGCGCATGAATGCGGCGAGTCAATACAGGGATGCAATCAGCTAAAGCGCCGCTGACAAATGCAGCATGCCAAGCGGCGCTCACTGTTTAACACAACGTATAGCCCGCTTAGGCCTTGCTCAATTTATCGACTTTTGCAAGAAATCAACAGTGGCAAGCGGCTTAGCGGCTCTCTCTTTCCATAATAGACTCCATTCGTACAAGGCCTTTTATTCTTCACACTGCAGCAGGTGATAAATGGACATAATGTCTGCCAGCCTTTGAATTTGCAGCATGTTGATTTTTTTTCTTCTATTCCCTCTTCCTGCTTCTTACTCATTTCTTTCTCTTCACTTGAGAAGAGGAACTCAGTTTTTTTTTCTAACTTTGTCTGCTTGGAACATAGATTTTACACCGATCTGATTGGCTGGATCGGGATCAGACAATATTTTTGCATTTTATGCAAATTTGGTGATCGGCTGTAAGTGTTAATTTGCATAATCAATTAATGACGTCATTGATCGGCTCCACAAAATTAGAAGACATTACATATTCTATTTTATGTTTTTCAGCTTTTTTTATATGTATATATTTTATTTCATTTTATTTTATTTTTCACATTCATTTTAATTGACGTCATTTATGTGGGTTTTCACTATGGAGAGTAAATAATAAAAACTTAAAAATATATATATATTATTGCTCCATCTTCTGATTGAATCGATCGATAATCTTTTTTAAAAAAAAATATATATATATATGATGTTGATCATGCAACGTCTATGGAAAATTATTATTAAATTGTGTTTTTAAAACAACAATATTGAGTATTTATCTGATACATTAACTGTGACTTATCAGATTAATTAGATGTTTAATGAATGTAAATGTTTTTTTAGACCTATCAGAAAATTGTCACTATATATATATATATATATATATATATATATATATATATATATATATAGTCTTTGAACTGTGGAATTTATTTTGAATTGTGATACAGGGAGGGAAAAAAAACACATATCTTGTCCACATTTTTTTTTTTTTTTAAACAGTGCTGTAAATCTGCAGTGATCATAATTCCCTGTGAAGATGCAGAGTAGCAATGAAAATACTTTACTATGGTTGTAAATAAATACTTGAGCTCCAGACGCTTCATATTGGTAATATATCACTTCACGCTCAAAGATGGGACGCTCCCTTAGGGAAGATAATTTACCAGCTGTGGTTCCCTTTGGAGACCCGTGATCTATATGGGAGAGTCTGGAAAAAGGTTGCATTGGGGAAAGGTTATGTATTATTTATTGTTTTTGAATGGGTGCATTTTTTTGTGCCGTACTAGAATAAAATGTAATTGCACATCCACTACAGTAGGTGGCAGTGGCGCTCTTTTTTTTCGCAATGAGTATTAGCTCATCTGCAGGGGTGCACTTACAACAATTTTATAGACAAACGATACAATTTATAGTCATATATTCTTCTTCCCCTGTGTAACAAAATTGAGAAGCACAGGGTTGGTGTCATATTCTATTATTCTGTATTCTACTCATCTTGTTAATTGTGAGCACATTTTATAACGTATTGTTGAGTTAGTAAAAAAATATTTTTTTAATTTCCAATTATTGATAACTTTGTCCTTCACTCAAGTTTTGTTTTATTTTATGTTTTTATGCTAAAGCATACAGAAGGCTTTTAGACAGCTTCTGACATGAAGAAGTCACTTAAATGGTAGTTATTACAAAAAAAGGCCAGCAGGTGGCAGCAGAGTATAAGAGATCAGCCAGGGCCATGTTGCAAGGACAGGAATGTGAATACTGATGGAACTTATATATTCTAATGTTAATTGCTGCAAAATGGAAACCGATACAAATATATATTTTTTCCTGATGAAAGGAGAGACGCTAAACTTTCTTTTGGTAGGTTCCATGTTTTTATAGACTATTCTGTGGACCTTGCCAAATCAGTCAAAATCCAGCAAAACCACTGGGAGCGAAGTGGGTCGCTTCAGTGGAAAATGGCAACAACTGGTGAATTAAGCAATTGGGTTTGATGAAGCCCACTCTGAGAGATCCAGCGCTGATTCGCCACCACATTAGTGTCAGCCTGGTGCATTAGGGTGCGAGTCGTCATGTCAACGGTGTAGAAGGGTTGAAGTGACTGTAGGACAACAGAAAGTCAATATCCATGTTGAGCACAAAATGAACATGGCGCTTAATCCTATGTCCACAACCGCCGTCCGCTCAATCACGTCGCTTCACCTGATCCGCTGTTCAATTGAAGGTGTGTAATTATTGGGGTGTGTGTGTGTGTGTGTGTGAACATCCGATCTGGAAGTATATGGATTATGTCTCTTCTGAGCTTGTTTCAAAGGGGCTGCGATTGTCAGGTGTGGGGAAAACGTGTTTGTGTGATGAGCATCTCTTCACTTCCCTGACAAATGCGATTATATTAAAAAAAAAGCTGTTTGTGTGAAGTTGGAATATCCAGATTATAAATGAGGAAAATTGAGGTCTTAATGTTCTGATATTTTTTGCAAATCCAAGAAAGATGGTGTTTATAATGTGAGCTGAGCGATTTGCTTTTAGGTCATTCATCTTTACTTAGATGTTTCTCTGATAATGGGATGCAGGTTTCTTTTCTTTTTTTTGTCTGAATCATTAACGCTGTAGTTTATAATGATATACAATTAATGTGGAAAGGTTTTTGTGCTTGTTCAAGTTTGTGAACAACTTCTTATGACAAATAGCAATTTTTTTCGAGACATGTTGTTAAAACATACATTTTTACATGGTTTGTATTAAATAATAAGTGATAGCAAACACATTTCCTAAAGATAATATTCTAATTGTTGTAGTTTGCAGTGATTCTCATAGAACTGCGTTTGATGCTGAGGCGTTTCTAATATTTTGCCTGCTTTAACTGCAGTAAGCTAATTATTATTATGTCATGACACTGGAGAATGTTTGACACTTTTATCCCATAAAAAAAGTGAAGAAAATTCAGTGGATGTTGCAAAGTGATAAAGGGCTCAAATTTCAGCTTCATCGTCACTATGTTGTTAAAGTTAGTCTCGCAAGTATAAAAATTAGGGGTTACAAAATTAGTGTGTTAATTTTGAGTTAATTTAAAGTTCCTTTAACGACACAAATTTTTTAACGCGCGATTAATGACTGCTCCTTATTTGGAAAGCCTGTACTTGGGGAATTCCAGTCGCAACGCAGCAGGCACGTCAAAATTTAGCAGTAATAAATGTAATAATAATGCATATTTTTGTGGAGACTGAGGTCACGTTGTATTTTACAATTTTAAAAATGTGCAGAATTTTTCAAGTTACTTCATATTAAAGATTGGATAGCTCTTAATATGAAAACAAAAATACACTGAGCTGTTACCAACGTCTTACAAATGTAACTATGCCATCTAGTGGCAGAAAAGTTCTCAACACAAATCAGTATCGCACTCGTTTTTTTTTTTTACAGTGCAGTACTCAATTTTATGAATTATTATTAAATTACTGTATCAATGACTAAAAGATGCAGCCACATTTCTATTAGTTTATTTTTTTTCCACTTTTGTAAACAACAGTATGAAAACTTGAAAAAAAAAAGTACATCTAGAACATATATTAAATTTAATTGTGAGTTAACAATTGATTAATCGTGAGTTAACAATTGAGGTAATGCAATTAATTATGATTAAAAAATGTAATCGTCTGACACCCCTAATAAAAATGAAATAAAGCAAAATGAAATGTGTTTGATGCACTTGAGATGAGTACATTACATTCTAATGTATTTGTAAGTACATTTAAACAGATTAAAGTCTTTATGCTTCTATACGTCGACCCACTTTCGCAGCAGTGATAAATAAAGGTTCATACCATATTATTGTGATGTCATCAAAAAGGGTTTGGATGTCCATCAACTGCTTGTAGGGTGTCAACGCACCACAGGGGTCGCTATTCTATCCTGTGCTTTCCTCCCATTCACTCAGCGGGTCGCCGGCCTGTGGGCTCTTGGCCTCAGATGGTTAATTATCTCTTGACTGAGCCGTGATGACATCCCCCGGGGACCGGCAGCATAACTTGAACATCGTCTCGCAACATGCCGGGGTGTCCGACTGCCGGGCTAATAACGATTCACGCAGCTGCCAATCTGGCTGAGCTGTGCCATCAATATTCTTGTCTGAAGAACAACATCAATTAGGAGACAGGGATCTAAGCATTAAGACACTGGACAAATATCATCCGCTGTGTTGTAAATGGCAAGGGATGACCACGGAGGTGAGATTTTTGAGCCTGATGTGAAAGAACTGGCAATGTTTTCCAGGACAGACGTCTTATGGGAGGTTTCCAAAATTGATCAGACAACTGATGTCATTTTAGCAAGCAGCTGCTAAGCTAATCAGAGTTTATATCCAGTCATCCATTTTCTTGTTCAGTGTTAAGCAATATCCACATTAGCCATTACTTTGCAACCCAATAGGAAGCTCCAGTGAACAACCAGGATGTGAAAAATAAACAATCTCCACAAATGTAGTTATCTCCTGAAAACAATTGTTAGCTAAGCTAGTCATCACAAATCAGCTAACATAGTGCGTGCTAGCAACATGTTTTTTGTTTGTTTTTTGCCGACAACAATAGAACAGAACTATGTACTGTGTGTCAGTGCCAGCTCATCAATAGAGGGCGCTAGAGCCACCTGCGTCATATTGAAAGGGACACAAATAAAATGATCAAAATTAAATGTTATAATACATCACGGAAAAGCTCTTGTTTGTTCACCAGGGAATAGAAGAAGGGTGATGTTGCAGTTTTTGACAAAAACTGCGTTGTATTGAAAAATTTAATAGTAGTTTGGATTGTGATTTTCATCTGACCAGTGGAGGGCAGTAGAGAAGGAGAGGAGGAAGAAGAAGAGGAAGAAGAAATTTAAAAGTTTCGATTGTGATTGTCATTTGACCAGTGGAGGGCAGTAGAGAAGGAGAGGAGGAAGAAGAGAAAGTGGAAGAGGAGGAGGAGGAGGAGGACGAAGAAGAAGAAGAGGAAGAAGAAATTTAAGTTTCAATTGTGATTGTGATTGTCATTTGACCAGTGGAGGGCAGTGAAGAAGAAGACTTGGCCCATCCAATATGGCTGCCACTTGTATCTTAACTCACCATTTTTTTCAAAATAGCTTGCCCATCTCTACTTATTCAGTGTCTAAGGGTGCTATAGCAGATTAGGTGAGTACATCAATTACTCTAAACATTTATTTTGTCCTTGCCGTTTGGAAAAGTACACACGACAACATACCGGTAGTCAAAACAGTCCACTTAAACATGGATTTGTAAAACAATCAACAAGCACGCTAAGTAGTAGCTAGTGAATTCCACTTGTACGGTTGGGTCTTATCCAAACCAGTCGTCAGCACACCTGTTATCATTGTAAGTCATATGTCTACTGATTTTAGTGGTCCAGTAAATGTACACTCTGAGAAGTGTTAAATGATCTTTTCAGCTAAAGGCGTTCTTGTGTAAATGGCCCCTTTAGAGGGTGACAGCTATTCACTTCAACAGGCAATTATGAAGTCTTCAGTTTGTCTTAACCCAAAATTATTCTCCAGCTGGAAAAATGTGGACTCGTTCTCACAAAATGTTGCACATACACAAAAAAAAGCATATTCGATGTTTTAAATGTACTGCAGTAACTTCAATATAAGCTCGACTGCATAAAAAAACAGTAAACTTTTTAGTGCATCGGTTGGAATTTTTGCAGCCAGGTACTAAACGCAAGCAAACAAGTCCGTTCGAAATAGCTGCTACTGGAATTGATGACACAGAGTCGGTGCTTATCTTAATCATGCCGAACAGCGGGATATGCCTCGCAGCCCCGCTATGTTAATGACAGCAACAGTGGGAACAAGGAAAGTGACAGAAGGGACTGGCTGAGAACCCCAGGCCCTACACCGTGGGCCGGGGTTATTATTTGCAATTACCCTGATTACTGAGCCCTTCATTCCAAAGACTAAGGTGAAACTAATTTCTTCCTGGTATTTTTACCACCTTTGGATTTAATCTATTTAGAAGCATTACTTTCTAGAAAGGAATTTTACTGTACTGAATGAGCATGACTTTGTCAGCACTCGTCCTTCTGAGGCAGCTAAAACTATTTTAGTGAAACCCAGTCATGCCTTTTTACGTTTATTAGAAGCATTGCCCTAGTTATGCCATCTGTGAAAGTCATATACCCAGATAGTTATTGCTAATACTCCATGCTTGGTCAGATAAATGTTGCTGCCTGGGAGCGCTACATTGAGTGATCAATCATATCACCTCTATATAGTTTATTTAAGTGCTGAACAAATTGTCCGAAGCAGGCAAGCGGCTGTTCCCTGGGTGTGGAAATGAAAATGCAAGCAAGGTAGCAAATTAGTCGTACTTCACCTTTTCGCAACATAGTAAAATTGCTGGTGGCGATCCAAGACTAACAAATTAAATATTAGAAAATGTCTCTTTTATGAAGATATCTGTGTTAGCATATTAGGTTTGAAAATGCAGTGTGGTTTTGAGACCATTAACACACGAATACACCACAATCTATATTTTCTGTAACCATCCTCTTCTCTATAGAGGACGAAAACTGCCAAAATTAAAAAATAAATAAATAAATGAATAAAAGTGAAAATAACGGATATAAAAAAATATCATTAAAAAATTTTATACAAAAAATAAACACAAATGGAAATATAAAAAATATATATATTGTATACATATCCCTAAAAAAATAAATACAAGTAAAAAACAAGATTCAAAAAATTAAGAATATAGAAATAAATGTCAAAATAAATATCAATCAATAAATAAAAATGCTTTGCTCTCACGTTTATTTATTGCCCAAGACATGCTTAGGACCCGCCCCCTCATTTAAATAACATTTCGGCCTGACAAAGCGTCTGCAACATGAAATAAATGTGAGAGCAGAGCATTTTTATTGATTGATTGGAATTGAATTCTATGTACATATTTATTTTTGTATTTAATTGTACTTTTTATTTATTAGTATATATGTATATGTATGTATGTATATGTATATATATATATATATATATATATATATATATATATACAGTATATGTATGTGTATGTGTGTGTATATATGTATGTATGTATATGTGTGTATATATATATATATATATATATATACAGTATATGTATGTGTATGTGTGTGTATATTTGTGTATGTGTATGTATGTATATATATGTATGTATGTATGTATATGTGTGTATGTATATATGTATATGTATATGTTATTTTTTCACTTTTCGTTCTTTCTTTTTTTCTTTCTTTCATCATTCAGTCATTTATTTATTTTTAATTTTGGCAGTTTTGGTCCGCCATACTTCTCTACCATTTGGCAGCTATTTAAATTTTGGGCAGACTGAGTTGTCAGACTGCTCATCCTTTTCTTTGTTATAGATCCACCATGGTTGAAACAGTATCACAAAGCTCTTTTAATATAAATACCAGCCTTGTTCCGATGATACGACCTGGTCATGAACTTCTTGGTATCTTTGGCCCGCAGACTGCAAAATGTTTGAAATCTCACAGCAGGACTTCCTCTGTACCTTACGAAACAAGCATACACCCCCCCCCCCCCCCCATCCAGCTGTGACAATTCCAAACCTCACCTTTTATCTCGCCATTTAAAATTCATCAAGTGTAGCTCAATGATTATTTTACAAATGCTGCCTTCAACCTCCTGTCGCCTTATTACCATGAAACTTCATTGAGCCGCCGCCTTGTCTTTTGTGCCACTGTAATTAAATTCCTAATATTTTCGTTGGTGAGGAATACTGATATGACAGCTCAGACCTGCTATCACAGGATGTACATTGTTGCCGGAGGAGGAGGTGAGGGGCACGGGTGGAAAAACAATAATGTCCAGCCAGTCCAGTTAGCAGACAGTAGACAGGTGGTAAATGAAAGGAGACTCACGCAAGGTCACTTAGTCAGAGGTGAGGCCACCATATGCAGCTGCGGTGTGATGAATGAGCACACCACACTTTTTTTTTCTTTTTCAGACTGATGCCAGGACAAGTAATCATCTCTTGAGTAGTCGCGAAATTCTATTCTTTATTTGGTCGACAGAACAAGAAGCCTGGCAATATCAGTTTGGATGAAAAAAGATAACAGTGAATATTTAATTTCTTATATTATCTAATTTGTCCTTTAATATGGTTTATCCATGACCACCCATCCATCAATATTAATCACAAATAAGACAATATATATATTAAAAAAAAATTTGTTTATATGATTGTAGCATTAAAAATATTGTGTGTTTTAGTTCTTTATTCGGCTTTTTGCAACACATTTTTTGAAATGGTTGATTTCTTAACCCTGGAGAACCCAATAACCCTTTTCTTCTTTGGAAAATTATGAATCATACATTAAATGACTGCTATAAATTCACTGAATTTTTTTTCAATTTTAACCCTTTATTCCCTAATTTAAGATTAGGGCGAAATTTGACCCTTTTGGGATTTAGGGGTATCATTTCGAAAAATCTGAATAACAAAAACTGTCAGTAAACTATTTAGAATTTAAGAAAATAATCAATCAAATACATAGCTACATTGAACAATACTGTATAATTGTTTTGTTTTATTTGTTGCATTTTAGAACTGGATTTTGAATGTACAAACACACTTTGGCCAATGGAAACAAGAACACAAAATCACTGCTGGAAAAAAAAAAAGGTCTTTATTTGAGTAGCAGAATTTATAGGGGCCAAATTTGACCCCGTGGGTTCTCCAGGGCTAAATTAATATTCGTGGCACTAAAGTTAAAATTTTACTGAAACCTTCGTGCATACAAATATGAGAAGTTTATAATGCATGCTTAGACTGAAATAAATTATTTCAAATATATTTGATCATTCTCAATCATTTTTCAATTTACAGCTAGTGCTTATGATTCCCTTCATATTTATTCAAGGTGTGGATTTGCCCATACGTTTCCGACTATATACTAAGTAGACTTTAACCTTGGCTGTTTTACCAGGCTCTGCATAACACTTTGCTAAATTGCTGTTCCATTGTTCAACAGTTCATTTCCCCCGTCTCGGGTCCGGAGCATGTATCCTTGGATTTAAACTGGTGCTACTCAAACAGAACAGCAAGCAGAGACCATCAGTAAATCCCTCATAACCTTGTCAAGGTGAGCTTTAAAGATAACAAGATTTTGTTGCGATAGTCACAACATAGATAAGAAATACACATTTTATAATCAAATATTGATTCATTTTTTGTGTGTGAGTGTTTTATTTTCAACAAATTGACTTGCTGGACTGACAAAATTATAGTGTATTGTGTAGTTTTGATAGGATGAAAGTGAATATAATCCCCCAAAATAAAACTCAAAGCAATAATATGATTTTCTTTTTAAATATCACTCTACAAATTAAATTACTGTGATGTGCCAGACAGCTTCGTAGTGGTTTAGTATACTCACAAAATCAATGCTCTGTTAAAACCGCGAAATGCATATTGATTAAGAAGACATTAGTTTAATGTCAAATTGCGTTTGCTAAAGGTCATGTGGGTGATATGAGCAAATATATTTGATGGCGTTCAATTGATTTTCCATGATCACTTTCATATGCGTCACAATTATTGAATGTCTTCCCGGCTCTGACAGTTCTTTACCTTCAATCTTTAAAAAAATATATAATTTTTGGGGCATTTTCAAATAAATGAATAAAAATGGCTCTGTGCTGCTGGATCAATAGTTCACTCCTGCAATACTGACAGCCAAATCTAATTATAGTAGTAAGTGTTGGTTGCATAAATATAGTTTTGAAAAAGATTACTTTCAGTTTGTAAGGTTGCTCATAAGTTTACATAACTAGAAAGGGGGGGGGGGGGCAGTTTGTTGTAACTAGAACCTTCCATAAATCCAATAAAAACCTTTTTACTTATGTTATAGTCAGCACTTCACTGTGTGCGTGAGACACACAGACACATCACGAAACACAAATGCCTCCCATTGCTACTACGCCAACAATTTCACAGAGCAGTCAAGTACATGGTTGCTTATCAGAAGCTAACGCTAATCTGTGCGACCAACAAAACTCAATTCAGCTTTGCTTATCATTTGGCTTTGACCTGATAGCAGGGCCATCACACCTCGAGGAGATGTAGGCGCTTGTGCGTGATGTCGTTTCAGACTTTGAAAGTAACTTTGGTTCTTCCATAAAACTTAGCGTGGAAAAACTCTTGTTAAGGGACAGTGTGTATATTTTTTAGTGCCATCTAGTGGTGAAATAATAGAATGTAATGATTTGGAAGCACGCGCACTATGGTGCCTCAGCTCAGAGAGACCACACTTTGCAAGCCTACCACCAATTACAATTTACAACCAGTGAGCAAGCAGGGGCTAGCGGTAACGGCTAGCAAGAATTCATTGGAGCAGCTTAAAAATAGCTGGAGCGGCTAATGGGAGAAGCTAGCAAGAGCAGATCAGAGGGAGACAAGCAGTAAGAGCCCGAATCACGGAACTCAGTGATAACCACCTGCAAGCCTCACCTCTGGAAGGTAAGCGGCGTTTGACCCCTTGGGGTCTGACACTAGCTGCAAGCACCACCAGAGGCTAACTACATTCGGGAAGCAGAAAGATGGCAGCCTCCTGTAACGCAAGTAATATAATTAGCGGTTATAGACCGACGCTTATCTTTAAAAAAAACTTTTTAAAAAAACTGAAACTGAAATTAAGTCGTTTTTTTTTTCTTCCTAAATGTATGAATTATTATTTATGGCACTACTGTCCCTTGGGTGGAAATGCCGAGCTTGCTAGCTTACACATTTTCAGCTGACATTTATTATGAGGGGCGGCTAACACCAAATTGTCCACACTCAATCCCTTATGTAAAAAAAGAAAACCGAATAAAAATAATGGTTACAGATACGCAGTCAAGCTATATTAATTTCTTATTGTGGAACTGGAGTTGCCGTGCCATAACAAATTGTTCCGTATCTCGACATGTTTGAACATACCTAAATGTTTGTGTATGCACTGCTAACATATCCTTGACAGCTTTTGGAATAATATACACCGACGTCCATCCACACTCATTCCCACCTCGCGCCTCCATTGCTAAGATTGATTTACCTTTGTGTCCCAGGCCTATCGTTATCATTGGCCTCTCAGACAGGCCTGCCATGATAGCTCAGGGAAAGTGGGACAGGGGTGGCAGCAGGAACCTAATGGGGAAGAACCTCTTAGCACCGATGGAGAGATCAATCATTCTTTTGCTGAGAGAAGAAGGATGGAAGAAGGCACAGAAGACTTTGGTCTATTTCTTGCCTAAGGTAAGCAGTTTTTCTTATTGTAAGAGGGGAGTCCTTACAGATGAAAAAAAGGGGGGTGGGCTGAATCATGTGGGGTTTTATGGTATTTGATGTACATGCTCTGATTGAAGAAAAAAAAAAACAATCAGAAGGTACTTACCAGTTAGTCACTTAGAGGACAACTTTTTAATTTCACTTGTCGTACATCTCTAAAGCTCTGGTTCTCAATCCCGGTCCTCGAGTTTCCCTATCCGGCATATTTTCCATGTCTCCTTCAGCCAACACCGCTGAGGATCGTTATCAGGCTTCATGCAGCGCTTGGCTGATTAGCTGATCATTTGAAACACCTGTGTCGGCTGTGGGAGACATGCAGCGCTGGCTGATTGGCTGATCATTTGAAACACCTGTGTCGGCTGTGGGAGACATGCAAAAACAGGCTGGATAGGGGTACTCGAACCACTGCTCTAAAGTAAATAGTACTCATATTTGAGAATTTTTTTGGGCTACTCTACCCACCTCTGGCCCATCCATTCCTCGAGTTTCCCTATCCGGCATATTTTCCATGTCTCCTTCAGCCAACACCGCTGAGGATCGTTATCAGGCTTCATGCAGCGCTTGGCTGATTAGCTGATCATTTGAAACACCTGTGTCGGCTGTGGGAGACATGCAGCGCTGGCTGATTGGCTGATCATTTGAAACACCTGTGTCGGCTGTGGGAGACATGCAAAAACAGGCTGGATAGGGGTACTCGAACCACTGCTCTAAAGTAAATAGTACTCATACTTGAGAATTTTTTTGGGCTACTATACCCACCTCTGGCCCATCCATTGCTCATGTTTTTGAAAGGCATTGTAATATAATGTCGACAAATGATTTACTGTTTGAGTCACATGTTCCACATCTTGGCTATAGTTACAAGAAACAATATTTACGGTGTGGTCAGAAAGAATGAGAAGTGGGTACAGGCAGTCTGAGATTTGTTGTACAGCTCCAAAAGTCTGGAGGGAGATCAGGGTAGAATTTGTCTCCTCCCCGTAAAAAGAAGTAGCCAAGGTGGTCAAGGTATCTGATTAGGATGCCTCCCGTCTGTCTGGTGTTCTGCGGCTGTTTAATGACTAGGGCAGACCAAGAACATGCTGGAGGGATTATTATACAGCTCATAGGGCCTGAGAACGCCTCAGGCTTTCCTTGGAGAGCTGTAGTGCAATATGAGGGAAGAGGATGTCTGGGTTATCTTCATCAGTCTGTTGCCTCCCAGACATGGTTTTGGATGACCTGCCCGCAAAAATGCCTGGATGGATGTTTTAAAGGAAATGCTTAAAAACTGTAGAAACATTTCATCCTTGTTGTTATGCGAGAATGATGTGTTCCAATTTGTTAAATACCAGAGGGTGGCACGTCCGGGTGTCCGTCGGCCCCATCGTTGACGGATGCCCACATTTTTGGCAAATGCTATGTGACGCAAAGCCTTCGAAAAATATGCGGACTGAGCACTGACTGACGCAGTTTTTCGTCTGTCGATCTGAGTCAGAACGGATAGTCCTTCTTAGTCTGTGTAGATTTTTTTTAATGTTTTGTGTCGTAAAGCACTAGACGCAAGTGCCCACCTCTTCAATATTATATAAGATAACAAATTCTTCATTTAGTTATAATTACTGTAGTTATGGAATATTCTTCTGGAAAGTCGGCATTTAAATTACGATGCTTAACTCATTTACTCAAAGCCATTTTCACTGATGCAAACCCCTTTGCTCCAGGCTGTTTTACTGGATTTTGACAGATTTTTTTAAGGCCCACAGAATATTGTGTTCTATTGCTATAAAAACATGGATTATTTGTATCAGTTTCACAGGGATTAGCATTAGAATACAGCTAGGTTTCATCATTATTCACAAATCTGTTTAAAACTGTGGGGAAAAGAGCTTATTCTAACATGGGCCTGGCTGATCGCTTATACTCTGCTGCCACCTGCTGGCTGTTTTTTTTTGTAATAATTACCATTGCTTTAAACAACCTCTTCAGGTCAGACGCTGCATCAAAGCCTTCTGTATGCTCTAGCATTAAAAAAAATAAATACAAATAAACGTATAAATACGTTTTTGGGAGTGAAGGGCAAAGTATAAAAAAAACTGATAAATACGTTTTTGGGAGTAAAGGACAAAGTATTAAAAAACTGATGAATACGTTTTTGGGAATAAAGGTCAAAGTATTAAAACTGGAAAAAAATATGTTTTTGGGAGTAAAGGACAAAGTATTAAAAAACTGATCAATACGTTTTTGGGGTTTGAATGAGTTAAGAATAACAATGGAAGAGGAAGTTAGACCGTTTCTTTGCTGTACTACAAGTCAGCACACACAACTCTACTGTGTTATATTGACTATATTTTGTTTTTGCACCGACATGTGGTCCTAATACTCCTTTTATAGTGATTTATTTCTCAGGACTCTAAACACAATGCATACACAAATTAGTACTGATTAATTGGATCCAATGCTGCCACGGATCGCTCCTGGTCAAGAAATGGTTTATGTAGTAGCACTCTGAGTGTAAAAGTCACTAACTTCACATGAGAGATCATTTAGTGCAACGAACATCATCCTTTCAACTAACCTACTTTGTTCCTGCTGCTTTCATGAAAGTTAAATAAACTCATGGTATTGTCTAATGTTGTTTTTCTCGACTGTCTGTGCCACGCAGCTGTTTATGTAGTCGACAAACATTAGTTTTCTGCGAGAGTCGGAGCCAAATGTGGAAGGACACAACACCAGAGGGTGATTTGTTTAACTTTGAAAGGTTCTTTGGTTTTGTGTTCGACTTGCTGGAGGCCAAATAGCAGTGGGAACATCTAGCGTGTTCTCCCAAGTGGGTAGCAGCCAAAGGAGCCTGGGTGATAGGCGTCGGGTACAGTGGGGAAAAAAGATAATCCCACCGGGGACTGGATGACAGTTCTCATTTACACGCCGCTGTTTTTATTAACAGATTAGATGGTGTGTTCTTTTTTCGCTAATGACTCTGTTCAACTCTCTCAGGAGTTTGATGTTGTTCCCTCACCAATAGAAAATAAAAGAGTGTGATGTATCTCATGAATCCTATTAATTCTCTAAAGCGGAATCTCTTTGTAGAGCATTGAGAGAACCAACGAGAGGTATTAAGGAGGAAAAAAAAACAAGAAACTAAAGGATGAGATAAGCACACAGAGGTGTCCAGTGTATTGTCCGCCCGCTCCGCTGGATTTTACTTTTCCCTTTGGTGTTAATGCTAAGGAGGCAAAAGGATGCCTTCAGTCCTCATCCATCCTTCCTAATCCCACCTAAGCACCTAACCAAAGAGGTGCGGTGGGGATCACCTTGGTCTGTGGGAGTTCAAAGCCATTTCAGCAAAAAAAAAATAAAGAGAAGTTTTAAGGAGGGGAAGGCTGATGTAACAAGTAGTGATAGATTAATGTTAGATCCTTGACAGATGCCAAATAAAGGCGCCTGCAGTAAACCTTGCGTGTATGGAATACTGCTAATGAATGGCATATTGTTAAAAAAAAAAAATCTAATATTTCTCTTCTTTTGAAAAGTGTACACTGACAACACTACTTTTATGGAAGCATGGAACATTTTTGACCAGTGAATATGTTTGTACGTATTAGCGAGTACGAGGCTAAATGCTACAAACATATTTTCCCCATAAGAGCACGGTGTATTACTTGCGCATGGGCTTTATGGGGAAAAAAATGCCTAACCTAAATTGTGGACTGTAGACATAATAATAAATTATAAAAGTTAAAATAAATGTTTTTTTTAACTTAATTTTCAAACGTATTGGTATAATATGGCCCAAATGCTTAAAAAAGTTAGTGATAGCTAATGACAGTCAGAATCAGTGGCAGGAGAAGTGGTCATTGTATTATAAGGTTTCTTCTTCTTAAAAAAAAAAACGTTCCAAACATCAGATGGACAACCATGCGGTGCCCCTGTGAGTGTGTGGAGGGCTGATAAAACATCCAGGCTGCATCCGCATACACTGTCATGGATGTTTGCTTCTTGACGTGGACTGCTCGGATGCAACTATGGTGTCGCAGTCACTTTGTAGCCAGCATCAAAGACTTCTCAAAAAAGACCATAGAAGAAAATTTGGCAAAAAGCTGGATATTAGTCAACATGAAACAAGAGAGGGTATATCCAGGCATCATCATCATCATCATCATCATCCGAGCTGCAGCCCCTTGGGCTCAGAATGTGTCATTATGACATGATGATGACACTATTTTGTTGGCCCTCCAAAAATCTGAGACTCACCTAAGACCTCAAAAATAAAATTTTCGTCTGCTTTGATTTTGCTTCATCCGCTGGCATGTCAGTCGTTTTACAGAGCTCTGAACTACTAGTGCTTGAAGAGTTCCAACTGAAAAAATAGTTAAATGTATGGTTTCTTTGTATACTGTAATTGAAGTACACGCGCTGGAATGTTAGCAAATGTACAAAAGAACGTCATAGTATAATGGGGAACACACAAAAGAGGAAATTCGACCTTATCTAATATCTTATCTATTCGTAAAAATAGTTCTGACTAGATGTGGCAGATTTTAACTACTGCTCAAGTCGGTTATTTTTTAACTTGATTAAATTAATTAGTATGTAAATAAAATTGACAGTGCCTTAAGGAACTTTTCAACCTTAATAAAAGATTTTCATAACTCTTCTGATGAAATATCGACTTAAAACGAGTTGAATGATACCTTTGCCATGGCCTGAGGGAATCTGCATCATTTTTACTGGCACTAAGCAACTTTGAGAAGGATGGTAGAAACACTTCCATGCAAAAAAAAAAATACAAATGTGCTGACTGCTTCATGGCATACGTCACTTCCCCCTTTCCCCATTTGTTAAAAAGAATAAGAAGTCAATTTGAATGCCAAAGCTCGATTGCGTGAGCTAAAAAAAACAACACATTGCGATTGTCTTCATGGGAAATGTGGTCTTCCTTCAGGCATAAAATTACCGCTTTTGTCCATATGGTGTCGCCATAATCAACGTAAACTGGAAAGTTCCTTAGTGTTGCTTTAAAGACTGAAAGGCTCAACAAATGATTCTGTCTTTAGTTGAAAATTGAAAATGAAAAAGTGTCCCCTTTAGCTATTGTGTAAATATTCAAAAGCAATAAATCTGTTTGTGTTTGTGTGTGTGAGCCTTCTTTCCTTTCCCTATGCGAGCATTGCAGAAAAGGCTAAAAGGTTGAAAGATTTGGAACATGCTGACGCCATGTATTTAAAATAATGTTCTTAGTGAGAGAGAGCGGGAATGGGCATAAACCAAAGCACCACTAACATTGGAGGCGGACTTACAGTAACTTATTATATTGCTAATACAAAAACATTGACCACAAAGAATGATTAAGTAAAATTGTGGAGGGGAAAAATAAACTTATGGATCACCTTAAGGCAGTCCTTCTCAAAAATGGGGGTGAACCCAACAATTGTGGGGATTTTTTATTTTTTTTTGTGCCGTACTCAAATAAAAAGTTATTGCACATCCCCTGCAGTAGGTGGCAATGGTTCTCTCAATGGTTGGAAAGTGCGCAAGGAGTATTGGCTCCCTGCAGATTGTACTTGTAGACAAATTATGCTATTTAGAGTTGGGTGGCACAACATATTTTCTTCTTCCTAGTGTGGCATAACAAAAAATAATTGAGAAGAAACTGAAGCTCTACACGTTTTTAAAAGTAATTCAACCCTAATTTTGAATAGGTCTTGTGTAGGGGTAACAGTGAGCCATCTTGATCATGTACTCAATTTAATTTTTGTGTATCAATTTAAAAATATATATATTCTCAGTACTTTCAACCACTATCAAAAATCATAACTTATAAATGTGTTTGTTGTGTATCGGGCAGGATTTGAGAATTTTACCCCGAGGTCCGATTATCATATGCCTCTTGGAAGAAAAAAAAAATCTTGATTATCTTAATAGGTTGTGTTAACTATTTTTGCTCAGGCATCTAATCGGTGAAAAGAGAGCGGGATAGATGATCAACCTGTTTAACAGTTATGCCCACAAATCCTTTTGTGTGTGGTCAACAAAGCTAATTTGATTTGCCATTGCAAACTATGGCGGACCAACCTGAACTTGAAGGAACCGCAGTAATTTGCCTCTCGCGGTAAAAGGACTGTGCCTGTGACAGGTACCTAAAGACAACCCGATTCTGCAAAAGAGAATCCCGATTTATTGCGATGGATCCCTTCTTCTTCAAACCCTGGGACCGCCGGCCTTTATCCCAGACAGCACTGCCTGGTCAGTGAGAACAGAGAAGAGATTAATTAAATGGGATCCTCTTCTCTGGTAACCTGAACATTTTCAGCCCCACTATCTCTTTGAAGAGGTGGACCTGATCTCAGGGCTAGAAACACCGCAGACTTGGTTTATACTGATAATGAGGAAAAACTCCAAAAGTTCACATTGGTGAAAGAGAAGAGATACTTGATGAATTCCGAATCATCTGTTTAGCCAGGACATCTTGTGTCAATTATGTGCAAGTTGTGTTTATTTTGAGGCAATTTGAATGTGGATGAATGAAATTATAAAAATAAAAAAATTAAAAAAAGATTTGTAGCAGCGGTTTTCCATGGACATTAACTTTTATATCGGGTTTTACGACTGTTATTCCAGTGCCTGCTGCCTACGCACGCTCACGTCGCACGATAACCCATATTTACTTTTTTTTTTCTTCTCTGTTTCTTTTTGTTCATGTGAAAAAGCTTCAGGGCGCTCTTTGTCTTTTCTTCCTCCCAAAAGAATCGAGACAGACGCAGACTTACCTGCACTGTTTGTACAAGGACTCAGGCAGTCGCGCAAGCCGCACCCCGGAGGGAATGTGCGGGTAAAACAAAAAAAAAACAACATTTTTATTGCTTTACAGAGATCAAGCCTGAAACATGCAGCCTTCCATATGGAGATCACGCAAACACACACGGTGCTCTAGGATAAAAAATGCAAAGTCAAAAACACTTAAAACAACCAACAGCAATCTGTGCAGAACATGAGTTCGGAACACTGAGATTATCAAGATGAAAGTTACAGCCGGAAATTGTTTGAAATATAAAACAAATGGGGAAACAAATGAAAAGGGTTCAAAATAGAAATATGGTATTAGATCAGAGGTTGGCGTTGCAAAACGAGTATTTCCTCGTTGTGTTACAGAACCTGCTTGGCTTTTAAATGTCTAACAAGGACCAAACTAGCCTGCACAGCTTTGCACTTTGATTAAAGCTAAGTGAGCACGCAGTGTAATCCTTGAATCCGTTTTAGTCTCGCTGGGATTTAAGTGAGAATGATTTTCTCTCAGCAGTGAGGTTTGCGGCTTTTGAAGACATTTAACATTTTCAATTTGATGTTTTACTGTTTTTGAATTTACTTATAGGCATATCAATGTGATATAATCATGAGTGTTTAAAAGAATACAGTGGGATGGTGATTTTGTGAACTTTATTTGATCTTTGTACCCTCAAATGCTGTTGGAGGGGCAATGTGCATGATGTTGTCAGAGTTTCTTGACATTTAGGGACTGAAGGTCTGGGGTCAGATTTTGATTACTTCTGTTCCCCCAATCAAGAAGGGGAACTGTATAAAGATGTCTGTTTACCATCAACATTACACCTTTGTTCAATCTAGGAGATGACATGTCTGCCCTTTGTTCAATCATGAGCCAGGAGGAGGAACCTTTTAGCTTTTTTGTATAAATGTGTCGATGTTCTGTAAATTGTCACACACTTGGAATCATCACGTTGCATTCTGATGTGATATTCTGACTGTGTCTTTAGAGGCCTCTAAATAAATTCTTGCAGGAAAACTTCTTCATCAGATCTCGGATACAATGATTTTGAACACGTAAAGATTACACTTAATATAGTAATCAACATATTCCTTCACTTTCTCGCTCGTTCCCTGTTTGAGATAACATTTCAATGTTTATCCCCCTCGTTTCTTGCTTTTTTTCCGTACATACCCGTCTAGTGAACCGCAAATCTGGAGCTCGTGTTAGTGTAGCAAGATTCCATGTGGCTAATAAATGCAGCAACAGGTCCATGTTTACAGGTGGTGAATAACCTTTGTTGACTCTGCGTCTGGATAGGAGTGTCACCAGCAAATTCAGCTCCAGAAAGTAAACCCCCTGCCGCAGTTTGGCTTTAGCCCCTGATGCTAGCTGACTAGCTAGCTCTCAAGCAGGTAAACAAGCGACATGGGAGCTAGCTAGGGAGCTATCTAGCTAGCACCTGAAAGTAAAAACCTTGCCAGATTTGGCTTTAACCCCTGATGCTACCTAGCTAGCTAGCTCCCTACCACGTAAATGAGCACCATGGGAGCTAGCTAGGAAGCTATAAAGCCCAACTGTGGCAGGGTTTTTACTTTCTGGACTTGAATTTGCCACCTCTGGTCACCAGGGCAATACAGTAACACTGCACTGTGTATTAGTGGCAGTTTCTCTTTGCTGATATTTCATGCTAATTACTCTGCAGCGCTAACGTGTCAGGACAGCTAATAGCGCCTCAAAGATGCTCACAAGTAGTGTAGTGTATTGTGACCGTCCGGTCCCGGAAACCGTTTGTTGTTTTTGTTTTGTTTTAATCCAGTCAGAAAGCAAATTGTTTTGGCCACGTGCATGTCAATCACACAGTTGTCATAGCGATTCAAATAAAGAATCAATTAAAAAGTAATGTAGCTGCAAAATTGCTAGCAGGCGTGTTTTCGTCATGCCGGAACTCAAACTACTTCCTGCTTTACCATTTTTGAGCTGTGATTAATTGGAACATGTTGAACTAGCGAGCAAGTGAAACCTTTCCCTGAGCGGCTCATGATCCGTCATGTCTGTCAGACCCGGACCTGAACCAACGTCTCGGTCTGTCTGCACAAGAACAGGTCAACAGTGAGAGTTTTGCTTCAGTGAACACTAGACGGGTGGTAGTTAATTTGCTGTACTCGAATGTACACTACTTTGTTGTGTCATGGGTTATACTTCTACAACAAGAAAATAAAATGTCACATCAATTTAAGCGGAGTACACAAATGGCAGTTCAAAACATCTCTACTAATTAATTTTTTTTTTTTTTAAAAATCGAGGCTCTCTCTCTGGCTCTCTCTTTCTCTCTATGTGTATATATATATATATATATATATATATATATATATATATATATATATATATGCGTATACGTGTGTGTATATATATATATATATATTCCATTCTGTGCCCTCTATATGGGTATAGGCGGGAATTGTTGAATTCAAATTTTCGTAAAGTGCAATAACTCAGGGGTTTCATAAATGTAAGAGCGTACTTTTCAATTTATGTGAACAGTAAATTTCAAAGAAACAGTAAGATACAAAAAAAAGTCGGTCTTTAAAATTCTAATTTTTAAAAGGAATTTATGGGGAAAAGAGATTAAAATAATTGATTTGTGATTTTATGAATCGATATCAAGCTTGAAAAGGAAAATTGATACGATATTGATTATTGGATTTTTTTTAAATATTTTTTTTTAACCCTGTCCGTCCTAGCTAGTTTTATAGCGTACAAATTGTGTATATAAGTGAAGGAAGGGGGGGTGAGTATGGACTTTCGCGCTTTGTCTTTTTAATGGGGAAACATTTTCCCCACAAAATTGTACACTTATATTTAGACTTGCAAAAAAAATCTAGATGAATAATTGAAGCTCTAATGATGAATCCACTGACAAAAAAAACTCTGCTAAGATATAATGTCTCCAAAGGTAATGTTCACCCTCAAGAAAGACAAATGTGAAGGTTTGTCACATGTTTTTCCAAAGGAAATCTCATCTCACTCGAATCGTAAATCTTACTGGCAGGGCGAGAAGTACAATGAGTTCATCTAATAAGTCTTTGGACTAGAGTAGACTTTTACAGTTCAGCTGTCCATTATCCGGAGAAGCTACATGTAAACGAAGTGCACATCCATCCCGTCATGAAATTCGAATGGGTCCAGTGTATAATCCTACTTGATAGTCTTTCAAGCTACTTTGGGGATGAGCTTACTGGGTTTGCTGTGAGCTAAAGACATCCACGCTGTCACTTGTACATATAGTTTATAACTTCTACAACATTTTGAGGGGTTGTGAGATTATGGCATTAAGCATTCAAAAATTCCTTCCTGTGTATGAGAGGATACCAAGACAGGCAGAGGGTGCACTTTAGAGTCTTGATAAGTAGAGATTGCACCATGGGCATCAGTATATTGCTTTACAGCATACAAAAAAACAGCCACAATCAATTTCACAATTAGCTAGCTCAGTGTTTTAATTAAAAAAAAAAAAAAAACGAGTCGCCTTTGAAGAAGTCAATTCCAACTAAAGAAGCAAAACAGAATTCCCTTGACATTTTACCATCCCTTGGCTTTGTCAATTCAAAGACATGCTGCTGTTGGGTCTTTGTATTTGTGTCACTGCAGTGTTTTTTTTTTTTTTTTGATCACAAGCAAAGCATATGTTGCACTTTGAAACTTGTATAATAAATGAGGGCAGCTCGATAACTGTGACTGCGTGTCTGTATTTTACACACCATAAATTTTGTATGCGATAAATAAAAGGGTATTCATTTACCCCTTGACCTTAATGAAGGCAATCAGTCTTTCAAAAGAGGTGGTCTGATGGGGTGAAGGACAAGCACTCCACAGTGAAGCAAACAAATTCTTGTCTGGAAAAAATGCTGGCTTTCTCTCAGCTCCGTGTAAAATGTTTACTACCGCCATCTACTGTTCACATGGAGGAGTTGTTTCTTATCCAATCTCAAGAGGAGTGTATCAACATCACATCACCGTCGTTCACCTTGATGTAAACTAAATGATGGGTCATGATGATAATATTACAGTTCATTAGTTTAATACTGCCCTCAGTGCTAATGTAATGTCAACACTGATATCACTTGAGGCAAGTATGTATGTATATATATATATATATTTATGGTCTAACTTTTTTTGTTGTAAAATGTGGGGTTTTTTTTCAAACTCTAATTCCTTGTGAATTGGCCTCATTTAACACCCAACACAGAAAAATGAACTTGATGACAACCGACTAAACCCATGTCAGAGTGTCTCTTTGTCATGGCCCCTCGATCCCCAATGAGCACATTTGCTCGTCCTCATCAGTGTCCCATAGAGACCCCGGTGTCAGTCAAACAAGCACCCGCCTCTGATTGGATCAAAGATTGATTACATACTGTAGCATTTACCCTGCATTGTCATTGGAGGAGAGAATGTCAGCATGACGTGTCAGTGGGGCCTTGCAATCAGCAACAATGCAGCGCTGGGGCTGCTATTTAGGTCTGCCTTGTTCCCCAGTGCATACATTTTTTTTTTTTTTCATCAAGAGTGCTGTAAGAGAATTCCAATCAATCTTGTGATTTATCATCAAATCTTGAGGCGGAAAGCCCCGCAGCAATGATCTCCATCTTGATGCAACGTACAGTTAGGGCAGATGAGTTTTAAATGTTTTTTTCTTGATTACACTAACACAGTGGGTTTGAAATACAGTACAATAAGCGATTTATGACTGAATGTAGACTTTCAGATTGAGTAAGTAATGCCACTCCCAGTTGGCTAATATCACAGATCTTAAGCAGCCCTATGCTCCATTTGGTGCCACTGTGTGTTTGCTGTGAAGGGAGAAATGCTGAGGTCGAATTTGGGGTGGATCTTCATCTTCAACTTACTGAGTCACTCACAGTAGTTGTGAAACTCTTTTTCGTTTGTCTGTATGGTTGTATTACACTACTTCTTTTTTTTTTTTTTTTTTTACATTTCAATGGGGAAAGATGATTTGAGTTACAGTATTTGTCTGTTTTCGCTTTGTGGTTTAGATTTAGCACAGGTTTTTTGGGGGGAGATGGTGGGTCAGCTGGAACGAATTAATGGCATTTCCATACATTTCAATGGGGAAAGATGATTTGAGTTACAGTATTTGATTGTCTGTTTTCACTTTGTGGTTTCGACTTATCACAGTTTTTGCTTTTTTTTTCGGCTGGAACAGATTAATGGCATTTCCATTCATTTCAATGGGGTAACATTATTTGCGTTACAGTATTTTTTCTGTTTTCGATTTGTGATTTTAGATTTATCACAAGTATTTTTTGTTTTTGTTTTTTGCAATTTTGGGTGTGTGTGCACTTCACCACCTTACGCAATTTGGTGACTTGAAATCATGCATTGTAAATACATCCAGACAACACATTTCGACGCCTTCTTAAAATAACAGCCCAAGTCATTATTCATTACTAGTCAGATTTTTCAGAAAACACACAAAAAAATAACAATTTGCATCATGAGGAGATTATTTAATCAAAAAAATAAAAAAGAGGGTGATGATTTAATGTCAGCTATGACGACAGGAGTTGATCTTAAAAATTTGATGATGCACAACTGATTTAGCAGAGGCATATTTTAATGAAGAAAATTGCCGCAGCCATCTGCTGGCATTATGAAATCTTCCAAGATCTGGATGACCTCTCGGCATATGCCGTGCCACCGGAATCTAAGGCACAACCGGTTTCCAGCAGTGGTGACAATCATCAGCCCGCCATAATGATCAAAACCTCATCTGTTAAATCCCACACCATTGGATTCTGGAGGATTTGCAAAACAGAGCAGCGCCATATGCTGCCATTCTGTAAGCACACGGTCCCGTGAACAAAGACAGGGGAAATTAATTAAAAGGGTGCCTTGCAAATATCACATAGGGACGACTGCGCCTCCCGCTCTGATCTTTGCGTTTATTCCAAGAGGTATTAGATGGCTCTGAAGCAACAAACCACAAGGGCCCCCGGGAAAAAATCCAGTGCACCCGAGCTAGCAAATCACCCCAAACTGCTTTCGGTGAGAAGCAACATTGTTGCTCTCCGTGCTTCCTACCGTTTGCGCAACTGCGACGCTGTAATACATCACACAAGACTTAAAGTAACTCAGGAAAGCTTTAAAGTGCTAATGAGCTGGATGTTAGTGATGTCGTAAAGTGTGTGCAGTAGGGGAGGGCCGGTTTGACTTTACACGATGGCTTTAGTGGCGTGTGAGAGATGAATGGAGGCTCCCGGAGATGCAGGAGCACCAAATAGAGGCAGTTTCAAGGATTAATGTTGCCTTGAAAAAGAGGCAATTAATCTGTGTTTCCAAAATAAGATACAGCTAGACTTCGAGGCCTTTAGGATCTTTTGGATGATACGTTTACAAATTGTGTGTTGTAGTGGGCAAAACATTTAAATAAATAATAAAAGTATGTATTTTAAAGGCTGCGCTTCTTTTTTTTATTTTATTTTTTTAGAAATGTGAACCAAAGTGTTTTGTTTTGCGATTTTTCAATTCCAGTACGATCATTTCATTTTCCAAGAGGAACTTGTGAGGTGCTGTCAGATTACCAGAACTTAACATTTCTGTATTTGTCGTCCTCTGTGTTGTCTCATGTGAATTTACAGCAGATATTGATGAAAAACGAGTGTTAGGCCCACAGCAGAGTGCTGTTTTTGGATTACATAAGTGAAATTGTTATCACAAATGTCAGGAGACCACCCTTACCTGTCACCACCATCCCCCATATTCCTCGATGCAGAATTCAGCTTAATCAGATCTGGCACAACAAGCTTATGCAGCTTCAGGGACCACCACGAATTTCCTGCTGTTTGTCTGTACAGATCTCGATTCACCTGAAAACACAACTGAAAGAGAAAAATAAGAAGGCGTATATTTCTGTACATTTGATTCAATACAAAATGTGTACGAAAAATTCTGATAAAAAAAAAAATCTTAAATTCTACCAAAAGATGAGAATAAACTAAAATTGAACAAACATTTTCATTGACGAATCACAATGAAAATTGAGGAATTTAGGACCTAAATGCAGAAAAGACACGGAGTTGTGAAAAAGAGTCTTTATATACGCAAATATCAAAGTAACAACCAAGGTTATTTTAGTTAACAAAAACTAATGAAAAAGAAAAAAAATTTAAAAATAATTTTCTTAATGTGGTAAAAAAAAAAAAGCATTTTAAAATACGAAAACTAACTGAAACTACATTTTACGTTTACAAAACCTTTGTTTTAGTCTTTGGTAATTAATGTAATACATGAGCATTTGGGGTTGATTTTTAATGTGATTCTAAGTATATTTATTTCAATATTAACCAGAATAAGGATGTTTGAAAGTGAGTCACTCAGAAGTAATGTCATTTAGCAGCAGCCAATAAAAAAAGCACATTCAGATGAAGTTGTTTCTAGCTGACAATTTGGCTCCAATGGACTATATGTCACGGAGGAGGCGGGACTTCCGGGTTTTCACCCATCAATTTTGTTTCCGTTTCCGGTTTGTGACGTGTGGGCTGCATCCCAGTACTTGCGCTTCCGCCTTTGTCCCCCTCGGTTGACTGGTGTGAGTGTGTAGTGTCTGTCTCAGTGTCCGAAGCATTTCAGATAGCCGAGATTCGGCTATCGGAAATGCTTGGGGGGCGCAGGGGTGGGGGGTGCGGGGGTGAGTGTTGGAATCTTTCCCATTTAACTCACTAAGTAAGAAATGTGTTACTTTTTACATTTTACCATGGTGTTTATTCCATATTGCACAGTAGTACACTTTTATTTAAACAAAAGCTAATACTGAAACTAAAACTAAAACTAAAGCATTAAAAAAAAAAAAAACTAAAACTAATAAAAACTAACAGAACGGCCATGAAAACTTATTAAAATTAACTAAATTAAAAAAAAACGAAATAAAATTCCAAAACAGAAAGCATGGCTGGATTCAGATGGCCTTCAAGAAACTTGAACTTGAAAACGTAAATGAACACTTGAACTTGAACTTTGCAGCCTGGATGCAGAACAGGAAAGGGATTTTTTATTTTTTTTTAAATCTTACACGCAATAAAAAAATAAAAAAAAGTTAATTAATATCAAAAAATTAAATAAAACTGATAGACTATATTGAAATGAAGCGTTTAAAAATAATAATAATAATAATAAATAAAACTAAAACTAGTGAAAACTAACAAAATAAAAAAACATGAAAATTCCAAAGCTATTATAACCCTGGTTTAGGGTTCGAATCTCATATACTTCCCGTGCTTCATCCTACATTCCAACAACATGCATGTTTGGTTAAATGAAGATTCTAAATTGTCCGTGGGAATGGTTGTCTATATGTGACCTGTGGTTGGCTGGTGTCCAGTTCTAATACGCAGCTTGATAATCAAAATGGAGTGGAACATCTTGTCGAATGTCCATGAAGTCACACAACTTGACGGCAACACATTACCCGTACGCAAGTCTAAACACACTACGGAATGAAGGCACACCAACAACAACTGCAAATATGATTTTAAGCCAAAAGAAAAATAGCATTGATATGCCCTTGGTGATTATTTTAGTTCATCTGTATTTTGAACGAGGTTTCTGAATCAGGCATTGAATAATACTATTTGGCGAAATCTCATCTTTACGAAACGGTGATCGAATTTACTTTTATTCTATTCATTTTCTCCTTTCCTGTCTTTCACTGATAAGCCCCACCCCCACCCCCACCCCCACTGAACACAATGGCTCTATTGTGCTGAACCACAGGGCTGATAATGTTACGTGACATTAAGGGCAATATGTTAGCTTCTATTCAGAGAGACATTTTGATTGGAATTCAACCTCACAATGAGCACGTTCTAAAATGAAGAAATCCAATATAAAACATCACCACAAATCCAAACAATTAAAAATGATCTAATGAAGTTGTAATATTAAGCAGGCAAGACGATCTCATATAAAGACTTCTGCTTCTATGTTCATTTGAAATCCACCCATCCTAATTTATGCACTGAAACGCCAAAAAATCCCACTTTCATTCAACGCCTCTTAAAGAACTCATTTGTTTCCCTCTCTCTTATGTATAATGATATTCATATTATCCCTAAATGCTGACCCAAGAAAAAAAAAGGCTATTTCCGAGCTGTCACTGCATCATCTTTATCTTCACTCTCCAAATGTTGGGGTCAGCCAAGACTGACGCTGGGCAGACAATTCTCCCAAAGACTTAATGTGATTAATGGGTGTCAATTAAGAAGGGTGGAGGAGAGGTTGCAGAAAGGAGAAAAAAACAAGCCATCCAAAAAAAAAAAGAAGATTGTAGCTGAAGAATGTGTGGTGCAAAAATGTATCCCTCCACTGGCTGCTATGACACACTCTCAAAATGAAGTCTTCAATGTCACTTTCAAAGTTTTCATTTGGGAAAGTAACCTCGGGGTCACAGTCATGTATCCAAACATTTTGGAAGTTGCTCAACCCAAAAAGAAGAAAAGAAAAAAATAGTGTTCTTCAGCATATGGTCCAGAAAGGGCTTCTTCTGCAACATTTGCTCCATTTACAGCTGCCTTTACATTTTAGTGAGGAATGCATGCTGTTTAAAGAGGCTTTATGTGGTGACTTCATCTTCTTCATTGTAACTTTGCTTGAGCATCAACTTTAAGACAAACTTCGACTTGTTTGTGTTAACATATCCACTATTAGTGCAATACTTTGTGATCATTTGAGAACCTGTCTACTTTGAGCCAACCACAAATTATTCATACAGTATTTAGAATATTTGTATTGTCACGGTTAATGTTGGAAAAAAAACTAAACTTTTTTTTTTTGCTGCGTTAGGTCAGATAGCTGTTAATAACTACAGTAATATTTGGGTGCGGAATTCAAATCGTGTCAGGTTTTTGAGACGTTTTCTCCTGTTATGTTGCGGGTCAAATCGACCCATTTAGAAAATCTAGGATAAAATAAAACTTATTAGATTGCATTACATTTTGTCTACTAGCTTTATTTTTTAATTTGCTTTAAAAATGAAATTAAAAAACATCGCATTGTGTTGTGTGTGTTTTTGTTGTTAATGATTAAACATTAAGAAGTGAACACAACAGGGGGCTATAAAATATGAAATAAATGTCTGTATGTAAATAAGACACGAAGATGGAATAGTTACTGTTCTGTCCTCACTAGATTTGTGACTGTTCTATACAGCTAGACAGAAAGTTAACAGATGAGATGTTGCTTGTATCCTTTAACAACAAACAAAACAAACAAAGGAAAATACAATACAGCACATTAATGCAGCGCTGAAACTGTCTGACTAACATTGTTTTCTAACTAAATTAGCATACACCAATCACAATAAGTGCACTTTTACGTCATTTATAACATGCGTTGTGAATTTGAATAAATAACACAACCAAGTTACGCCAATAGCTTAGTTAGCAAACTCAAGTCCGCTAGCATACGAGGCTAACGAATGCTAACATCTTCAATGACTCGTTTTTATCAACAGTTGAATTCCCCAAAACACTCGACTTGACTTATTAGCTCTTTATAGCTTACAGAAAATTATACAACTGACCACAAATAGTTACTTACGGCGTTAGTGGGCCAACGCTCCACCGTACGTGTTGCTCTGCGGGAGTGTCATTGAAAACTGAAGTCAACTCAAGTGAGTCAGACATAATACATATTTCACCACTAGAAATACAACACAACAAAACTATAACATTACAGTTACAAGCTTTGCAAACAAAAAAATACAGCATAAAGCAAAGTAGAACTTACAACGCAAGATGCAAGATTTGAGCTTGGCCGCTGTCACCTTTCCTGGCTTGGCGTCTTCTTATCTATCTGCACTCTGGCACACATTTCTGGTCGAAACAAGTTATGTTTCCTTCAGGTCAGACATTTTCACATGAGCTAGACCGAGCCGTCCCCCGTGTGGGTGGGCTGTCAAGGCAGTATAAGAGTAAGAACCATTTTGAATAGATTAGACCTTCTTCCGCATCCAGCAGAAAAGGCTCCTCAGCTGTGGACTTGATTTTTTTGGCACCAAGCACAAAGTTCAACTGAGAATATGCAGTCTCCTGGTGGTTTTTATTAGTGTAGCGAGGATTAAACCTAAAAGAACCGGTGAAAGTTCCTATCAGAACTTTACACATGCTTACAAGGTTAAGTGTTAAAATCTAACTTGACTAGAAGTATGCTGGCATCTTGATTTTAAATCATGAACCTGTTGTCCCGAGGATTGTTTTGTTCCTGTTGTCCCGTTAGAATTTAGAACTTTTCATTTTCAGTTTTCATCATAGTTTTCGTGTGTGTTGACTCCCAGCTCTGTTGTATGCTTCCTCTGCTTATGTATTTGACTAGTTTCCCCGCATATTTGGATGTACGTGGATTTGAGCTGCAGGTGTGGCCAGTCTTGCATGGCGGAGTCTGTCACACACAATTACTTACCGTTAAATAACCTTGGTGGCATGTTAACATCAGTAAAAAGTCCCCCAGTATATAACTTATTCCACACACACACACCGTATATTTACAGCCTGCTCGAATTAATATTCAAATGCATTATTGACTGAGGTTCAATTGTCTTTACAAAGACAATAATGAGCAGTTTGTGACATTTGCAACGGTCCCTAAAATCACATCTTTTGTCAGATATTGTGTTCAACCAATATGAACTCATTGGCTCCCAAAAACGTATAAAAACGTTCTATTTTAAATATTGCAATGGTCCCCAAAACTTATTTTTATGATTTTTAAAAAAATATATATATTTTTTTAATGCCGGAGCATACAGAAGGCTTCGATGCAGCCTCTGACCTGAAGAAGTCGCTTAAAGCAATGGTAGTTATTACCAAAAATGGCCAGCGGGTGGCAGCAGAGAAAAAAGAGATCAACCAGGGCCATGTTACAAAAAGCTCTTTTCCCCGGTGTTTTCAACCGATTTGTGAGTAAAGATGAAACTTAATGATAATTGCTGCAAAACGGAAACATACAAATATACTTTTTTTCCTGTTGAAAGAAGAGACCTTCTTTTGGTAGGTTCCATGTTTTTATAGCAATACAACACAATATTCTGTGGGCCTTGCAAAATCAGTCCAAATCTAGTAAAACAGCCGGGGAGTGAAGGGGGTTGCTTCGGTGAAATGGCTAGGGAGTGAATGAGTTAATTTCTATAACCAGATAAATGAATTGCTGTCTCTCAAAAGCAAAAGTGTCTGCTAGTCTCAGACTGTTGCCGTTACCGCGCGCTAGCTCGCAGTGGCGTCCAAAGAGCAGCAAAGTGACTGTGTTAAGGAGATGAAGGTACACGTTTCTCCCAGTTGCCCGTCTGAACGCATGATAAGACGACAGCCAACTAATCCCCTCCGCCAACACCCCCACCAAAGCGCCACCTTTGGAAAAAGCAAACTAAAAGCTTAAAGTCAATATACACCCAAAGACTAATGGGGAGGAGGCCTCCCAGGCTTCCATCTCTACAACCTGGCTGCAAAGGTTGATAAGGAGACTCAAGTCAATCCATCCAGCGGGATATAACTGTATTTTGTTATTTGTCATATATTTGTATTTAAAAGAAAATGTGGGATAAAAGGACTTTCTTATTTTGTTCCCATGTGACCTAGTGGTTAAAATGTAAAATGTTAGTCCTCCAAAGGAATGACTGTATTTTAATTGACTCTTTTGCCGCCCAAAACGTCAATTGACGTTATTGGCGGTATATAGTGGGCGTGTCCTACTACATTTTTTTTCTCCTCAATGGGCAGTGCAACATCTGGTGCAGCACTGCTTTGAGAATGGGCTGGAAACATAAAAAAAAAAAAAAACACTAACTGTGGCTAGCAGATGGCAGCATTTTATCTCTCTTCAATGAGCTCCCAGGGTATCAAATTACATGAAAACATGGCGGATCTTAGGAAATAGAAAATTTTCAAGGATGACGTGAATGATCAAAACGTTTGTCACATTAAATCTAATTCACGTAGTGTCACTAAATAGAAAATATTAGTATCAAAGTCACTGTCAATGTATCTTTTCACAAAAAGCTTGTTTTCTCCTTATTTTTTCGATTGATGTCACTCAAATGACCTATTTTCAAATGGTGTTTACTAAAGAACGGAATAAGATAGAAACATACTTTTTTGTTCTAATGAAAGAATGGAATCCAATCTTTTCATATGTTATCCACCAATGTTTACATAGTCAGAGCACACAAAATTCTGTTTGCCTTGAAAGATGAGTGAAAATGCTTGAAATCGGCTGGCACTGTAGCGGTTGTTTTTTGGATAACGTAATTTAATCTTACTGAATCCTAAAAGATTCTACTGGGGAGAAAAAAAAACAAGCATAAAAAGTGTAGCAAATATAACCGACCAATTGCTTAATGCGAAGTCAAAATCAAATGTGCAGTAAATGAACGTGTACGAGTGGCGCACTGATTGATCTCCTTATCGTAGATGGCAGGTGGCTGATTTGACGAAGGGAAAAAAGGAGCGTTGTCACCATGCGTTGGCTCTAATCTCAATTTGAAATCTCTTCAATCCGTAGATATGACATCAAACGGAACGGCTCAAAACAAACACTCAAACATGCCTGGATCAGCAGCCTTTCACAGCAACAAACATTAGTATTTTAGATCTTCCTAATATACTTTTAAGTCATCATCACATGCATTATTAAGCAGAGATGAACATGTATTCAAAAAGGAAACTGATGAAACAGAAGTCAGAGAGCGAGAGTTTACACTTCAACTTTTTTCTCTTTCTTTGCCTTACAGGCACAGTAGCCATAATGGTGTCGTTTCTGTTGAAAACACAAAGCACATTGTGCCTTTTTTTTTTTTTTTTTTAATGGAGGTCAACTCACTTTTCTTTATAACAATATATTGTATGCTCTCCCACTAGTTAAAATTTTGATGAATATTTTGGCTGTGGAATATGAATTCAGCGGGAAAAATTCACCCGTTTTTATCCATCTCAAGGGGCGGCGGCCATTTTGCTGTCACTTGCTGTCGATTGAAAATGACATCACACTTGCTCAGTAATGACCACCTGGTTTCTGAGTTTGGTCATGTGACATTCACAAGCTGAGCCACGTTTGGTCGTTACCTGAGCCCTGAGCACATGTGATGTAATTTTCAGTAAGACAGCAAGTGGCAAAATGGCTGCCCACTGAAATGGATGAAAATGGGTGGATTTTTGCTGCTTTATTCGCATTCCACAAGCACAATTACGTAGTCAGAATATGTTTAGACTAGTGGGGCAACATATTGTAAATATTTAACACATTACGATATCATTGACATCACATCTTATATCAAATAAAAGTTTTCGTGTTAAAGGCTTTTTTTCCCCACCAAAACTTGGGTCAAAATTCAAAATTTAGGACATAAGGGGTTTTCAAATATTGAATTACTGTAACACAGTTTTGCAAACAATAAGAACAAAGAAATGGGCAGAATTTAAAGAAGCATGTCCAAATGAAAGAGTAGGGATGGGCGAGTACCGATACCAGGCATCGGTATCAGGGCGATACCAGGCCAATTTCATAGTATTGGTACTTGCGTGTGCCTTACTGAGAATAAGTCCTCTTGTTTTGAGTAATATCAGCTATATCTGTGGTTCACATGTTTGTTGCTCACGTACCTATGCCGTGTTTAATTGGCTCGCTAAGCGCTCTTAATTGCCTCGTTAATGTCGTCAGAGATGTGGTGCTAAAAATAGAAAGGTGCTGTTACGGCCCTCGCAGACGCTAATTATAGCTCTTATACACACTACGTTATATTTGCAATGTGACTTTTTCATTTCCCTTTGGGTTTTATGTATATTCATTCCTCGACAGTGCAACTTTCTAAATTAAAAGCATTGATTTCAAAAACATATAATTGAACACCACACACTAAACGGCTTGAGGAATTCTTACCATGGTAGATATTACTAAATTATTTGACGCTCTATTGTATTTAATTGAATTCTTTACACTGTATTCCTTAAAAATAAGTTTTACAACCACATATTTTGATTGGGACTTTTTTTTTTCTGGCCACTGGTTATTTGTTTCATCTTATTTATGGATTTAAAAAAAAAAATCATTTTATTGTGTGCGCTATGCAAAATGACTTTTAAGAGCAAATTGAAACAATCTAATTGCTATTAATTTCATTCAATTTTAAGGAAATTTGCTATAGTTGGGATATGTGTCATTTTTTTTAATTATCAGTCTTTTTTGGGGAAATTTTATGTATCATGAGTACTAATGGTATTGGCACTTGGTATCGGTGAGTACTGAAGATTTGAGTATCGGTATCAGTATTCGTCCAAAAAAAAAAGTGGTATCGAACATTCCTAGTAAAGACTAATACAATAATAAAAAATGACACAATCTTTGTGCTAATGTCAATTCCTCAAACTGTCCTCTTTTTTCACTCTAATTCCCATCACAGACCTGTCCTGGCCTGTCCAATCCTGTCCCATTGCGTCATCACATGGTGTACCATCACATATTATATTATTCTGCTATTTTGTTTTTCTCCTTGTCCCTCACAATCACAAACCTTGTTCACAATATAAACAACCACAGATGGAGAATTGTGATCTTCATCCGATTGACATTGTACATACAAATCATGGACAAGTAGGGAATGATTGGACTTCAAACAAGAATTTGCTTAAAATTTCAATTAGCTCTTTGACTGCCAGACGTTTTCAGAAACGGGATGTCGCCAGTGCCATCCGGTTTAAGCATTTTGACTGATCTTTCAAGGTCCACAGAAAATGTTGTGTTTGGACTATGGAAACACACATACTACCAAATGAAAGATTGAACTCTCATCTTTCATCAGAAAAAAAAGTTTGTTTCAACCTTATTCCGTTCTTCAGTAATCAACAATAGAAAATGGTTAGTTTCACCGAAATGCTCTGTTTTGAAACAAAAAGCGGAGAAAAAGAGCTTTTTGTGTGTCGCCATGTTCTCTTCCCTTCCCCAGCCAGTCCCCTCTAGCTCCGCCTCACGTCTTCTACTGACGCCTACCCAATCTTGTCAAAAGAGAGTCATCGCTGCCCTCTAGGGGCCAAAAATAGTCATTAGGCTCACTAGACCTGCTTGAAACTTTCACCACAGCTGGGCAAGGCTTTAGTCCACCCGTTTCAAAATAAATAAATAAATGGGTGGACGTCTTTTAATGTCTTTGGGCGCTCCTCCGTAGGTTTTTGCAGAACGTCATTTAACGTCTTTGGCAGTAAAAGAGTTAGGGATTAAAGACACAAGATATTGTTTCGAAATTTGTCGAAATATGTTTATTATCTAAAAACACAAATCAAATTAGTTATTCGCATTCAATGTTTTAGAAAAGTAAAAAAAAAAAAAGAGTGATAGTAAGAAACGGCAGTCCAAGGTTTTTGGGACACTTTTCATCAGTGTAAGAACTCCTGACCTTGTTGTATTGTGTGTTTACGTGTGTGTAACCTGCCCCAGCGAACCTGTTTTTCGTTATCTATGTGCGCTTCAGGCCCCTGCCAGCACACCTTCATTACTGCCCCAGATAGTGGCATTGGCAACTTGTCACTTGTATTGATTTCTCTTAAACTGCAATTTACATGGATATTTGTGGGCGTCCTGAGGGCAGGCGCGCGGCCCCGACACCCTCGCTCTCCTCGCTCTTCTGCCCGAAGGCCCAGGTGGAAATGTTTCCATCCAATAACAGTCGCCTCAAAGTGACTTTTTAGTCTGACATCAGCAAACATGTTATGCTGTGTTATTTCTGCGCATTCGATCCTATTTTTCTGTTGCTGTTCAGTTTGACTATTAACTCTTGATAAATATAAATAAGATGCTATTAACTCATTCACTCCTAGCCGTTTTCACTGAAGCAACCCACTTTGCTCCCGGCTGTTTTACTGGATTTTGACTGATTTAGCAACTCCCACAGAATATTATATTGCTATAAAAACATGGAACCGACCAAAAGAAAGATTGTCTCTTCTTTCATCATTAAGAAAAAGTATATTTGTATCTGTTTCCGTTTCGCAGCAATTAGCATTCGAATATAGCTAAGTTTCATCATTATTCACAAAACTGTTCAAAACACTGGAGAAAAGAGCTTGTTGCAACAAAGCCCTGGTTGATCTCTTATACTTTGCTGCCACCTGCTGGCCATTTTTTGTAATAACTACCATTGCTTTAAGCGACCTCTTCAGGTCAGAGGCTGCATCAAAGCCTTCTGTATGCTCTAGCTAGCATAAAAATACAATAAATATATAAATAAGTTTTCAGGACCATAATATTTAAAATAGAACATATTTATAGGTTTTGGGGAGCAAATGAGTTATGATAAATATGTTTTGGGACCATAGCTAAGTTTTATCATTATTCACAAATCAGTTTAAAACAGGAAAATAGCTATTTGCAACATAGTCCTGGTTGATCTCTTATACTCTGCTGCCATCTGTTGGCCGTTTTTGTAATAACTACCATTCCTTCAAGCGTTCTCTTCAGTTCAGAGACTGCATCAAAGCCTTCTGTATGCTCAAGTTCGCATAAAAAAAACAAAAATATATAAATACGTTTTCAGGACCATAATATTTAAAATGGAACATATGTATAGGTTTTGGGGAGCAAATGAGTTGAGAGAAATTCCACAGGTTTAGAAAAACCAACAGATGCAAATAATATATAATTTGGATGAAATATGGACAGTTGCAAAGCCATTTACCGTGATTTGTGAGCGCGTATCCAGCGGTACCACAGCGCCTTGTCCGCACACCCACCTGACCTTCCGCATTAGAGGATCTAAAACAATAACCTCCAGCTAGGCGAGCTGCAAATGCTTTCTGAAAGCCCTGACACTCCATTTTCACACAACAATGCCAAAATGTCACAATCTTCAAAGTTTGCGGCCATTAAACACAGTCCACGCTGTCAGCGGAGTTTTGCCCTGCAACCTCAAGGTTGTATTCAAACGCCTGAACTGCATTGCTAAATTACCAGCCACCGATGATTGCCGGACATATTTTTTATGTGGTTCTATTCTACTCTACTTATGAAGCTAAATTTAGCAGTGTTTCATTGATTGTCAGAGATGTGTTTTATGTAAACTGCTACTTTGGGAACATTGTTGAATTGATATAATTTCAAGCAACCCACACTCTTATCTATAAATGTGGGGCTTGGGGGGTGTATGCCTTGCTCAAGGGCACCTCGGCAATAGTCTAAAAGTAAACACACATCTATCCAACAACTGATGTAATTTATATTTTGTCAACAGGACTTGAACCACCGCCCTACCAACCTATAGCATCCGTCCGTCTATCCGTCCATCCATCTATACAGCCTTTCCATCCGTCTTCTTTACCCGTTACCATGAGTTGCAGGGAACCTAACCAACTCATCATTGCAGTACTTAATTAGATATTTTTTTTAAGTACTTGTATTTATTTTTCTGACTTACTCTCAATATTTGAAAACAGATATATCTACTTTCTATCTCTAAACCTCTGTGAATGACGACAAAATGTAACTAGAAGGGAATTCAATCTGGAGTGCTGGATTGATTATTACGGTAATTGATATCTAGGGGGCTGTAAAAAATAACTGGTGTTGCGATTAATAAATAGACACATAATCCTGACTGAAGTCTTCCCACACAACACGGGACTTACTTGAAATGTGTTGTTCCGATACCGGTATCGGGAGAGGCCACAATAGTGCATTAAATCAGTGGTATCGGCATTGGCAAGTACTGACAAGTAACTCGCCGATACCATTATTTCCGACGCTAATAAATGACTTTGGATGGAGCATCTTGTGTCACTGATGTGTGACGTGTTCACTGCATGCCAAGCCAAGATATACTATTGGCCATTGAATGCTCTGAACCAATGACAGGGCAGCTTTTTCATGTAAAAAAAAACAAAAACAAAAACAAAACAAAAAAACTAATATCGGTACAATATCGGCCGATACTGCAAAACTGGCTATCGGTATCGGGGGCATAATAACACTACTTAAAATATTGCATTATTTTTTATTTTTTTCTAGATATGAGAACAAAATTACAGATTTGATTATGATACATTGAAGAACACACACAAACAGCAAGTTATTTATTATAAATATTTTGGAATCAGGTGTTGCTTTCCAGTCAAACTGTGCATACAGTCAGTCCCCTTCATAAGTATTAGAATATATATATTTATATATATATATATATATATATATATAATTAGTGAAAAGGAAAAAGTATTGGAAGGTCCTAGACGGGCCAAGTCGTTTAGTGGACCTCAACCCAATAGAGCATGCATTTTACCTCCTGAAGGGAAGACTGAAGGGAGAAATACCCAGAAACAATCAGGAACTGGGAGAGGCTGCGTTAAAGGCTTGGAAAAGCATTTCAAATGAAGAATGCAATCGTCTGGTGAAATCAATGGGTCGAAAGGCTTGATGCAGTTTTAGTGAGTAAGGGCTAAGTCACCAATAGTAAATTTATTCAATTTAAGTTAATCATGTCTGTTCCAATACTTTTGCTCATTTGAAAAGAAACAAAAGGTGCTTTGTCCTTAGTCGTTTAACACATGTAGAAGTAATACCATGAAATAAAAGCTGGAATTCTGGACTTTTGTCTGATATTCATATTTTGGTTGGAACTACAAATCTCCGTATACAGCAAAAACAAAGGAATTTCATTCCAATACTTTTGGAGGGGACTATACAACTACTAAACCAACTTGTTGATGCGACTGTTACAGGAATAAATAACACATTAAGCTCAATTCTCAATCTAGTCTAGTCAAGTCATCATAAACCAGACTGCTATTACCTCTACCAAAGTGACGTCACATCTGACCTTCCGAGACACAATGACGGTTCTCCCTGCGGAGGAAACAAAAAAAAAGAGAGTAAACAACTCAAGTATGAAGTAAAATGCCACAAGTATCACAAACAAAGGCGCGGGTGAATAAGGGGGTGTTAGTATATGAGTGCAGCTGGTGATGTCACACCTCCCAGGCAGTACGATTGGACCCTAATTAGAAAGCTGGCAGAGGAACAGATAGGCGTCACGCGTGTCCTGCTTGATTGAATCCAAAGTAGCTGACGCCTAAATTTCCTCACAGGCAAGAAGAGAGCTGCGAGAACCCGCAACGGTGATGCTGAGCTCAGAGAAAACAGTCTCCTCCAGACGCGGACTTGCAGCCACAAGGTTGTGATAATAGGAGCTGCTAAAAAAAAAAAAAAAAACTAAACAAAAACAACGCACCCTCCTTTCTTGTGTTGTGAAGGAGGGGCAAATAAAGGAGGCGAAAGAGAAGAAGAGTCCGACCACAAGTCTCAAGTTATTACGACGAGTCGTTCCGAAAGGGCAGATGGCGTCCGTACTTGGGAACAGCAGCCGCGCGTCGGGGGCTCAAGGTGGCCAGGTGAAATGCAAGCTGAAACGGAGGAGGAGGAGGAGATCCAAGCGAAAAGGTAAAAAAAAAATTTTTTTTAAATGCACAACTTTGCTTGCACGTTTTGACCGCTTTGGCGTTTTAACGAGCCGGTGGAGAAACTGAGGTCGCGCGCACCTTGGCGAGGCATCCGAGCGCGGCAGCCGGCTGCGGATTCAGCATCTCCGCTTGCCTTGCAGCTTGCGTTGCTTAAAGTTGGGGATTAAATACATGCGAGAAACGGGGATAATACTTGTGTGGGAATTTAGCCAATGAAGGCTTATTTGTTTTAATTCCTCCTTCAAAGTGGGTTATTGTTACAGCAACTTTTATTGTTGAAGTCAAAATGGCTTTAATCTGTTTGTGTTAAAATGAACCGTTACCATGCACGTGCTTTGCTGCCATTAGTTTCATTTAGCAAATAATACCAATTTAGATGTGTAAAAATCTTTGAAATGAACATTAACTGAAAAAAAAAACCCCCTGACCCCGACAAGATTAGGTCTTTAAAATGAACTTTGACCAACGCTGCATGCAGCTTGTGTTACATTTGGATGACATTTACAGAAAATGACAAAGACTTGAATTTATTTGTATCTTAGTGATTTGTTGGCATTTGGTGTGAGGAGAAAAATGATTATTTTTGCCGTGGTCTTTTAGTTCCCCCAAGATGTCAAATCATTTGTAATGATTACAAAAAGACTACATTACAATGTGAACATGGATTCTGAAAAAAAAAAATCATATGAAAGATATATTGATTGAATAAAAAAAAAAAAAAAAAAAGTGTTCCAAATTATTATAGCAGTATATTAGCAACCCAAAAAATAAGGGAGGGAAAGAAAAGTGTACTTATTTTAGTTTACAGCATAATACTGGGCAAACTGAATTCATATCGTATATAATATATACATTTTTTTATATATCACCTTTGCGACCTTTGCCTTGTTTTTTTTTTTTTTTTTTTTTTGGGGGGGGGGGGGGGCATCATTAAACCTTTTTCTTAAGATGTTATATTTAACAAAAAATCATCAAATTCAACAGGCTTTTGTAACATGTGAAAATGCATAGCCATAGGACAAATTGTAGATTACATTTATTGTAAATTACATTTACACTCTGCTGCTTGAAGGTGCTCACAATGATACAAAGTAAATAAATAAATAAATACTCAACATTCGTCACTATTTAAAAAGGCCAGCACTTGTATTAAAGATTCAATTGCAAATTAATGAAATGATGTTAGCTCATTAGTTCAACCTCATGAGCACTTAAAGAAATACAAATCATTTTCACCACTTTTAGTGGATATTTAAATAAAATGACCTAATGTATTTTATTAACAGATGATCATACTACTCTGTGCTTCTTCTTTTTTTTTTTTTTTTTTTTTTTTTTTTTATGCTTTCCAAATTCTGACGTCATCCTCCTCCAGGATGAATGCTCGGAGTGTGTTGACACATCGGAATGCAACAGAATGTGTAACGAGCTTTCATAAACACTTAGTACATGCCATCAAACTGCAAACACATAACTGCACCTCATTTCCATCACCTCTTTGTTTTTAATAGCCCAAGTAATTGAGACAAGAGAGACAATATATTCAAATATAGCACCGAGGCAAATGTATTTACATAATGGAAATGACAGAATCGGTTCCACAACATTAAGCATTGCGTATGAATATCACGCAAAGCGCGCACATTAGCTGACAGGCCTTCGTACCGTGTTTTCCGACGACTAATTTATCAGCACTGCTGATTCATTCTGATAACACGGGACATTAGGGTCCAGTTCAGGCGTCCATTGTGAATTAAGTGTGTCTTTGGGAAGTGCAGATAGCCGCTGACTCCTCAAAAAAATCAGCATGGATCTTGAAGACTTTTAGTTTTTCGGCTGGAAAAATTAAAGCACTCATTTTTTTCCCAGCCGTTGAATTTGACCAAAAATTGTATAAACCCTGATTGAGCTTTAACCATTTTTCATCCAGCCTTAGCAGTATTTAACTATCTGTCGACAAAATACCAAGTGATCATAATCTTGAGATTTCATACAATTTTTATTTGTGGACCTAAAGGCAAAAAAAAAAAAAATTATCGCTTGGCATTTGAGGCTTAATCCTTTGAAAAGGATGCAGATTATTTCGTAGATGTGTTCATAAACCCACAGTAAGTATGATTTGTAGAGGTTGTGAACGGATTCATAACCTCCTGCTGCTTTTGTTAATTTGTTCACTGATTTTCTTCAGAGAGTTTGAATAGTGGAGCTATATGGTCATGACTGTTGCCTGTATCCACTTTTCTGGACATAACCAAGCAAAAGATAACCAGTTATACAGCTGGGGGCTCGGCATATCTTTTGCTGACCCTCAAATGATTCACTGACATCATATATGTGGCTGTTAATTAATCACCGTGCTCGGATTTATGTTTTTACCCCTCTGGAGTGATTCTGCCATTTTTCGGTCACTAATATAACATATAAGACAGTCTGCTGATATATAGAAACATCTGGGTAAAAAAGTGCCGCACCGCCTGTTGTAGCACATCCCAGGGTGACTGCCTGCCAAATCACGTCTGTCAATCTTTTCCATCAGCATGACATGCCCTTTTTCAACCCCCCTCCCGTCACCTTTTATCCATGGCATATGGACCACATATTTGTTGGTCTTTCATCCATAATGTGTTTTTTGGTATCAAACCAAACGTACCGTAAAGATTTATAGGCTAACATTATTCTTTTACAAGCAGACTTATCCCCCCCCCCCCCTCGCACCCTCCAGTGTGCAGCAGTAGATCATAATATCATCAGGAATGCCTCTTGAGGGGGACGTGGTAGCGTTTGCGGCGAGGGGAGTCGCAGTTGGTGGGTTTGGTGGACATAATTCATGTTGCAATTATTGTTTACACTCTGCCTCCCGAGTGAGGGTCGGCAGAGGGGTCGAGTGGAGGACGGCAGGTGCGAGGGCGAGCGTGTGGGGGTCATCGCCATCTCAAGAGGGGTTACGGCCGCAGCATTAGTCGGGGCCTCATTCTCAATGACAACCAACATAAATATCCAAGAATTTGGGGTATTTTGAAAAATCCGTTATTTTATGTCATGTGTTGAAATTATATTGTAATCCTTAGCTTATAACTGTTTTGACTATGTGAACAAATCGTTTTTGACGGTGGCGTTTTGGCGCATTAGGTAGGCTGGAGGTTGACACACGAGCAAATGCGCTGATGCTTCGTTGTATGGATTATGAACACAAATTTAGTCCATTTCAATAGCAAATCATAAATAATGGTTATTTAAATCGTTGCCAACTTTTAATAAATGAACCGCGATGTTGCGCCTTTTACATTCCTAAATGTTTTTTTTAATCTAAGGAAAATGCCTTTGTTTTAATTAAACATCTTCAAGTTCATTTTTTGTTCATCCATAGACAGGAATTTGACAACGCTTTTTGGCGTTGCTTCAGTGTCGTATACGATTTAAGTAACCAATACCTAACATTGTTGGATTTCAAATATAAACATGAATATACAGTATAACAAATGATTAAAACACTCACATAGAATATTATTTCAGCCATGTCACCCAGCCTCCCCGGTTTCCTGGCTGTTCAGGATTCTGTGAAGGAATGCTAAGTGCTAAGCTACAGGCGGCTGGCTAGCTCCCTACCGAAGTCCGCAGCACAGTGTGGAATCGCTCTTCTAAGCAATTAATCCTCTTTGGCGGGTAAACTAGAAATATTGTACACCATGGTATTTCGACCATTTTTGTTTCTCATTTTTATCAGTATGAATTAACCTCGCCAGCCAGATTGATGATTGTGATTCACTCGAGGGAGTTCTTCACATGATCAATCTGGCACTTCACTAGGCAGAAGCGTTCGGCAAAGGCGGGACTTGCTGTGCAATACTTCGAGCTGATTGGACGACGCGGCATCTTTGCACATTTGTTTTGGCCAATCAAGGCAACGGATGAAAATCTCGTCTTCCGTTTTGTCTTAGGGAGGGAGGGGTGCAGCACAAACATTTTTACCAGAAAAAAAAATGCACGAAACGCCTCTCACTGTTCAAATTCAATAAGGAAACGGTGAGTAATTTTGCGAGAACATAATTAATTGCAGCATCCATTCGTCTGTTAGGTTTGTTTGTTCCCCCCACCCCGGCATCGGCGCTTATTGGTTTTGACCTGCCTAAGCAACGCCCGATTGATCCGACCTAAAAAAAAAAGGTCTGCTGCAGCGGGAGCGGTACAAGATGTATTCTGCGGAGTTTGTGAACTCGGAAATACCACGAGAATTCATCTTGCTTAACTATGAATGTCTTGGAGACTAAAAGGTGCAACCATGCTTTGGCCAACTGTTCACCACGGCTACGTTTTTCTTGACCCGTCACATTTTGATAGGAGCCGTCCCATTTCTTACATTCTTCCAACTCTTTCTACAGATAGGAAATGCCAAATAAAGCTCCACTCGCCTGGCTAGGCTCAAAGTTAGCATTAGCACGTTAGGGGACAACTATGCTTAATCAATAAATGTTTGATATTAGTTTTCTGCTGGCAACTAACGCTCTATTTCATCTTATGCACCAAAATAATCAAAAGAGCCAATTATTCACAATCATTGTTTATTAAACATTCATTGTTTAGTTAGTATTGTTGGGTATGAAAAAGGTGGTGAAAAAAAATAGAAGGCAGCAACATAGCGTCACTGTTGAATCCCTCCTAATTGAAAATAACATTATCAACATAATTTTTAAAGTTGATCCCCGTTTAATATTTGCTACGCTAGGAGTCCCTGAGCGAGCTACTCATTTCATCACTATGCAGTTAATATTGAACCCATAAAAACACCCCCTTTTTACAAATCATGACATCATGTAATTTCTCACCGCATATTCTTGTTTACATCTTTTTCTCAATCGAAAAAAATTGTCAAAGCTGCACGCGAACCGCCATAAATAGCTTCCTTTTATGTACTGTGCATTGCAGGAAACAGACGGCGCCTGCTGAGGACTGAATGACTGCGTTGATAAATAGCTCGAAATGTCATTTGTGAACAGAGTAAAGATAGTCTCAAAGCCAGATAACATGGCACTGAGAGTTCATTGAGAAAATGCCTGCACTCCACTTACAATACTCTAAATAGGGATGTGTAGTGAAGTGATGCACTGCTCTGAGGAGTCCGAGAGCTGTGAGGGGGAAGTGGCTGCGTGTGTGTTATACCGCTGCTGCAAAAACAAGCATTCACAAGGTTATTTTTATCCAACCTGTCGCAGAATTTCAACCTTTTCTTGTGATTGTTGGAACAGTTCAAATGGCCACTGTGTGGTTTAAAACCGTAAAACCTGATCTTAATTACTTCGATTATCAGAATCTGACGGTGAGGAAAAATGTCACGGTAGAATTAGAGCTCTATAATGACCTTTTAAAAAAAATATATATATTTGGCTAAATATAAACAGTACAGAAGAAACATATATCATGTTAAGTTTAAATAAATAGATAAATAAATAAATAAATCTTCAATTTTAATTCTTAATAAAGTCACAGTGTCGCATCTCTATTGAGCTGTTTTTAGAGCAGACCTTTGGGCTACTCATGTCGTCCTTGGGGCTAACTGGTACCCACTGCCTTTTTTTTTTTAGGACAATGCACATTAATCTACAGACCAATGTCCCGTAAACATTTTTGACTAGCAAACTCGTTAAAACATATTCGCAAATGTGGTTGAACATACTTGGAAATGCGTACTTGGAGGCTAAATTGACATGCTGGATACGCATACCCATGGCATTATGGGGAAAAAATGCCAAATGAAAATCATGCACTGCAGACATGATAAAACAAAAATTACGAATAAGCAATCTTTACTTAATTTTAAAACGAGTTGGTATAATCTAGGCCAAATACTATTTTTTTTAAAGTCAATACCCCATGACATTATGGGTTAAATGCTATGTTTGTTTTTTTAGCATTTAGCCTACAAGTACGTTCAAATGACTTTCGAATGAGTTTGTGAGTCAAAAATGTTCAACAGAGATCTGTGTTTTCAGTATTTCGTCTCCTCCTGGTTTACACGGGAGAAGGAGAAGGAAAAAAAAGTTAATTGGACACAATTAACTTCAAAGAAGCAGCTTTTGACTCAAATCTGCAAGCAGCCAATCGTATTGTACCCTCAGAAACCTTGACTTTCGAAAACGTTGTAAATCGTCAAACCGGTTATTTACCGTCTCTGTTTTTCTACACGTTGCGACTTGCTTCATAATTGCGTCATCCAGCATCTTACGCAAACACACGTGGCCAAGAGTAAGTATTAAAACATGGTCGCGTTGTTTCTGGTTGCATTTTGTGCCAGGAGAGACCAATGTCACGCAGCTTGTGTGCTGCGGTGAAGAAGGGGGGAAAAGGTGCTTGTGGGTGAGGGGATACGTTTCACAGATGGGAAGCTCCCGTTTCCGCCCGGAAACGCTTTTGTCACATTTGTTTGTTTGTTTGTGCTGATAAACACATTAAGCTTTGCGACAGAAACACCGCCGGCATTTATTAGGTTAATGAAGGTCAACGCCAATTGAAACCGCTCCGCGCTCCTTCTGCGTGCTCATGTGAATTTACAGACGCTTCCTGATTAAGCGGCCCGGTGTTCGAATTCTACAGCTTAGGACACGGTGTCCTCTAAGTGACTGAGCGTTTAGCTGAGGGAAAAACGGTTATTACTACTGACTGTGGTCTCTTGAGGACAGATGATAAAATGACCAAGGAGAAGAAATGGCAAAACACATTAGCATAATTAGCAATTATCTTGTAATAGTCCCTCTTGGCTTTTTAACAGTGCGGTAGTCAGAAAATCAACTTTAAGTTCAGGCAACAAAAAAACAAATTGTTACAGCAAATGGTGAAATGCCGCAGTCAGGTTGCGAAGAATGAATCACAAAAAGCAGAGGCGCGGACTGAAAACATGCAGAAGATGACATTGGATTAATTAGTCTTGTTTGATGACTCGCAGAGTTGGAGACATAAGGGCATTACTCACATCTCTTTAAACCTGTTGCACTTGTTGCTATGACGACAATACATGGGGAAAAGGTTATTTTTCATCCGTCTGTTCGTACTTGATTTTTAAACAATGATTTCGGAGCACTTGACAAGCGCATTACTGAATATGCAACACCGCTTAATAAATGGAAATCAGCCCGCGTGGTTTGCGCGCGTGTGGCAAGTGTGATGTTTTCTGGGTGGATTCTTTTGGCTGGCATTTGTTCAACGCGTGCTGGTTGTGTTGTAGTTCACAGCGAGCTGTCAGTCTTCATAAACAGAGATGTACCGCGGCAAGTCAGCAGCGTTCATGCCGCCTATCAGTGTGCATGTGTGTCTGACAAAGACTGTAATATTTCCACAGCGGAAAAAAAAGAGAAAGGTGCCTCGAAGCAATTGTCAAAAGATTTTGAGGTTCTGTTGCGTGTAGGGGGGGGGGGGGGGATGGTTTTTTTTTCAAAATGAAGCTGTTTCCTGCGCTATGACTTATTGTGGCATTTTTGGGAATACATGCAAGTACGCAGTTCAATTGGATTAGGGTTAGGTGAATCTTTTTTTTTTTTTTTTTCCCCCTTCTGTTTATAACCGCCTTTGCTTTTCAGTTGTACTTTTGTGTTTTGATGTATTTGTAACTTTACATGCACTAGGGCAAAACAAATGATCTGCATAAACTGACTTGAGGCATTTGTTTACTACGACGGCGTGTTCGGGCCACGTATAATTTATTTTTATTTATTTTTTTAGGGGGAGGGGTAATATTCCGAGAAAAAACTTGCACATTTACCACTTTTTTAATTTGCGAGTTTATATATTGGCAAATTTGCGACTTTATAAAGTGGCGAATTTGTGAGAAAAAAAACTGCCAAATACACGTAGCGTAGCTATAGTCTAATGTGAGGATTCGTTGGTGGTTAATGTGACACTATTTATAAAATGAAAAGGCAGGATGGAGACGGATTTATTCTTGATTTAAACTTTACTCGTCATACACGGACGGCAGCTAGAGCGACAACACTTCCTGATCCCCAATCAGCTGACTAACACCAACCAATCAGAAGCTGGCGTACTTTAGGTAAATGCAAGTGAATGACGGAGAGCAGCAGATTCGATTTGAAACGTTTGATTTGTGGAATGGATCGGATTCCAAACGTTTGCCGATGTTACTGCCCGGACCGTATATTCTGAAATAGGACTCCCCCCAAAACACGGACATTCTTGTGTCTTATGTACTTTTGGCTTTTATTGGTTGCTATGTGCATTTATCATTTGTGAATTTGAGGTGAAGAATCACGGGTTATTTTTAGTTAGCTAGTTTCCTGGCGGTGCTAGCTACTAGCGCTAACACAAACAACAACATTGTTGATTCATCACTTATTTTCGTACACTTTAACAACAATTTCAACTTTTGGGCTGCTGGGAAAGGAATATAAGAGACCTTACGGAGGTTATTTGGAGAGATCTCAAAATCGAACATCTTGACCACCAGATCTATTTTTAGCCAGAGCTAGCAACGGCTAGCGGCTCATATATATCACGATCGCATTATGGCAAAAGCATTTTTACCATCTTATGATGACACTTAACTTAATCAAAATGGCCAGAAAACCCTTTGGTAGACTTTGTCGGTTGGAAATCCTTTTGATTTATTTGTGCAATTCCGGACACTTCTTTGTCCGTTCCCATTTGACATTCCATGGACCGTTGAACGGCACACAATGTGGGGCAAATGACGTCATGTGAATACTATAGCAAGGTGATGTTGTTCTTGTTTATTTTTTTAATTTATTTATTTTTTTTCTGAAGAGCTTAGTATTGTTCATTCGGTAATTTTACCAATTTGACATGTCATCATCATTGCTCTCTTTTTTTATTTTTATTTATTATTTTTTTTAGGTGATGTTATTTTTGTGCAGGAAGTGTCAGATGCTCAGGGCATTGTGAGCAGGTGTCTCTTCTAGCTCACTGAATGAAGCAAATGTCGCAGGATCCCTTGCTGGTTGTTCATTTAAACCATTTGGCAAGATGATGGACGCCATCAACATGACTTTGGACTTGGACTGTCTTTTTTTCTTTAGTCTCGGCAACCTCAGGCTCTTCCATTGGAGGCTCCGGCGTTTGGTCTGCCGGTTGATCCATGACTCGTCACCGGTGATGACTCTCCCTCACAAGTCTCATCATCAATCACTCTGCCCGTTGCTCGACGAACTGACACGGACGATACGAATATAAAAGCATGTGTAAAAACCTCCAATGGCCGCAGAGACCCGAGGTCACAACTCAAGAGCTTTTTCACTGAAGGGGGAGACCTCGTGTGGTTGGAATATACCGTATCTTCAGTCCTGGAACTTTTCTGACACAAATCTCGTAAACTTGCACAACGGTTCTGCTCGAACTGCCCCGTGTGTTAAGAAGGCACAACATTTCTCCAGTTTATGATCCTAATTAGCTCTAACTGTGCCATCATCCCTGAGTCATCACGCCTGGAGACGGGCCAGATCGTTTGTCGGCCCAAAGCCCAACACTTTCAACCTCACCTTCTCTCTCTTTCACGTTCCTCCCATTTCATTATTTTTTTTCCCCCCCCCCATTTCATCACACATCACACAAAACTTGTCTTATCGCCCCACAGCTTGCTTGCATGTATTCACAGCAGGATCGCCGCTACTGTGAAAAAGAACATATTTCATGAGCAGAAAATAGTCGAGGGAAGGGTGTGAAAAATACAGTACTACAAATAAAGTTTTGCCATCAGACCATTTGAAAACAAAAAAATCATTGTTTGCGTACCCATCCTTTGGTTGAGTTTGCGCCACAGCACAGCCACCTCGTACGGTGTGCTGACTTTGCAAAGACAACATTGATACCCCACCTCTTACCGAATAATGAAATTGGATGAAGCGGCTTAACTGTACACTGTCCCGACTCTTCCCCATCAGAATGGGCGCCTATTTGAGATAACGTTAATGAAGGAGACTTTAGCCAAGAATAGACACTTCTTACTGCTGACTTAGAGGTGCTGAGGGAGTGTGGGGGGGGCTAACCGCATCTATTTCCATTAATGAGAAGTGTTTTACAAGAGGATCTCTCTTTAGGGATCCCTCCGGAGGTCAGAGAGAATCCCACAGCTCAACAAACGCCAAAAAAGAGGCGATCTTATCAAGTCATGTTATTTCGGATACGCTCGTAGAGTTTTGACCTACTGTAGCTGCTCACGATTGTTTATGCAACCCATCAGGTTGTGTTTGAATCTCCTTGCAAGTTTTTATTAAATAACATCTCTCATTCTAAATGCTTGTCATGTTTCCCTATTTACTCATTCACTGCCATTGACGGCTAAAGACGTCAAAAATGAATTTGAACTATTTCTATTAGTTTTTTTGTTAACAAGAGTTTGAAAACTTAGAAGAAAATTATTGTACATTTAGAACAGATATAAATGTTGTGATTAATCATGAGTTAACTATTGAAGTTATGTAATTAATTACAATTACAAATTTTAATCGCCTGACGCCCCTAATTTTTAATCATCTTTTCTTTAAAAAAAAAAAAGATTATTTAAAAAAAAAAAGGTCTAGGTTTTCATACTCTTGTTAACAAAAGTGGGGAAAAAAATGTTAAACTAATAGAAATAGTTCAAATGAATTTTTGACGTTTATAGCCGTCAATGGCAGTGAATGAGTTAAAGAGGAAACATTTTCCCCTTTCCAGTAGATTTATGGCATTACTTCATTCACCCATGATATACAACTGTCCCTATTTGACAGTTGTAACAAATGTGAGCTTCAAATTGGGTGGGACTATCCAGCACACGTTTTAATTGGTTTGCATTCTACTTAAACCGAAGGGATTGTTTTGTGTCAATATGTCATTTTAAATGGGACCAGAAGAAAATGTGGCATCCTCCAAGGCTCGATCCTGGGACTTCTTCTGTTTAACATCTACACAGTAAATTCTGTAGTGTAAATTTGACTATTTAGGGTGGGACCAAATAGACAAAATATTACTCTAAAACTGACCCCATTAAAAAATTGACAAATTTACTCCAGATTCAAATTTACTCTACAGAATTTACAGTGTACATGCTTCCACTTGCTCAAATAACAGAAAACAATAAAATTGGTTACCACAACTATGCAGATGACACAACACTCTTACATTTCGATATCCCCAGGTCACCGTAGCCCGATACAAGCTCTGAATAAATTCATGGAACAAATAAATAGCTGAGTGCATGTCCCACAATTTTCTACAGTTAAACAGAGAAAGAAAAAAATGTTTTTGGACCGAAGGAAGAAGATCTTAAAATCAAATGCAGCTCCAATCTCTTCAGTTAAAAACCTCAGACAAGGCCAGGAATCTGGACGCTGTCATGGGATTGGAACTGAATTTTAAAAAACACATAAGAACAATCTCTAATTCAGCCTATTATCACCTCAAAAATATTTTTAGGATTAAATCATTTGCTCCAAAAAACGTATAAACATGTTGTACTTTAAATATTGTCATGGTTTCCAAAAACGTATTTTTACGTTTTTTTTTATTTTATTTTTTTTTTAATGCTAGAGCATACAGAAGGCTTTGATGCAGCCTCTGACCTGAAGAAGTCGCTTAAAGCAATGGTAGTTATTTAAAAAAAAAAAATGGCCAGCAGGTGGCAGCAGAGTATAAGAGATCAACCAGGGCCATGTTGTAACAAGCTCTTTTCCCCAGTGTTTTGTGAATAATGATGAAACTTAGCTATATTCTAATGCTAATTGCTGCAAAACGGAAACAGATACAAATAAAATATTTTTTCCTGATGAAAGAAGAGACTATAATCATTCTTTAGGTAGGTTAAGGTGATATTCTGTTGGCCTTGCAAAATCGGTCAAAATACAGTAAAACAGCCCGGGAGTGAAGAGGGTTACTTCAGTGAAAATGGCTGGGAGTGAATGAGTTACAGGACTGATTTCACAGCAGGACCTTGAGAAACGCTGCTACTAGATTCCTCTCTTAGGCCACGAGAAAAGACCAAACCTGGAATTACTTGTATTCTGTGTCTCAAGTGGTATTTGACTTCTCGTGCTTCCCTTATGCAAATGAATCTGATGTCTTGTGCTCCCCTCAGGGAATGTTAACTTTCCAGATCCATGACTGATGGAATTGCTTTATGGCAGAATAGCCCATTGATAATGACGATTGGTTTGATGTTTCTGCTCACGTGAGCACTAAATAACAGTTTTCCCCTCTCCTCACCTTACAGTAAATCTTTTCTCATCCATCGATTGCCTCTAGGGTCTCCTTCCAGGAGAGACCGACATTATCTTAGAAATCCTTAAAAGGTATTAAAAATCCATGCTTTTGCATTACCTCCATCTGCTGTTCAGCCTATCACCTCTGAGTTAGTACCGATGGCCAAGTTGGATATTTATCAACCTCTGGGCTGCTCTGTGCGGCGCATACAAGCCTGTTTTCGCCGTTTCCGTCCCGGTTTTGATTTGTACAGCTTGAAGTGATAGAGCGTAGTGGATGTGTTTGCATTTGCCGAAAAACGAAGAGTCCCAATCACCCCATCCATTGCCTGTGATAGCTCAGAGTGTATTTGGTTTGGGCTAGATAAGGCCTGAGTATACATCATTTCAAATTCAGTTGAATTGTTTGTACATACATGGTGCTTTGGCAGGTTTGCTTGGATGGCTTTTAGTATGGTGGTTAAATCCCTCACCCCCGTTTTTTCCTTCTGCGCTTTGGGGCTGCGGCCTTCAATGATGGGTGAAGGGTGTGAAGGATCCGGGGCTTTGAATGTTTCCTTGCATAAAGGACAAAGAGTAAATGATGTCTTGCGGTGGAGTTACCTAACCTATACCACTGCACGTATTTCACATACTGTATAAAGGCAAAGTTTGCTTAACTAGCATGCACACAAGACAAAGAACTCATAATATCTGTTATCTACTGAATATAGCAGCTGCGTAAAATACATACATCAACTTTTCATGTTAGTGCTGTCAAACGATTAATAAAAAAAAAAAAACGAATTAATCGTGCAATATTGCGTAATTATTTGCGATTAATCGCGATTTAATCGCATTTTTCTACTACTATGTTCTACTATGGTTGGATAATCCGCCAAAGACAGTACAACTAATCTGCTATTTGAATTTGGCTTTGCAAAGTGCCAAATTATTTAGAATCCTCCAACAAGCGTCAAGCAAGTAAAACGGAGAGTAAAAATACCTGTAGTCCGTTTTATATTTATATATATATATATATATATGAGATTAAAAACATAAAAATAACTATATTTTAATTTTTGCATTTATTTTTATTTCAATCTCTCTCTCTCTCTCTCTCTCTCTCAGTGAAAATAAATACAAAATAAAAAACGAGATTAAAAACATAAAAATAACCATTTTTATTTTTGCATTTATTTTTATTTCAATATCTCTCTCTATCTCTCTCTCTCTCTCAGTAAAAATAAATACAAAATAAAAAACGAGATTAAAAACATAAAAATAACTATTTTTATTTTTGCTTTTATTTCAATCTCTCTCTCTCTCTGTCTCTCAGTAAAAATAAATACAAAATAAAAAATGAGATTAAAAACATAAAAATAACTATTTTTATTTTTGCATTTTTATTTCAATCTCTCTCTCTCTCAGTAAAAATAAATACAAAATAAAAAATGAGATTAAAAACATAAAAATAACAATTTTTATTTTTGCATTTATTTTTATTTCAATATATATATATATGGCGAGAGAGTTGTTTTTATTCACAATTATATTTAATTTTTTAATTATATTTTTATTTTCACTTTATTTATTAATTAATTTATTTTAGATTTTGGCAGTTTTGGTCCTCCGTAGATTAACACCTACATTGGATGCACTACCATTCACACAGTATGCAATATAAATGTCAAAGCTGCTAAACCAACTTCTCATCACATTTTCTTTTATTTTGAAACATACCGTTCTGTTGAAGGCCGGTTTCTTTTTCCCGACGCAACAAACTCCCGTTACGTGCGCGTGGGTGTCGAAGGAGAGCGTATACTGGGTTTAATGATAATAGCACCGACGACAGCAGCCGTAATCCTGCCGCTATTCCAGTTGTCTGCAGAGAGCCGGCGCTTTGTTCTTGACTCCTATTAGTGTGATGAAGCTTAATTTGAATTTGAATAACCCATCATTTGGATAAGGAGTGAATACGTGTGCACCGACTTCTGCGGAAGAGCGTGTGCGCGAGTGTGTGGCGTCTGCATTCTCCAGCAACGACACAGCAACGGAGAAGCCGCCCACAGGTCAATGAAGCGACCGCTCCGGGCTGCACTTGCTATTATCTCCTTGGCGGCTGTTCCAACCAACGCAATTTCTTCCAGCCGTCTGAAGCTTAAAGCACCAACGTGGCGAACAAAGACTTGAAATAATAACGCAGACAGGAATCAGACGTGACATGAGTAGCCTTTGGTAGAGGTCATTTTGAAGATGGAACTCCAAGCACCTTATCAAATAAGTTTTCTCATTGTTTCTTATGAGTCAATAACCCAAGTGGGTGTTCCACGCTTTAAATTAAAAAAAATGTTGTAGTCGCGAACTCCTATGTTGTATAAGAATTTGAATTTGCTTTTTTTTTCATTTGACATTTTTAGTGGTCACTACCAAATATTTTTAGAAGCGATTAATCTATCGTTTATTCAATCGATTAATCGTCTAATCTGATCTGAAGTGTGTTACGAAAGCATTTTCCCCCTGATTACTGTTCTATCTATATCTAATCCATATCAAATCGATATTCCTTTTCATAGCCCAATATCGATTCATAAAACCATGAATCAATACTCTTTAAAATGTCTGCCAAGTGCAAGAGGAGCCCAGTGTTTTTGGCACTTTATTTACATTGTGCTATTGTTGTAATCGATTTCAATTATTATTTATTTTTTTGATGAGGTCACGTTCAATAAAACATACATGTAACTACATTTCAATTTCAAACGTAAATCTTCAGATTTTTTTTTTTTTCATACTAATGCGCATAAAGTAAGAGCAAGAAGTTTCTACTATTTGCAGCATTGTCACTTCTGAGAAGTAAAATTGGTACTGCATGAAATCCTTAACTGAATTGAAAGTCAATGTGGATCGTGAAACGAATCGAATCGGGCCCTTCTATCTGAATCTGAATCATAACCCAAGCCTTATTACTTTTTATAACCAGTGACTGGTGTTTGTTTCGTACTTCGTATTTGTATAGTGATTTAAAAAAAAAAAGAAAAAGGGGAGATTGATGTTGTACTATGTATGTTACAGGTTCGGTAACTGTTTGCAAATGTATTATTTTTATTAAACACAGAATATAATCTTCTTTCATGAAGGACTACAGAAATCAGTGAATAATTACTGTTGATATGCTGAAATCAGAAGATTTGGACAATTTTAAATAAAAAATGGCTCCAAACGATGACTCGATTATTATCTCATTTGCTTCCCAAAACGTATAAACACGTTCTATTTTAAATATTTCCAGTGTCCCAAAGATGTATTTATTTTTACTTTTTTTATATATATATATATAAATATTTCCATTTCCATTTATGTTTATTTTTATATTAGATTTTTGTATTATATTTTTTATGGCTAGCATACAGTTTTTTTGGCAGAAGAAAAAATACTGATTAATCTGCCGATTATTTAAAAACTATGAATAATGTATAAAATTACCCCCCTCCCCAATTCCTTTTCAATGGGTGTCACTAACGCACAAACTTTCGCTATTAACTTGTTTGCTCCCCAAAACGTATTTATATATTTTTTATGTTTTGTTTTTTTATGCTAGAGCATACAGAAGGATATTGGCCTCAAATCAAAACGGCCAGCAGGTTGCAGCAGAGTGTAAGAGGTCAACCAGGGCCATGTTGCAAAAAGCTCTTTCCCTACTGTTTTAAACTTTTTTTTTACCTAATGAAATAATGTAATTACATTCTTTCATCAACCGAAAACTATTTCTATTCATCCAAAAATGCACCCAGAATAGTTAGATCAAAATTTGCACTGTATTTTATGCTCCTGTGGGAATTTTAACCGTCAAACTGTCCAGCCTGCGCCTCACTGAAGCGGGCCCAAGTTCTAAGTTGACCCTGAGTTTGTTTTAACTGCCCGTGGCGCAGTTAGACTTTATACGCGCCCGGTTTTGCTGTCGAATGGCTCGACCGTATAAACAAGGCCCGGTCTCCGTGTGGGTAGTTTGTCATCTCTGTGACTTCAGGGCTATCTAAATAGCGGCACGGGGGGGTGTTCATCATCACACTCATCCTCATCATGGTGAGAGATGGATGACCTATCATTGCACCGGGTCATGAGTTATCACGCACCAGGGGCAGGTGGTTCATGCAAAGGTCAAGGGAGTATTTGTCTTCCAGCAACAAAGACACACACACAGAAACACGCTTACACGCAGTGGCATGTTTTATTTAAATGTGTCCCTTTTTTTTTACCAGTTTGCTTCTGTGTCATCCAATGCAGTTTCAGTCTGAACACTGAATACTAATTTACGCTATATTTTTGTTTATTAAAATAAAAAATATGAATAATGAAAGCTGCTTTTCCTCCATCAATGACCCAATGCACCGTACTTTTTTTTTTTTTTTTTTACAAGCTCAGAAAACTGTATGTGTAGGAATAAATATTTAGAGAATTAAGATTCACCTCTTTTTTTTTTTTAATCACAATAGTAAGGGAACGATTTACATATTTTTTTTATGACTCAGAACAGGAATATACATTATATATATATAATATATAATACAGTAGGAAATAATGAACTTTTTATGTGAATGAACAGGAGTTGTCATAGCAACATAGGTTTCTTTTTTATTGTTTTTTGTTTTCAATGTTTTATTTATTTCTTACTACCTAACGGATGTTAAGCTGTGTGTGTAAAGATTAATTTGCAATATTTATATTTAGTAATCAGTAAAGTAACTAAGTTACTTTTTAAAGAAACTAACACTGAATACTAATATATGCTATATTTTTGTTTATTAAAATAAAAAATATGAATAATGAAAGCTGCTTTTCCTCCATCAATGACCAAATGCACTGTACTTTTTTTTTTTTTTTTTTTTTTTCTTAAGAACTCTGTATTGTTCATTCGGTAATTTTACCGATTTGACATGTCAGATCATTACTCTTTTTAAGATTTAAAAAAAAATATATTTTTTTATTTTGGTATGCACTGTACTTAAGTTTTGCAGCTTTAATAGTCTCCGCAATAACACAATAAAGCACAATTACCAATCGCTTTACAATAATGGACTGCAAGCAGTCATGAAAACAAGAACGCAATCAATATGAAAAAAAAAATCACCGATAAGCATTCTCCGTGTCCTGCAGTCATCGTTGGCTGTGCAATGTAATGAGCATTAGGCCATAGAGAGTGACTCTTTGTTAAAATGGAGAGTGCATTATCATTAGTGCGGCTGCTGTGAAATGTGCCAGACAACCCTGAATGGCGAATAGATTCATTGTCTTTCATTCTCACCCATTAGACTGCTATAATGAAGACTGGTTTGCTCCGAGCACAAATGTACTTCTTTTACAAGAGACACTTTACTTAGACACTGACGTTACCTGCTCAGATAAGATAAAATAACATGAAACCTTAATGATCCCTGTGGGGGAACGAGAGTGTTACAGCTGCGGATCATAATAATGACTACATGGAAGGAAAATTGTGGAATTACATAAAAGCGTCAAAGTAAGGAGAATTAAATGAGCCTGCTAGCACTCTCAACATTACAAATGTTAAATAAATGTATAATGACGGTTTTAAAAAATGTGTTGCATAGTTGTTGTTTTTTTCTTTTTCTGGGTGATGCATGTTTTGGTTTCTATGCAAAATAATGAGAACAGCATCACTAATGAAGTGAGTTGAGGAAATGTAATTTGTAAAATGTGCACGAAATATGGATATTGAACTTGTAACTTTGCATCATAATTAGGCTTTACATGATCAAGATTTTTTGGCTGATAAGTTAAAAAAAGAAAAAAAAAAGAAAAGATAACCGATCACTGATTCAATCATGATGGAGCAATATATCTACTTTAAAAAAAAAACTTCATGATTACTGACTTCGGAGTGAATCTGTAACATGTTTAGCCCAGGAGTTTATATATATATATATATATATATATATATATATATATATATATATATATAAGTAAAAATAAACAGCAACAGCGGAGCCCAACCTAAGACACGCTTAGGACCGCCCCCTCATTTGAATAACATTTCGACCTGATAGTGTCTGCAGCATGAAATGAATAAATGTGAGAACAGAACATTTTTATTGATTGATTGATATTTAATTGTATTTATATATTTACTTTTGTATTTATTTCAACATTTAATTTTTATATTTTTTTTTTGAAGAGAGAGACGGAGAGAGAGAATTTATTGCCATTTATGTTTATTTTTTGTATTTAATTTTTGAATTATGTTTTTTTTAATATGTTTTTATTGTTACTTTTATTCATTTATTTATTTAAAATTTTTGCAGTTTTGGTCCTCCACACAGGAGTAGCCAGCTGTAGCTCGTTGCTAGCTAGCTAGCTAGCTTACACAGCGCAAGTAGCACCGAGTTGTGCCCTCAAACTCTGACTGAATTATTTTGAGCCTTAATGTATAGTGTACATGCGATTACATTGCTCCGAAGGACTCAACTACTGAGTTCTTCCTGCGTCCAGCTTCAGGTCGTTCCACACCTGCTGATCAACCATCCGTTGCCAAGATGGCTATCCGATCCATTCCTGGCTGCCCACTTGGCTAAATCACAGCGGTGCGCCATTATCATGAGCCAAACAGGTGCTGAGACTTATCGCTCCTTGATCACAATGCAGATCTTTTCGGCGCGCGCGGCGTCAAGCAATCCATTTTTCAATTTGGTCTCCTGCCTGAGATAAATTAACAGATGTCAATTGATTTTCCATCCCGTGCAACTGTGAGCCTTGTTTACACCTGACAGCTGAGGCGATTTACCTGACTGGTTGTTAAAGATGAACGTGCAGCTTGATTAGTAGTTATTTTTAATTGGACTTAAATTGTGTCGTGTGTATGTTGTTGTAGTTTTCATGTTTCTTAGCAACTGACGAAAAAAAGAATCTGTCTGTTTTAAACATGGCTGTACACAGACAGCTAAGAAATATTCAGTGAGTTTAGCGTTAAAACGCAACACTCTTCTGACAATGAATGCCAAAACAATACCCGAGACTTCATCCCGCAGGGTTTTTTTTATTCCACATGGTGCAATTGTGCAATCCCCCCATTGTTTTTACAGCTTGCCACGTTCACCAGCTGGTTATTACTGCTAAAAATATGCTTATAAAACCGCCGTAGCCCGGCGCCATCGCGCCCTAATGACGGGAGTCAAGTGGCGTGCCGCAGATATGCCCTCACATGTGCGCTGTCACAAGCCGTTGAGTCGAAGTTGGAATAATGGGAGCCAGCATTGATTTGCTCTAAGACCCTCTCTCAACCCCCACCTCCTTCTGCTCAACCACACGTACACACACACACACCAAGTTGTTACGCTAATATGCGATTTTAACCGCCCTTAACCCAATATCATAATTGTCATCAAGCGAAGAGTAATAGAGAAATTTAGTAATAGTTTATTTGCATTTTAAAAAAGCCATGTAGCTATGTAGGCTAATGGAAGTCGTGTAAAACCAAACTAAAAGCTGATCTTCGCCATTAACATTTAACGTGTAAATCAAGCCAAAAATGTTATATACAATAATACGTTGAATGTGCCTCCACTAGTTTAAACACGACATTCTGATTAATATTGAATAGGGATGAGCGAGTACAACACTATCTGTATTTGTCCGACCATCTACAGTAAATGAGCTGTATCTGTATTGGGAGTGGGCGTGGCATAATCCGGAAATGGGCGCGGTTTAACCGGATGTGGGCGTGGCTTAAGGGCATGGGTGTGGCTTACAGCAATACATTACTGTATTTTTTTTGTACGAAATTGAAAAAAACATTTAGTTTGAAATTGATATGGTTTCATCAAAAGTTTCTATATTTTTTGTTTATTTGAAAACTATTGACAAAACAGCCTAAAGATTCAAATCAATGCTTTTGATCACAAAAGAAGAACAATTTTTCCCAAAACTTTTTACAAGCTCAGAAAAATGTATGTGTAGGAATAAATATTTACTGAACAGTCTGAGAATTAAGATTCACCTTTTTTTTTTTTAAATCACAATAGTAAGGGAACTATTTAGATTTTTTTTTTATGACTCAGAACAGGAATATGTATTATATATATATATATATATATAATATATAATACAGTAGGAAATAATGAACTTTTTATGTGAATGAACAAGAGTTGTCATAGCAACATAGGTTTATTTTTCTATAGTTTTTTGTTTTCAATGTTTTATTTATTTTTTTTACTACCTAACGGATGTTAAGCTGTGTGTGTAAAGATTAATTTGCAATATTTATATTAAGTAATCAGTAAAGTAACAAAGTTACTTTTTAAATAAACTAATCAGTAAAGTAACTAAGATGTTTTCTAAAGCAAATAATCAATAAAGTATTTTTTTTTGAAGAAAGTAAGATGCTTTCTAAAGCAAGTGATCAGCAAAGTAACCAAGTTACTTTTTAAAGAAAGTAATCAGTAAAGGAACTAAGATGTTTTCTAAAGCAAGTAATCAGTAAAGTAACTGTTACTTTTTGAAGAAAGTAATCAATAAAGTGACTAACATGCTTTCTAAAGCAAGTAATCAGCAAAGTAACTAAGTTACTATTTAAAGCAAGCAATCAGTAAAGTAACTACTTTACCTTTTTAGGGTAGCTATGGCAACACTGGTACCAGAATTTGCTGCCTCAAGGTCAAAAAAATCTGCTGGGATGCAAGAGGGGAGTGTTGGGTCACACACAGTTATAGCGTGGCAGGTGAGTGAGACTGGATGATAGATTGGAAACAAGAATGATTCCCAGGGAACCATGTCGGTGTCCCACTCGAGTCCGAAAAGTCTGGGGCCAGTGTTCCATTTTGGAATGTTAGCAGTACCATGCACACCTCAAACTTATTGTTGGAAGTTTTGTTGTTCCTCGGCATTCCTCGATTGCACGAAAGATAAAGACCAGCTGCAGTTCGTCTTCTTCACAAGGTCCATTGAGTGCAATTACGCAGAACAATAGAGGCAGCGCGATGCTAGCTGACTGCGCTAAACACCGCTTCTCTCTGACACGAGAAGGAGGCTGTGCCAGATCGAGATGTGAAGTCTACCAGCCCCTTTTGTTCTTCTCTGTCGTTTCTCGCACAAGTCGCAGCCGCGGCCAGGAAAACAAGGAGGATGCCGGAATTATGTCTGGCTGATTTGAGGCCAATTGCCAGTTTTGCGGCACATCAGATGAGAGGAGGGGAGGGGATGAGAGTGTCAGTGATTATTAGAGGGTTGGGAGGACGATCGAGGGAGAAGACTAAAGGATGTTCTTGCTGGGTCTCAGCTTGAACATGACAGACACAATCTCCCACCACACGCGCGCTGACTGGCTGGTGGTTGGCCTCAGAGCGGGTGTTCTGGATCAATGCCTGCGGTTGCCTTTTTAAGAGTCTGCTTCGACTTGCTGTTGTGTCAGTGTGTCATAATTAACACTCAACCTCTCGTGCAACAGATGAACTGCCTGGAAGCACACATTGCTGAACTCGTTGGCTTTTTTCAGCCTTCCTGTGCGGAGTTTGCATGTTCTGCCAGCGCTCCCGCTTCCTCCACATTTCGACTAAATTGTCTGTATGTGTGAATATGAGTATGAATGTTTGTTTGTTTGTTTATGTGAGCCAATTCCGAGTGTACCCTGCCTGGAAAAGCCTCCGGTTCACTCGTAACCCTTGTGACAGTACAGAGAATGGAATGTTTTTTTAATGCACAGTAAATTTGACTCTATTACAAATAAAAGTCACTCAAGGGTTGAGAAACAAACTCTCACCCTTCAGCTTGGGAGGCAGCCGATCTACTCCCTGAGCCACACAGCTCCTGCTGTGTGTTAGTATATCACTCATGTCAGCTGGAATCTTCCTAACTTCAAAAAACGAGGCATTTGGTCTCTTGGCGATAAGCAAGAAGTCTTAAACCCTTTAAAATGTGTTTTTAATTTTATGAAGCAAATTGAGTTAACTTGTGAATGATGCCTTACATTCCCTGCCATTGACAAGTGTACTTGTCGATTACATTTTTGTCAACGAGGCTTGATGAGGGAGAATCTGATTATGCTTCACTGTAAATGTCAAACTTGGAAACAACTTTACTGATGCCCAACCACCAGTAGATGACACCATTGCCCTATTTTTTTAAGAAATAAACAGTTTGAGAGTCCATGGCTGCATTTTGTGCAACCTACATTTTTCTAGTTGATTATAAAAGAACGGGACAAGTCTATGCTGTCATTTGTCAGATTCGGTTTATACATAATTATTGAACATAATATCGCGTGGGCATTGAAAATTTTGAAATTTTCTAAAATGGCTGGCAGTGAGTGAGTTAATTAAGGGGTGTGGCCTAGAGAGTAACATCAGGAACTAGAAGAGTGCTCAAAAAATCGACACGGCAAAATGTGGTTGTGGGCCTCAGTGTGAATCGTGCTCTTGCAGTTGCAGGACAGGAACTGTGCCCTTATCACAAGATAAGAACTGAAACATTTTGTTGTTGGAACGCCCTGTAAAAAAAAAAAAAAAAAAAAAATTAAAAGAGAGGGCTCGGGAGAGTGTGCCTCAGAGCGGGTAAGAGACTGTAACTGAGCACATCTCTGTCAGTTCTCCTCACGAGCAAAAAATAATCTAAATCTCTTGTCTTCCTTCCTTATCTGTTGTTAATTAAATGTTCTACATTCTATGTTTGCTTAGAACTCTGGGTTCCTTCTAGGTTAACTGAACCTGACACTCACCCAAATGTATTAAATGTCTGAAATCGTTATGAGGCCTCCTATGAGTTAGACAGGATAATAATTAGGTTTACATTGTGTCGTCTTATTTTTCTATCTCGTAAACTATTTTTAATCCCAGCAGCAATGATGCTCCATGTTAGATTTTGACCTCTAACCCCATTGTTGTAATTTCCCAGCAACATCAATAAAGCTTCCCTGTTCTCATTACCATTTGAAGCAGAATGAAGTCCTGCCCTCTATGTACTAAACTGACACTGCATTAGCTTTCTCCAAGTATCCGCGTAAGCTGTTATATCAGTAAACCCTTTGCTTTACCTGACAGGTATGTGTGCTCCGCTTCCTAAAGAGAGGGTATTTCTGCTCTGCATGTCATCACAAGTTGCTCTCAGCAGCATGCGCTGATGTTTTTAATTCAACAAGGCGGCTTCGGAAGCCTTCTAGCATGTCATACACTCGCGGCTCACGGTACCGTTCCCCAGACGCCGAAGGAGAAATCAAACGTTAAAAATGGAGCACTAGAGCGAACGAGCAGCAAATACGGAACAGATGTTCAGAGGGACGTCAACTATTTGTTTAGCCCTTATCTTAGACGCTGCCAACCTCCTGTAACGCGGGTGACAGAAGCGGAGAGAACGGAGAGGGAGGAGTAGACAGGTTAAAGGAAATGACAAGGAGAAAAAGGGAAATCAGTGCTGTCGGTTGAACTAAGTGAAGGGAATGTCAGCGGGCGGGGCTGTTGGATGGCAGAAAAGTGGAACAGCCACACAGCTGCGTGTTGCCGCCGAGGGACCCCGAGATTGGTGTCACTGTATTTCATTGTCAAGACACGAAAAGGGAGCGAAACACTAGAGATGTTTTGAGGTACGGAGAGAAGGGATAAAGGATCGAGGTGAGGTATAAAATAGAAGTTAAGGAAAGACACCCCAGAGCACCCTGTTACATTTTTAGCTTGTGGACCAGAAGAAAGGCGCTATTGGTAGGAAAACCGTGCAGATGAAGGCCCTAGAGGTTGCGCAATTCAGGAAATGAACAAAATCCTTGGATGACGATAGTCACACAAACATTTGGCCTTTGGAACACTGTGCAAATAATTAGCTATAATACTACTTACTACAGTCTTACTACAGCTAGTGGAATTTTGCTTATCTAGAGAGTAAGCTGTGGAGAGAAAAAAAAACACTGAATGCAATTTTGGAATCAGCCTGCCAATTTGAGTTTAAATCGGCATACAAATTGAATCGAACAAATTATTTTTTTCAATTTGTTCCTCAGTATTATTTAATCTAAATTTGTGGGAGGTCCAATATCAGTAGTGGATTTGATGACAATAATACACTCCGGACGTCAGTGGTCTAGTGGTAGAGTGTCCTCCCTGAGACTGGGAGGTTGGTGGTTCAAATCCCTCTTACCAAAGACTGTAAAAATGTGAGCCATTGCCGCCCTGCCTGGTACTAAACAAAGGGTTGGAAGAACGAATTTCGCCCCACTTAGGTGTGGGTGTGACAATCAGTGGTACTTTAACTTTAACTCCGTACATTGTACAAGTTCAAGGCAAAACTAGCTTATTTCGCGTTATCAGGGTTATGATAGAGTGTTTCAATGTTTTTACGTTTTACTATTAACAGTTTTTGGGCAATTCATAAAATTTATCATTCCATTTTTTTTTTTAAAGTTAATTCTGATATATTTCAGATCAAGTTGACAGTTAAGGTTTCATCCAAACAACAAATGGGCCCTATGACTTACAGTAAATAGCAGCCTCTGATCGAAAATAATTTATGATTCACCATTATTTCATCATCCCTTGGCGTCAACTGCGCTGATTTATCCCTGTGGCTGACTTTACTGTTGGCTCATGTACCTTTCACAGTTGCTATTTTATATTTATTCGCAGATATAGGCAAGGTGAAGTATGACTAATGCCCCTGAAGTCAGATGGTAAGGATAAAAAGCAACGGTGCTACAGCTCAGGTCACTGCTTACACAAAATGGTCTTTTTGTATCCATAACAGGAAAATCTGACCAATGCTTCAGTTAAATCCCGTTGTAAAGAAAACATCCACAGAAAATCGTAACTTGCTGTAAATGCAGGAGATAAAGGGAGTAAAATGCGGTGCCATTTTGGCCATGATTGCTTGGCGCTGCACTTGTGGTGGTACTCAAAGGGGCTCTTAGAGTATCAGGCGCAGTGAATGATAGCATGAATGATGTCCTTGCCGGGATATATGGGACAGCTGAGGTGAAGATAGTCAAACTAGACCCTAGAGGCAGCGAGTCTCTTCAGAGCTCAACCCTCAACATTTCATCTTAAATCAACTCTGATTAAGACCTTACAGTGGTGTTGCCAACAAGCCACTTCCACTCGATCCAAGAAGTGATGCCTAGAGGACTACAGTGGATCTTCCGGGATCAAATACAGCCAGTGTTGCTTTACCTTCGATTTAGTCGCGTTTCAAAAGACTGTATGCGTTATGAAATTATGGAAGAAAAAAATTGTAACCGGCTAAAATGGCCAGACAGAAGCATCTCTTTAGTATAGGGCCCACAGGCATGTGAAGGAATCTCAGACCATGAAAAATTCTGTGGTCTGACGAGACCCAAAAAAAAAAAAATCTCTAGGCTCCAGGGTGTATTTGCTGCTAAAGCTGCTTCAAGTAGTAAGCGAATGCTGTGAATAAAATTGTTACGTAACAAAATGCAGAAAAAGTGAAGCATTGTGCATTCTTTCCAGATTCTGCAAACGCATAAAAATAGTTGGGTTTCCAACGCTACAAATTTGAAAAAGTTCGCCAAAAAGTTTTTACGCTTAGAAGGGGTGAATTTTGAAGCGTATCAAAAACAGGAAAATGCAAATTTGGCTATGGAAACCGTTTTTGCCAATAATCGCTGACAAGACCAGGTACACGTCGCATGTTTTGACCGGAGATTATGTTGCAAGTACGTTTGTAGTCCCAAAGCAATGTTGGACGATAAAGTAAGGTATGTTTGGGGGGATGACGAAACAGAAATCTTTTTGGAATAAATCAAACAATTTAATATTAATGCTATTTTAGATGGAAAACAGCAAAGAAATGATACGGTTTATCAAGAATTACAAAAAAAACTCAGTCTGGTCTTCTTCTTCTTTTAAATTACTGGTTTTCTATGGTGTATACCGCCACCTACAGCGGCAGAGTCCCCGCTCAAAATTCACAAAAGAAGAACAGATAGAAATGGCCATAAGTCGCATATCCGTTTTGCGCATTTTCAGTAAATTCGCAAAAAAAAAAAAAAATTAATAAATGAATGGAAACCTGACTATTTAAAGTAAGAAGATTCCTTTTTTTACTTTTGGATTTCCTAATCAAATTAGTTTGATTATCTAACTGTAAAGTGCAGAGGGTACACAGTAGTCATAGAAACACACACAAAAATCAGATAAATAAGGAAAAACAGTCCACCCCTCCTATTTGGTGGTTTACAGCACATTGCTGGTAAACGGCGCATGAACAAGCGGGCTGCAATTTTGAACGCAGCTTTATTTTCTACCGTTTATTTAAGCCCAAAATGGGTCCTGATGGAGTCATCAGCCCCCACTTGCTGGCTAATGGTTTAATTATGTCCATCTGGAGGAGGCTGGGAAGGGGTGCTTGCGGTACTCTCCAGTCATTCGTCTGGTAATTTGTCTTCTCCAGTGCCTACAGACTGCCACGCTGATGGTGCGGAGATGCAATGAAGCATTCTCATGGAAGATCATCCCACCGTCTGCTTCATCCCTAAAATATCCCCTTTTCCTCCTCCTAACACTGTTTCCACCTCTGCGGTGAAATGTGAGGAGGTAATAAGACGCCATCCTTGTCAACGTCCTCAGTTGGCACTTGCAGACGAGTCGTGGATTTATGAGTGGACTTTTTTTCTTCCTGATGATGATGATGATGTCTCATTTTAGAAGTTTGCTCAGCGGAATGGCTTTGTTAGTTTGAGGGGCGGGACATCATTACTTAGTCTGGGTATTGTTACAAAGAGACTAAGCTGTATCCCCGTGACGGCAAAATGACATTGAATTACAATTTGAAGAATTAGGTCAATAAGTGTCTGAATGAGCTTATTTGACGGTGCTTTGAATCACTTTTTGTATGGGTTCATATTAATTACATGTAATTTAATTGAACTGGATAAATTGAGCTATTCAATCTTGTTTTTTTCTTTTATCTAGTCTTACATTGGCTTGATTTCATTTGTCAGTTCTTGGGAAGATTCTGGATACTTCATGAAACCATTGGACCATGGACTGCACAACATTGCTATAAAAAGATGCAACCTACCAAAAGAAAGATTAGTCTCTTTTTTTTATCAGGAATTTGCAGCAATTTTCATTAGAATATAGCTAAGTTTCATCATTATTCACAAATATGTTTAAAACTATGGGGAAAACAGCTTTTTGCAACATGGCCCTGGTTGATCTCTTATACTCTGCTGCCACCTGTTGGCCGTTTTTGTAATAACTAACATTGCTTCAACCGTTCTCTGCAGTTCAGAGGCTGCATCAAAGCCTTCTGTATGCTCTAGCATAAAAAACAAACAAAACCCGTATAAATACGTCTTTGGGACATTTCAAATAAAATAGAACGTGTTTATACGTTTTTGGGAGCAAATAAGTTAACATTGATCAAAGGAATCAAATGTTTTTGTACAAATAACATATTCACTTAGAGTTAGCATTTACACGTACATTGCTATTCCTGACGGCTGTGTCTGCCAATGATGCTGATTGGTTCAATTTACTGTTTATTTTGTAATTGAGGATAAAAACCTGAGGGGAAAAATAGTTCCAAATTAATTGCAAAAAAAAAAAAAGTCAATATTAATTAATTGCAAAAATAAATTAATTGGACCGCAACCGGCCCCTGAAGATGCTAGCCAGCCCACCGGCCAGTCCAGCCCTGGGTTTAAAGAAGAAAAACAGAAGGTGGTGCAAATCTTCCTCAATAGTATGGAAACAGGAGTTCTTTAACATCCAAATAAATATAAATTATTTTTTCATTTTTATAATTTCAATAAAGTATTAAGTACAGTAAATACAAATCCCCGACGTTCTCTTTCTCTCATGGTTAATTTGATTGATACTAGATATTATTATTGAGTTTTTGTTCCTTTTTCAAAACAAACAGTTTAATTTGCTTTTCACATATGATCTTACTGTTTTCATAGCAAATGTAACGTGCAGCAAATGAGTCAAGTGTTACCATATGCTTTATTAGATGCATTCACCAAGTCCTTATCTGCTGCTGTCCGACACTTTGTCTGATCAAGAGGGAAAACACTGTCAACCTGCAACCTGTGCCTTTCAAAGATCAACCCACTTTTGTCTGCTTCCCTGACAGTGGGAGATTACTTTTTGATATCAGTTAAATGGGGTTAAACGTTACTATCAAAGGATGGCTTTCCCTTCAGACTTCTTTTTAAACTTGAAATATGCGTTAGTTAGAATGCATGAAAAAAATGTTGGAGCCTGTGGTTATTATCACAGCATATTGGAATAATATAATTGTGGATCTACCTGTGTGATAGCACAAAAATCTGATTTGACGCTTAGTAAGTTTGATGCGTGACAGAACATCATTATTTAAATTTTCTCTGTTGTCACTATTGAACTTCATTTTTGAAAATTCAATTTGACTTAAATTCATTTATTTATCTGTATCTATTATTTAAGCGTTGAAAGGGATGGAACTGCACTGTGCACTACTGAAAGGTGATTATTATGGATGACCAAAACTGCCAAAATTCAAAAACAAATAAATGACAAAATAAATAAATGACTAAAAGTGAAAATAAAAACGGATATAAAGAAATATAATTTGAAAATTAAATCCCCAAAATAAATATAAATGGAAATTATGTGTGTGTGTATATATATATATATATATATATATATATATATATATATATATATATATATATATATATATATAACATTTTCGAATTATATTTTTTATATCTGTTTTTATCTTCACTTTTAGTCATTTATTTAGTAATTTATTTATGTAGAATTTTGGCAGTTTTGGTCCATACTGCCAGGACGAAATGTTATTCAAATGAGGGGGCGGTCCTAAGTGTGTGTTGGGTTGGACTCCGCCGTTGCAAACTGCCTTTCATTGGTCGAGTGAGTGGCTCGGCGAAGAAGGAAGTCTCGCTGGCTTGCATTGGAGAACTCCAGCAATGGGCGACTTGTCCACACTGTCACCACTTGCGACCTGACTTGCTCGACAACAAGTCTTAGGACCGCCCCCCTCATTTGAATAACATTTGCTCATGGCAGTATGGACCAAAACTGCCAAAATTCAAAATAAATAAATGGCTAAATAAATGACTAAAAGTGAAGATAAAAACGGATATAAAAAATATAATTCGAAAATGTTATATATATATATATATATATATATATATAAATGACTTAGAAATTAAATAAATGAGACTAAAAGTGAAAATAAAAACGGATGTAAAAAAAATCTATAATTCAAAAATTAAATACAAATGTGTGTGTATGAATATATATATATATATATATATATATATATATATATATATATATATATATATAGTTGTTCGTATTTCATTTAAATGTATTTTTGGGGATTTTCACTTTTAGTAATTTTTTATTTATTTTGAATTTTGGCAGTTTTGGCCCTCCATAGTTTATAATATTATGTTTAAACAAAATATTATCTCTGGCTATATAAATCTATGACGAGTGAGTGTAAATTTTTACAGATATTTTATCATTTTGTTTTTGTTGCCTGTCATAAAATGAAAAAGGTCAGGCAGTTTTTTTCCTGCCTGGTCCGGGGAGGATTTTTGTGCGCTGATAAGGCCCACGGAGGAAGACAGAGGGATGGGATGATTGTAAGGGGGAGGGAAAGCGCTTAAAGATGGCAGCCATAGGGGAACGGTATCGGCCTCAATTATGATGGGCAGTGGAGCGCTGCTCGGGAGCAGATGAGCTGAGAGCCGGCCACGGCGGAAAAGTCAGTCGGTGATAGCTGATAATCCCCGGGACGAACCAGGACGAAGCGGTCACAGATAGAGCTGTCCCAGAGTCAAGTGTGACGCTACCTGCTGACAGTGCTGCTGATGAGGATGGAAATGTAATAAACAGTGAGGTCTCAGGGAAATTTACAAGTTAATAGGACCTGGTTAGGGCCATCTAAGATGAAGTATCCATAAACAGCGTTCTTCATCGAATATGGACTCGTACGTCAAATGCGTGTTCGCGTATTCAAATCCTGAATCATTTGAATTGTACTTTTGCCAAAAAACTCGTCATTATCCAAAAAATGAAAAATCCATTTTGATAATAATGGTAAATGGAGTGCACTTATATAGCGTTTTATCAAAAAGCGTTCTACCAAGCCTCACATTCACTTTTTTGAAAACATCGCAGTGTACATATATACGGCTGACAGTGACATGCTAACATAGCCACGTCACTCTATGGAAAGGATATCCCATATCCCCACTGGCCAACAGCAGAACACGGGGCTTTTTCATTTTTGCTTAAGTTTTAAATCCACCCGTCTGTCGTAGCAGCTAGCTAGCTCTAAGCTAACACCAGTCAGGGTTTGTCTCTCTTTCCAGCGTCCAAATTTGCAGGCTTTTCTTTGTGCTAGGGCGTCATCAAAGGCCAACAGCGCAGCAACAATAAAGGCGTTGATAAAACTGCCTAGATGGGCTGGATTCTTAACAGATTAATATTATGCACATTAGACCGCTAAACATTGCCTTATGCAATATGTGACTGTCTAGATATTTTTTTCCCGAGCTCCATAGTGCGCTCCCATTTAAAGGAGTTTAGATTGGGAATTTTTTCTCTTCCTTCTTCCTAATGTTTTCTTGTTTGCCACCTAAGAAACCCGTGACGCTACTTAGCGAACCCCCAGGCTTCCTGTTCCGTCTCTCTTTGTTGGTCAATGTTGTCTCGTTTACTGCCATTGACTGCTATATATGTCAAAAATTTCCATTAGTTAAACATTTTTTTCCACTTTTGTTAGAATATTTTTGTTAGAATATTTTTTTTAGAACAGATATAGAATTTGTGATTAATCGTTAGTTAACTAGTGAAGTCATGCGTTTAATTACAATTAAAATTTTAATCGCCTGACGCCCATACTTTTTTATAATGTTTTCTTTCTTTCTTTTTTACTCGCGTCAGGTGAATACAATTTTTCATTGTAATTAATCACATGACTTCAATAATTAACTCACAATTAATCACATTTTTTATATCTGTTCTAAATGTACAATAAAACCTTTTTTTTAGGTTTTCATACTCTTATTAACAAAAGTGGAAAACTAATAGAAATAGTTCAAATGAATTTTTGACGTCTATAGTCGTCAATGGCAATGAATGAGTTATTTTTTGTGTTTCTCGTACGGGCACATGATTCTGATGTACTATGACCTACAAATATAGTTTACTACTAAGATGTTCAGTAAACTCGGAGATGTGATGCACATTTTGAATCTTCTATGAGGATCAAAAGAACAAAAAAACGTGCACAATATTCACTAAATGTATCAAATGTCGAACTGCACTGGCCAATACATGTGTGTGTGTGCGCGCGCGTGTGTGTTTCTGTGTGTATCACAGTGAACTGAGGTGGCTCATCAGAACACAGATGCGTCCTGATTAAGGGTGAGCTCGGCAGTGACAGAACTGCATTAGTGTGATGTATGTGTTGTTAGCCAGCAAGCAGCTAATTCCAAATTTAACACCTGATTCACAAAACGCAGTCACACCTGAGTGCAAGCTAAGATTTAGTGCCCTTGTCAGACCGCTGATGACTTTCATAAGTAATATTTTTCCTTCTTCCGATTCATTTTGTGTTACATGATGTCGCTGATAATGAATTATGCTTCTGGGTCAGGATTCAGCTAAGAGTGGAGTCATTTAGAAACTGGGTTGGCATCAGAGTCCCTGTGCTGGAGGGAACCCCCCCACCTCCTTTCCCTCACACCCGACCCCAGAGGATTCTTGCAGACGCCACTGTTTTAAAAGATTTTTGCTTTTATTGTATACCCCCAAAGCTGATTGAAAAAATATCAGACAGAGCGCTACCTTTTCATCCAGTTTTCATACACAGCTAAAATAGCAGCGCGAAAGCATGTAATTCTGAGCGGCATCACAAAGTCAGCCCAGTTTAGTGCTGAGTTTAATGATTCACGATGACAGCGTGCACGGGGCCTGATGATGGAAAACAAGGGTGCGAATCGTGTCAGCCACTGCGGGCTTTTGTCTGCTGACAGGTTGTGTTATTTCCAACAGGTGTATGCGCTGCCTCGTCCCATCTGGCTTTGGTATATTTCCCAGCCTTCCGATTTGTCCTGTTTTATGCCGTCCGTAGCGGACAGCCATGCATGTGTGTGTGCGCTCGGTGTATTTGTATGCAGGAGTTGGTAGCGGTGTTCCAGGTGAGGTCCTGTATAATCAAGGTTATATCTCTTATCATACCAGCCTCTGACATTCACCCTTGCACCCTTGTACTGTACACCCTGAATTCACAGTGCGACATGAATTCACGTCTTTAGGTACACCTGCTCAATATAATGAGCCTAGTACAAGAGCTGAAGCCTACTGAGGTTATAATAGTTGTGAAATTGACAGTACAAAGACTTTGAATTACAGTAAGTGCAGTGCGAAATATTTGCTTCCAAAGTTACATGTATCATAACAAACAACACAATTTCATAAAGAGTTGTTACCTAGCGCCACTTTTCGGGCTGAGTGGCAAAAAGAAGCAATTCAGCCACAAGCACGACTGTCGCCTAAGAGTGATGGCATCTTGTGATTTTTTTATTTTTTTTAATTGGTTGCTTTTAGATGACGTGGCCGTGCTATAATACTGAAATAAATTTAAAGTGAACCCCAAAGGCTCATGTATTAATATAATTTATATATAATTGCTAAAGACAAAAGCAATGGATATTTTCAATATAATTATATAGTTTTGTAAAAAAAAAATTTTTTTTAAAGCATTTTCGTTTATTTTATTTTATTCACGGAAATGTTTTTTTCAATTTTAGTTTTGGTTAATTAGCTCATTATTTTCCTATATATATATATTTTTTTTTATAAGAGAACCGTGAATGGATCAACTAATGATGGTAAATATAGTGGACAGAATGCACTGTTATTTTTTTTAACATATTTTATTTAACAAATGCAACTTACAACCACAAAAACAATCACATTTTTGGAACCAGGGTTAGGGTTAGTATGTGTGTGACGTGGAAATTTGTGGTGTCGAGAGAACCTAAAAAAGGAGGTATGTGGTGGGAATTAGGACAGCAACAAGAGATATAATTTTTCTTATGATACGGGAGTGCCAGAGAAAACTGTTTGCTATTGAAATGGGATGGAAATATGATTAATAATGCAAGCAATGACATCCCCAAATTTTAGCTCACTGATAGTGCTCCCAAACCGGAGATGTGAGTTCGATCCCCGAGTTAGTTACTGGCGGGAGGTTGCCTGCTTGAAAAGTTTGGCCACCCCTTATTTATTATGTTATTAGTAGTAGTATTATGTATATGCTTTTAAATGCATTTAATTGTTGACAATGTACGTTCTGAGAATTACAAAATTCTAGTCTAAATTAAAATAGAGTAAATAAATATTAATAATGATAAAATGATTTTTCCTTTCCTTTCTTTGGTCCTTCCTCGGGTCTCCTGACGGCCTCACGACTCTGGCTGGAAGTGTTCGGTTTAGGTGAACGGTATGGGATTTTTTAAATAGGTTTTAGGTGAACTAATGAATACACTCACACGCACGCACATACAAAATAAATTTAAAAAATTCAAAAAAAGTGTAATGATGATGACGTCAATTCGGCAAAATTACCGAATGAACAATACTGAGCTCTCCAGAAAAAACAAAACAAAAAAAAGTAGTAGTATTATGTTGTTATAGTGAATCACTTTAATAGCCTTCAGTACATCAGTTAGCATACAGTAGACCCATCAGACTCTTCCTGCCACCACAACCGCATGATCATAGCGCTAACGGGAAATCTGTCATTGTGTGCTACGTGTGTGTGTGTGTGTCCGTCTCCAATCTGTAATCAGGGCTTGTATGATTGAGTGTGCAGCTGCACGCCACTTGATTACTCCTCCAACACACACAAACCACAATTGCACTCGCACGTCAAGTTATTTGCTTTTTGTGCGTGACGTTTTTCTCCAACTGAATCGGTCGGCATATGTGCTCGCGTGAGTGTGTTTGCGCGCGCGTTCGCCGCAGGACAACATTCATGCTTCATTAATTAGCACAGCAACCTTCTGACTTTCAAGAGAGGGTGGCAAAATGAGCCTTGCATCTCTGATATGCCCCTGAAAACGCTCTGTTATTCCAGCCTTGATTACCACTCTTATTACTTGATTATGTTGACGTGGGCCGCATGTGCTCGTGTGTATCCGCATGCACGTAAATGTTCCACGCCGATATCATCTCCCAGCTGGAAGACCCCCGCCGAGAGCCTGAAAACGTTAAAAAAACAAAACAACCCTAGACTGACTTTCCTTTCGTTAACAATCCCATCAGATTGGAAAATGGAATCATAACAAAGTGCCGGCTAAATTGTATTTTTTTTTTTTTTTTTTCTAACCGCGCGAGCATTGGATATGAACTAAACAATTCTGCTGCATGCAGCCACAGGGGAAAATGAAATTCTTCATTCATTAACATTTCAAATTCTACGGGGCATTCCAAGGAGAGCAGAATGACTTTTTAATTTAGCTGCAACGTTTTTTTATGTTGACAGATAATGAAATGTTAAAACGACAGTTTTTGTATTTATGTTTTGTATCGGTCATTTATAACCAAATGTCAAGCATCTTATGCCCCGCCTACTTTCCAAAACATATTGACATAGGAAAGTATCAAAAATACAGTAAGTTTTTGTAGCTTTAGGAATTTTGTTTCATTGAAATGAAGGTTAATATTCATATTCATAATTGTTCCTTGAGGGGTAAAACTTCACTTCTGTTATTCCATTCATGTGCAGCATAGCAGCGAAATGCAGCTTCACCATGTTTGCTTTGAACTCTGGGCTCTAATAAATGGCCTGAGCCCGAATGGGTTTATATTCAATCAGGATTTCTTTAATTCAGTATACCAACCGTTCAGCGATCGGATTCAGATTATAGACCATGAGAAGTAGGAAAAAAATAAGTATAAAAGTCAGTATAAAAGCCTTGGAGACTTAAGTAATATGTTCAAATCTCTTTGTTCTGGTCAGAACCTTAGCTGCAGCTGTTTTAGTGATTGATTTGATATGATTGCTGAAAGTCAGGTCAGAGTCTATCAGCATCCCAAGATTTGGGACTTGGTCTTGGGTTTCTAAAAAAAAGGGACTAAGGCTGTTTTCGGTTACTGAAAGATGTGCTTTTGTACCCACTAGATGGGACATATCCTCGTAGAAGACAAACATGGAGAGTGTTCCAGTGTTGTTTCATCAGTGGCATTTGCTTGTTGTGTCTACAGCTAGCTAAAAAGGTCAAATTTGGGTTATGCATGCACTCCAACAACAGATGAAGTCTTAAACATGCATACCAAGGGATCATTGAAGGAGTTATAGTTAAGTTAGAAAAAAAAAAGTATTGTATTTCTTTTTTTTCCTTTTCTTTTTTTTCTGGAGAGCTCAGTATTGTTCATTCGGTAATTTTACCGATTTGACATGTCATCATCATTTCTCTTTTTTATTTATTTATTTTATTTTTTTTAATTTTGTATGTGGGTGAGTATGTGCATGTGTGAGTGTGTATTAATTAATTCACCTAAAACCTATTAAAAAATCCCATACCGTTCACCTAAACCGAACAGCCAGAGTCGTGAGACCCGAGGAAGGACCAAAGAAAGGAAAGTGAAATCCAGCACAGTATTGTATTTCTGTTGCTGCCTTACACATAGGTACTTGTAGTGCGGCTCTGGTTCATAGCCAGTACCCTTACTCCTGGTCGCTGGAGATCTCTTGTGCCAGATCCCCATTAAACTGTTAATCAAGGTTGAAAGATACAGGTCAACTCTGGAGTCAGTGGTTTTCTGTTTTGTTGTGAGGGACTGTTCTCTCCTCCCTCTCTTCCCCCAAAGCGTTTAGTCACCCAAAACTCTGGTGACATGTCACCCAGCATTCATTTTCCTCAAGCACAGTTGCTGACTGTCGGGCTACATATTGTCCTCGCGCTGCAAAAGCCGCTATACCCGCTAGCTAGCCAACATGCTTTGCACACATTGCACTGCACGTCTTTGGATGATGTGTGTGGAGAGACCCTGGTGGTCTTTGGGGTTGAACAGAGACTGCTGATGGCAGCAAGGGTAGAATGGAAAAGGGAAAGGCCTTAAATGAAATGATTTCTGTCAAAGCTCTGGTTTGAATTTGTTGTGTTGGTAAACATTAGGTGGGGTGGACCAATGAGAAGTAGGGCCTTGAAGGGGGCTACCTTTAAGGAGCCGTAATTCATAGTGGAGGATTCCCCCCGTATGCTGAACTGTCTGAAACCAGTTTCACGTCACTTCCTATTCCAACTCGTTTCTTGTTGTAATCAGTTGAGGCCTATTTTCTCTATCAATGGAACGTATTCATCACTTAGCCAGGTTCAGTGGGTGTGGTAGGGGGGTGACTGGAAACCCTAGATTGGGAATAGAGAATTATTTTTCGAGAATAAAAAAGATAAATGAGGGAAATCTAATGTTTCCAGACTGGCTCCATTTGTTGAAGATACATAACAAGGGTGTATTTCACCCTTTTGGTCTATGATGAAACACACTGTTTGAATTTAGCTCGAGGCTAACGGTCTAATAACAATCATCCAGTACCGATGCAAATGAACAAATCAGGTTTGAACCTAAATAACAATGGTGATGAGACTTACTGAACAGGTAGCATGTTAGCATAATAGCATCTTGTTTTCACAGTGTTAAGGTTTTCCGGAAGACCTCTCCTAAAAAAGCCCGTACCTCTTTGACTATGCTTACATGCAGTCAATAACCCTTTCTTTAAAAATGCCATGTAAACACGTTCAAAAACCCGATAAGACCCCTGGGTTACTTTAACTCTTTGACCGCCAAAAACGTTTAATAGCGTTTAGTAAAATCCAAATGAATGCCGCCAAAAACGTTAAAAGACGTTAACTATGGGTTTTTTTGGGGGGGTGGAGGAAAGCCTTGGCCAGCTGTGCTCAAAGTATCAAGCACATCGAGTTAGTATAATGACTATTTATGGGCACTAGATGGCAGCGATGACTCTCTTTGGACAAGATCGGGTAGATCAGTAGTTGAAGACTTGAGTGTTGAGGGGAGAATGGCTGAGGAAGCGAAAAAAAATTCCTACCTTGGCAAACACTTCGCCACTCATTGAGTTTTGGGATCATTTCCCAAAGTGGAAATCGCTGAGACTTTCAGGAAAATGCCTATTAATTTGGAACATGGTACATATTTGAGAGCAATAAGAGAAGACTGTGACCTCAAGTGGTTTATTCTGATTATATTTTCTTACCATGTAAAACATGTTCGACAACCCATCGACTAATTCGGAGCCCTGCCATCCAACTTTAATTGAGGAAAGGTTGCAAAGCTGACATTCTCAAATAGAACACAGTCAAACTTTTGGTACTCGGAGAAGTGGCAGGAAATATGAATAGCGGAGTGCGCGTGTGTGTGCGCGGCGCTTCTCGAGAGGTGGTGTTTGGATGCTGTCTGCTGTCATCAGTATAGTTCCTCGCTGAGTGGGGCTGACAGTTGAGCTGGCCTGGTTGCTGTCACATGTCCTTGTCAGTCCCCGAGTACGAGGACGCACCTCACTATTGTCAGTTTCTATTATCTCTTCACACGCACACACCATGCACATTAGTCTTTATGCTCCGTAGCAGCGTACACACATGCATACACTTTCAATGGGACCTTGCGACCTTCTGCATCATGCCCCTGCTCATGTTAAGTGTCAGGTCTCACATTCTGCCTTTAGCTGCTTCTCCCCTCGGGCTGAATCAGAACCGTGGCGAGAAATTCCCGCCACTGCCCCTGGCTCCGCCGGAGCACTTTCTTTCAGAACACAACTCCGGTTAGCCCTTCAAGTAAATCATCTTTATTTTCCGACGGCAAGGAAGAAAAAGTCCCTGGGAGAGTGAAGACTGTGCCCGGAACACCGATTGTTGTATTTGCGTGCAGTCCCAAGTTTATTCCCGGATGTTTTGCATCCCAGTCCAAGCTTGTCTCTGGTGGAAGTGAAAACGCCGCCTCGTCTCACACTGACAGCTACGTTGTCACATTCAGGCTCAGGGGGACTTAATAAGGCTGTCAAGTGTTTCATGGGTCCTGTCACTCATCACATGTGGGATTGAGATTTTGCATCATCATTGTTCAGTTTGTTAGTACTATTGACGTCGGAGTGTTTTTAGTGGATTTCTAATGTTAAGTGTTAGTTTTCTGAATTTGTCTGTTTATTATTTAAGTACGGCTGCTAATGCGGAGTAAACATTTTTCGATGGCGAGTGCATTCGAACATATTTAAATACGTTCAAACATACTCACAAATACGTTCAAACATATTTCCAAATGTGCTCGAGCATTTCTAATGTTAAGCGTAGTTCTCTGAAGGTCTCCGTTTATGTTAATACGGAAGCGTGGAACTGCCAATGTGGAGAAAACATTTTTTACATTCGAACATATTTGTGATTACGTTCGAACATATTTAAATATATTCAAACGTGCAACAAAGGTTAATGTGAGCCAAATGCTTTAAAAAAATAATAATAATAATAAAAATTCCACTCGCGTATTTACAATACAATATGGTATTATGGCAAAATATGCTGTGTTTGTAGCATTTAGTCTACAGGTACGTTTGAACATGTTTCTATAAATTTTGATATTTGGTTTTTATTTGAGGCAGATATTTTTTCCATTAAAATGTGATTTATGAGGAGGTTAGACCATTGGTCGATATTCACAGTTTGTTTATTTTTCCAGTTAACAAGAATTGTTTTTTTAGCGATAGTAAGGGCTACAAGTGTAGATTGAAATTGTGTATGTGGTAAGTCTAGTAAGCTATTAACTTATTTGCTCCCAAAAACAGATTTATATGTTTTTTTATGCTAGAGCATACAGAAGGCTTTGATGCAGCCTCTGAACTGAAGAGAACGCTTAAAGCAATGGTAGTTATTACAAAAACGGCCAGCATGTGGCAGCAGAGTATAAGAGATCAACCAGGGCCATGTTGCAAAAAGCTTTTTCCCTACTGTTTTAAACAGATTTGTGAATAATGATGAAACTTAGCTATATTCTAATGCTAACTGCTGCAAAACGGAAACGGATAGAATATATAATTTTTCCTGATGAAAGAAGAGACTCTAATCTTTCTTTTGCTAGGTTCAATGTTTTTATAGCAATAGAACACAATATTCTGTGGGCCTTGCAAAATCAGTCAAAATCCAGTAAAACAGCCGGGGAGTGAAAGGGATTGCTTCAGTGAAAATGGCATTGATATTAAGATTTGGGTCTTAATACGTCCTATTGTACAGTATGAAACACATATATACATATCAAAACTAGCTTGAGCTGAAGTAGTTACCTAATGGAAAAGGATTGCTTTCCTCCTGACTAACTTCAGGTAGAGACACGGTACTTTTGGTTGTCAGTGTTAATTTTCAGGTGATTGACCTGTAATTTATATAATCGCCATCAACGTAGTTTTCAAATGGCTTGGATTTGGTTACCTTGGAACAGGTTTGAAAGGTGATAATCACCTGTCAAGTCGCCACAATCAGCCGCATTTGTACTATACAATAAAAGGTGACAGGTGTCACTGAAGTGAGCAACACGGGTTTCAATTATGTACTTTAAGGAAAAACATGGTAGAGTGACAAGACAGAAATGACAAGTTAATTTCATCTCAATTACATATCAATGTTACTGTGATGTGTGAACACGCTGTATGGCTGGAAAACAACAGGAATGTGATATGCAGTAATAAGGCCTCATTATTAAGGACTTAATTTTTCTGCTGTTGTCAGTTGCGGTAACAGAACATTCACTCCTTTCATCTTTTAGCTTTTACACAGCTATGACTAGCAAGTGTGTGTGTGTATGTGTGTGCGCGCGCGGGTTTTCCAATTGATACTGCTAGTCTTGGTTGGATCGTGGGAAGGGAACTCTGTCCTGTTGAACAAGATAACGAAGAACCAGTTGCTCCTTATGTATATAAATAAACTGGTTACTTACTTTCAACCTCTACCCATAATTGTGTTATTATTACTACTGAAAATTGGGCAAAAAGCCGACATGAATGTTTCTTTTATTTATTGTTTATTGTTTATTTTATTTATTTTGTTTTTTAATATTTTATTTTTTATTTTTATTATTTATTTATTTTTTTCCTTTTCTTTACTTTACTTTACTTTACTTTACAATTGTGTTATGTGATGGAGTATTGGATGTCGATTTGAAAGATGGATTTCTGTTTATCTTGAAACAGACAAATAGAGTTCTATTCTATTCCATAAGTAGACAGAGTCGTGCTTTGGCAATGACATTTGGCAATGACATTAATTAGGGTTCCATTCCAATTAGGTTTAAAGGCATAATTAAGCACTGGGTCTAGTCTATTGTATCCTGCTGTCTGATTACAGCCCCCCCCCACAACACCACCTCCTGCTGGCCAGCACTCACTCAAGTATTGGCCCGATACCGATGCCCGGTATCGGTACTCGCGCATTCCTAATCTATATGCATGATTTATTTTTTTTTTTCAACCTACCAGCATCTTAGAAGATGCCAATTGTCAAAAGCAACTGTTGATGATGATAATAGCGACAACTGTGTCAAAGAAAAAAACCTGAAATGACCCCTCAGAGTGACACCACGATAATTAGCATAGCGGGGGAGAAAGAGAGGCACAGTGCGGGACAGATAATCATAGGGCCCGAATGTCTGCTGAATGCTATTAATCAGCAGCATTACCCATAGTGCCCTGGCTTTTCCTCAGTTATCCCACAGTGTGGTGTGATGATGAGCCTCCCCTCTCGATCCAGAGCCTTGTCAGCGTGATGTGTATGCGTGTGTTTGTATTTGCCTGTCTGTATGTGTGTGCGTAGCAATACATCCATGATAAAGGTGAACATGTGCAGAATTAAAAATTTATAGCAAGACCACACGTGAACAAAGCTCTCAAAATTCTTGTTTTAGTGAATAGACAGCATACACGATTCCCTAATCTGGATAAGTAGTCAAGTGGCTGTTACGCAGTTCCGTCTCTATTCCCACAATGCATGTCTGCTAACCGTAGCTTAATGGGCGATTGCCTGGAGGTGTGTGATCACAAAACAAAGAGAGTAAGTAGCCTTTTTTCCCTACAATAACCATTTTCCCAAAACTTTATTAACTCATTTGCTCCCCAAAACGAATAAAAACGTTCTATTTCAAATATTGCCACGGTCCCATAAACGTATTTATTAGCCTCTGACCTGAAGATGCCACTTAAAGCAATGGTAGTTATTACAAAAAAAAAATGTTTTTATAGCAATAGAACACAATATTCTGTGGGCCTTGCGAAATCGGTCAAAATCCAGCAAAACAGCCAGGAGCGAAGGGGGTTACTTCAGTGAAAATGGCTGGGAGTGAATGCGTTAATTGTATTCCTACATTTCCCAGAGTGCCTTTCAGGCCACTTAAAGGGCCAATTGCAAAAGGTTCCGTTCCATTGAGCTGTCAGTTTGTACCACTCTTGTCAAAACTGTACAAAGATGTCAAGAGCTTTTGTTTGCATAAAGCAGCTGTCAGATTTCTTTAGTCAAAACACAATCTGTCTCGGAGCTGTGTTGAAGTCTAGTCTATGGAGGCTACTTGTCACTGTGTACTGTATTAGATTTGTTTTCGCGGAGTTTTTATATTATTTTTTTTATTATTATTATTATTATGAGTGGTGTTAGAAACTGGCTGATGTCTACTGATCTCTTAGATTTTTTACTCCAATGTTTGCTGGTGGCTAACAACAAAGAAAAACTTCTCCTCCAGACCTGTTGGAGTCAATTAAAGTGAAACCCTTCAAAAAGCTGGTTAAAACATGTCCATCCCCTCAAATATTATATAAAACCATCTATTCTGTCACGGTCCACGGAGCCTCTGTGTGCTCTGTAATTGCAGAGAAGATTGAAAATAAGCCACTAAATGTTTTGACCTTTAGTTGGCGTTGCGCCACACAATGTCAGTTTGGATGTTCTGTAATTTCCTCTTTAATGATTTGGTGGATCTGAAGACCTCATATGAAGCGTGGAAACCTTGACTAAGAGTAGAGATTTTTTAACATAAATTAATGTTGCTATTGGTTTCTTATAGAACAAGGTGACCAGGACATGTTCTCGGGTTATTATTGTCTTGTATTCAAAAAGTATTTTAGCTTTAGTTTTCATGAATTTGAAAAGAAAAACCATGACCAACATGAAACACTAATGTCACCTAGTGGCAGAAAATTAACTCAACACAATTCAATGACTCACTGTTTCACACTATTTTTAACTGTTTACTATATCTTTTTAACTTAAAAAAACTTTTTGAATTACTTACTATTAGGGGTGTCAGGCAATATATTTTTTAAATCATAATTAATCGCATGGCTTTAATAGTTAACTCGGAAATTTTAGATCTGATCTAAATGTACAATAAAATGTACAATAAAAAAAATTCAAAGTTTTCATACTCATGTTAACATAAACGTGGGGAAAAAATGTTAAAGTAATAGAAATATGTTGGCATCTTTTAGTCAGTATTTTTATAATAATTCATAAAATTGAGTTAAAATTTAAAAGATGTACTGTAAAAAAAAAAAAGTGTGATATTGATTTGCGCTGAGGTCATTTTACTGCCACTAGATGGCATAATTGCATTTGTCAGACAGTGATAACTCAGTGCACTTCTTTTTCATATTAAGAGCAATCTAATCTTTAACATGAATTAAATTGTGAAATTCTGCACATCTTTAAAATTGTAAAATACAACTTGACCCCAGTCTCAAATATATGCATTATTATTACATTTTTGACTGCTAAAATTTTACGTGGACGTGTCTGCAGGGGTGGTCATTATTCACGCTTTTTTTTAAAAAAAATTATGTGGCGTTAAAGGAACTTCGAATTAACTCAAAATTAACACTCTAATTTTGACACCTCTACTAAACTAAAAGGTCCGACAGCCCTAATATAAACAGTACGTATGTGTGTGCGTTCGTGTGTGTATATGCAGTACAACATGGGCATTACATGAATTATTATTAATTATTAAAAAGCTATTTGCTGATAACTACAAAAAAAAACGTATACGACAATGCTGGCGTTAGGTCATCATTGTCGTCCTAAAGATATTTGCTCGCTAATCTTTCGCCACGGAATGCCACAAATGTCATTTTATATTGGAAGAAAATGTCAGGACTTAACAGTATTACTGTGGAAAGCTTATCTGTGGAAGTCCCACCAGTTGATGTTGCAGACGTTTTGGAAAATTGAGTTTAAATATGTTGGAAACTGGTAAATGAACTGTTAGCATGTTTCCCTTCTAGCGCGTGTCCTAGCGCTCCTTCTTTCCCGCAGTCTGTACATCATTTATCACTATGAGGATTGTTCATTTCTCCCCATGCAAATATGTTTATTGTTGTCATTCCCTCACAGGCCATTTATTTAATATGTTTTCTCACCCTCCTCTCACATTCATTGTTCACCGTGAGAAGTGAGTGTATTGTGAGGAAATCAAACATGTATTTAAAGATAATGGACTGATGTGTGAGTGAATGACTGGTGAGAAAAAAAAAATCTCAGAGGTAAACATAATAGGAAGTCAACCAGAATGCCTTTTCGCCTCGGCTGTTGTAAAAGTCTCCTTTTGTCAGTCAAGGCTCGGCCATTGCTGCCATTGTTCCGCTTTTGGGAAAAGGAATTGGATTTTTTTTCCCGGCCTCCCTGTTGTTGACTTCTCTCGCTCACCGATGGACAGATTTAATTAGGACGTTTTTGGTTGGTTTATTCACAAAAGGACACTGTCTGTTCCTCTGAACGATTCATTTTGAGTGGAACACGTTAGCATCGCAAATGACATGTCGGGAAATGACGCAATCAAACTGTTGGGCGGCGATTTATCAAAATGAATTCAGACGTTTTGGTTTGGATTTCACGTTGGACACTTTCATTGCTTCAATGTAGTTAATAGCTCAATGTTAGTTGATGACAGGTTCAAGGTGTGCTCCGCCTCTCGCCAGAAGTTTGCACGGCTCTGGCTTGACTGGAAACATTTTAAAACAATTACATGCCGTGGCATGTTGCCCTTTACATCACCAGCACACGCCACAAATACTCAATCATGCAAGCCAAGTTAATGGAAGTTATTTGTTTTTGCTCCCCAGCACTCGCACCCTTACCTAAAGAAAAGGTCAGAATTTTAATGCCTCTGCCCACTGTGGTAATCGCCTTTTTGTGTAAACCTTCTGCAACCTAAATGAGACGGTGTCAAACCCGTGTACGGGGTTAACATCTGCCGCTTCTTTTGAATAAGTGACTTGCCATTAAACATCTCCTCCATGTGTAATCCATTGATGCTGCCTTTCAGGAAGTGCTTGTGGGAAAAGATTGGATATATATATATATATATATATATATATATATATATATATATATATATATATATATATATATATATATATATATATATATATATATATTTTTGCAATCATGACAGTCTTTTACTGAATGTCCGTGAAATGTCAAAATGGATCAAGAAATTAGCTAACTATTTTTTTTATACTTTTGTTTGAGTGCCATTCATTGTTTGAACCCTTAGAGATTAAGTTATAATGCAACCCTTCATTCATATTAAACTAGCAGTTAGTACAGCAGCGTTTCCCCCAGTGCTATATAGGCATGGCAGCCCGCCAGGCTAAGTGTCAGTAAATCGGGGGCGGGAGGTGGGGGGTTTTATGTTACATTTTACCACAAATTGTTTTTGTTTTTTTATTTTTGCACTAAACAAATATACGGAAGCATATTGCATTCACTTGGGGAAAGAAACCTCCTGTTTTTCTGAGTAATTTTTGGGGGGGAGCTTTGTTTTTGTCTGTGTAATTTAAAAAAATATATATTATTTTTTCTGTAAAAAAAATAAATAAATAAAACGGGGGGGAAGGGTCAGAAAAACAGGAGGAAAAATTACTTTGAAAAAAAGGAAAAAAATATTCAGAAAAACAGGGTAAAATGTATTTAAAGAAAAAAAACAGAAGGGTTTTGTTTTATTTTTGTTTTTACCTCTGAACTCCAAGTGACTTGTTGTAGACTCGCTAATGCCGGACACATCCGCAGAAACTTAACTGTAGCTTATTAAAATAATGCCCATTGATTAACATGTTCGTATACTTAACCTTGACTGAGCCAGTTTTATAGTTGAAGGTACGTTGGAGGTATGCGGGAAAATGTCCACCATTAGTGAGTCTGCAACAAGTCACTTAGAGTTCAGAGGTTAAAAATAAAATAAAAATCCTAAAAACAGCATCAGCTTCTGGTTTCTGGAATATATATAATTTTTAATATTTATAGTTCCTCTTTTTTCTGAATATTTTTTCTCAGTTTTTCTGAGTAATTTTTCCTCCCGATTTTCTTAATATTTTTTGTGACAGAAAAAAAAATCTGTAAAACAGAAAAAATATTCAGTAAAACAGAAAAAAAATATTCAGTAAAACAAAAAAAAATATTCAGTAAAACAAAACTCCCCCAAAATTTGTCAGAAAAACAGGTGTATTTTTTTTTCAGGTGAATGCAATACACTTCTGTAGAAATACTGTACACAATTTTTTTCAATCTTGCACTAAAGGAATACACCAAATAAAAATAAAAAAACACTAAAACTAATAAAAATCAGTCAATCAGAATACAGCCCACTAACTAAAAGAGGGATGAATAAACAATACAAATGTTGCCATTTCACTTTTGTTAGGGACTTTATTTTCTCTTTTTCTCCCTCCCAGAATCAATATTGGTACATCCCCATCACCTGTCAGCCTCTATTAACCAATAAAGGTTCAGGATACTAGTTTGCATGCCGCCATTAATTAAGCAATTAATGAACATTTTGGAAACAGTTTAGAATTAGCCGAGTCTTCAAGCTTAAAGTGTCGACATGTATATGACTGATTTTGGTGAATATATTTATTGGTTTTCAGTAATTTTGGATTATATTTCATGCTGCCAACATAGACAACCAAATATTACTCCCCCCTCCACCTTTTTTTTCCCCATAGAAGAGTCCGACTGTTTCCAGACAAACAAGTCAAAATTGCTTCCCCACATCAGCATCCAAGTTTCAAGTAGAAAAAAAAAAAAGTTAATAAGAGTAAATGGACTAACTGGAATCATCTGAATGAAGCAAAAGAGTGCAGCTGCTCCCCTCCCGCTGCAACGCCTGATTGGTTTAAGAATGCACGCTTAGACAGATAATCAGCATAAATTCATGGGGAAAATTTGTCAGACCGCAAGTGTGTCCTTGAGGGAGGAGAGAGGCGTGACTATGTAGTCAATGTTGTCGCCACACTAGCTGACGCGCACCGTGTCCTAATCCTTCCCCCTGGAACCCAGACGCCGTTAAACTGGCTGAAATGAGTGCCATGCAGGGAGTAAATGGAGGGAGACGACCGACCACAATGGCCGGGAAAGTGGCTGCTCTTGTAAAAGGGAGGATTAGAAGAAGAGCGATCCTTTTGCGTAGGCGTGCCCGTAGAGACAAAGCCCACTGTTTACACTCCTTGCAGTTGTTGCCCACCGTCCTTTGTCAAACGGTGTAGAGGGACTAATCTTAACCAACCACTTCATTAGGTACACCTGCAATATGGAATGACAGTGCTTTGATGTACTTCTGAGCTACAAAAGAGGGATAACAGTAGAAAGATATTACCATAATAATTTTTATTTTTTTATTTTAACAATGCAGATTTAGTTGGGTTGGCGCCAGTTTACACTCGTACTAATATAGCGAGCCCGACCGATTAATGAGATGGCCGATTAAATCAGCCGATTGTGGCCCTTATCATTGGCCAAATGACCAATTTTGCAGTTTTTTGTTTGTTTGTGTGTTTTTTTTACTTTTATGCATGCTAACTGTTTACAGTAGTTGTAGATAAGTAACACTGGTCACATTATTTAGACAGAATTCTCTCCATAACTTGCCATAGCCGACACAGATTTTTGTCAAAAGAAAAAAGTGATTACTGATTAATCTGCCTATTATTTAAAAATATATATAATGTATAAAATTACCCCCCTGCCCAATTCTTTTTCAATAGGCGCCACTTACGCACACAAATTTTGCTATTAACTCGTTTGCTCCCAAAAACATATTTATACGTTTTTTTGTTTTATGCTAGAGCATACAGAAGGCTTTCATGCAGCCTCTGAACTGAAGAGAATGCTTAAAGCAATGGTAGTAATCACAAAAACGGCCAGCAGGTGGCAGCAGAGTATAAGAGACCTACCAGAGCCGTGTTTAAAAATAGCTCTTTTCGCCAGTGTTTTAAACAGATTTGTGAACAATGATGAAACTTAGCTATATTCTAATGCTAATTGCTGCAAAACGGAAACTGATACAAATGTACTTTTTTTCCTGATGAAAGAAGAAACTCTAATCTTTCACGTTTTTATAGCAATAGAACAAAATATTCTATGGGCCTTGCAAAATCAGTTAACTATTAACTTGTTTGCTCCCCAAAACGTATTTATACATATTTTATGTTTTTTATGCTAGAGCATACAGAAGGTTTTGGTACAGCCTCTGAACTGAAGAGAACGCTTAAAGCACTGGTAGTAATCACAAAAACGGCCAGCAGGTGGCAGCAGAGTATAAGAGACCAACCAGGGCCGTGTTTAAAAAAAGCTCTTTCCCTACTGTTTTAAACAGATTTGTGAATAATGATGAAACTTAGCTATATTCTAATGCTAATTGCTGCAAAACGGAGGCAGATACAAATGTACTTTTTTCCTGATGAAAGAAGAGACTCTAATCTTTCACGTTTTTATGGCAATAGAACCAAATATTATGTGGGCCTTGCAAAATCAGTCAAAATCGAGTAAAACAGCCAGGAGCGAAGGGGGTTGCTTTAGTGAAAATGGCTGTGAGTGAATGAGTTAAGATTCTCTGCTTTTAATGACAAGTCCATAGTACGAACTTAACAAAAAAATATTACAAGGTAATTTATAGATTTATGTGTCAATAATAAAACCATTCTTAGTTGTTTACAACTGCTGTAAAACATTAACCTTTTCTTTTAAATATGTTTATATTGTGTTATTTTCACCATTCTCTGAATATTTCCTATGGTAAACGGCATGTAAAGTCTCGCCCCAACATATGAAGATTGCGATTGCTTTCAAATGAAATCATCAGGGCCTCTTCGCCATGAGGGTGATTTTCATTATCAGCAAATGACATTTATGCATCTGCACCAGATTGGAAGTACACCGCCTCAGCTGAATTGACATGAATCACAAGTTGGGAAATTCCGGGGTCAAAATGTGTCATTTTGTTTGCTCCACCATTATTGTTCTGTTTTCTACTTGATCGATCTATAATTCTAACACTTAATTTTCACTTCTCCAGGCACCTCGTGTAATTGTACATTTCATTATGTTAATATTGAAATGAGTGTGGGCTGAAAGCTGCAGTGGCTTGCTTTGTGTGGTGAATGTATGCGATGGCACGAATGTGTTAGTCATACAGCAGACAGACAGCGTTTATAGAGTCATTCGCTCTCACAATTACCTCGCAGACCTTTCCCTTTCAAGCGCCAGTCTCTTGAAAATTACACATGCAAGCAAATGTGTCCTAAAGCAAAACAGACATTTTTATTTTGAATGTAGCAGCTAATCAAACATAGTCTGAGAATGCAAATATGTGTGCAATGAAACGCACGTTCACTTATTCGGCGGGAGCCAATCAGACAAACTTTGCCTGATGAGGTCATCAGGATTGCGAATGTGTGTTCATGTATAGTATGTGTGATGACAGCTCTGCCATGGCGTACTGCGTCAGTCTCACTTCAACAAGCCACGCACACTTTCACACAAACACACAAATCCCACATCAACACGGTGTCGTTATTAGTGGCACATACAGCGTGTGAAACCCTTGTTTCCATTTGTGACTATCCGTAACTCCAGATTCACTCTCGTCAACCGCGGGATACCACAAGGCTCCGTACTTGGACAACTCGATCCCGATCGACAGATGAAAACCTGCTTCAGTCTGTGCTCAGTTTGTGTATTTTTAAGAGGCTTCGCATTATCTACCTATCTATCTATCTATCTATCTGCTAGCAAGCTAGCTAGTTAGCTATCAGTATCTATCTAGCTATTAGTATCTAGCTAGCTATCAGTATCTATCTATCTATCTATCTATCTATCTATCTAACACAAGGGTTTCTGTTGAGAGTAAAATTTACTCTACAGAAGTATGAAAATGGGACTTGAGGCAAAATGGTTTAAAAAGTAAAGGACATGTTGAAGAATGAAGCCATGACCAGGATACTGACACATACTTACTATGTCATATAATGTGAGAGACATTAATAAAGGGATACTTGACTCATTGAGACATTTTCAGCAGTAAAAAGTTAATATTTTTTTCCGGAATGAATTTGGTAACTTCACTATTTTTCTTGTGCAATTAATACCTTTAAGAACAAATTTTCACCTGCGCTGAGGAAGTTGGTAATGACGAAGGGTGTTCGGGAAAAAAAATCGATTCGGCAATATATCGCGATATTACGGTGTGCAATTCTCGAATCGATTCAATATGCAGCCGAATCAATTTTTAAACATCAATTTTTTTATGGGAATATTCAACAAAACGTCTTACTTATAAAAAAAAATTCATACAAATCTTACACTGTACAAGTTTACTGATGAGTATTTTCTAAATTTGAGTAAAAAAAAAAAAAAATCGCAATAATCAATTTATAGATTTGCATCGGGATTAATCGGTATCGAATCGAATCGTGACCTATGAATCGTGATACGAATCGCATCGCCAGGTACGAGGCAATTCACACCCCTAGTAACGACCAATCACGGCTCACCTGTTTTCTGGATTAGGTCATAGTAAACTCAGCCATGATTGGTCGATACCAACTTCCTCAGATGATGTAATCGTCAGTCGACAGCAAGTAGAATTTTGTATTTTTTAATTTATTAATTGTACATGAAAAATAATGAAGTTATCAAATTACTTAATATGAACTTTTTACTGCTAAAAATATCTCAATGAGCCAAGTATCCCTTTACGAGCCTAATTTTCTCCTAGTTAGTCTTTTCTTCTCGACGAAACTCTCCCTAGTATCAGTCATCTGTCTTTAGCCGGCCGCTTTGTGTTCTCCGGTCCTGGTGTGGTATTATGCCTGCATGCATCATGGACCCGCTAACAAATTACATGGAGTAGCCACTCGGCTTCCCCTCTCACTCAGCTGTCAAGTGGAAGCGGTGAAGCATTCTCCTTTCTCTCCACTCCACTGTCATCCAGCCCTCCGTCTCGCCAACCGGCCCTCCTCTTCTTGGCGTGCCTCCTCACCCTCACGCTTGCCATCCCCCATCATTTCCTGTACCTGCTGCGTCCCTCCGTCGGGGCCCTCTCCATCATTCTCCTTCATTAATCCATCCTTTCCCACCACTTCATGCAACATGTACAGAAGAGCCCTACAGCTAGCAAAAGTCCAAATCAACAAATGGAAGTTGTACTGTTCAGTCAATACAGTATTCTGTATGTCACTTGGCAAAAAAAAAAAAAAAAAAAAAGCGCCTGGCCATCAGATCCAACAGATATGACAGCCACTTATAGATAAAAAAAAATTTTTTTTAGAGGGGGGGCCAATATTCAGGGAAAGAGTTTATTAAGTGGCAAATTTGCGAGAAAAAAAACTCAGAAACTTACGACAAATACACGTAGCATATCTATAGTTTAATGTGAGAGGATTTGTTGATGGTTAATGGGACACTGTTTCTTAATTTAAACTTTACTCGTCATACACGGCAGCTAGAGCGACGACACTTCCTGATCCCCAATCAGCTGACTAAACACTAACCAATCGGAAGCTAGCATACTTTAGGTCAATGTAATTGAATGACGGAGAGCAGCAGATTTCGACACATCAATACAACACACTATTCTGTGGGCCTTGCAAAATCAGTCAAAATCCATTTAAACATCCGGGAGTGAAGGGGGTTGCTTCAGTGGAAATGGCTTGTTAAAAGTTCAAATGAATGTCGTAGATCCTACAGAAATTGTACTTATTTTCACTTTTTAAAAAATTGTCAATTCACTAAGAAAATAAAAAAGTAAAAATTTTTACTGTTAATTTCTCAGTAAATATAAATGTTTTTTTCATTTATTTTTCTAGGGTTTTAAAGTTAAATTTTACATTTTATCACAAATCTTTGTGAAATTACGATCAACAATCAATATATGTATTTCTAAAGGAGTTTTTTTTGTAAATTAACTGAAATATTGTGTGTTTACTTTTTACAGTTAGTGATTTCATGTCAAAATCAGAGTTTATTTTTATGGATTAAATTATATTTTTAAATTAAAATAAAAAAGTGTCAAATAAAAAAGTTATTACTTTTTTTTTCTTTTTTTTTTACAGTGTACATTATTACCTGGCATACCATGATTGTTAAATTAAACATATCGGTTAGACATAATTAGGATGCATTAGTGGAAATCTGCGTCCCACTGAGTAGTTCACACTTTTGTCATGCGTTGCCGCTGGGGTTTGCGCGTGCACACATAATAGCTTGTTCCAGTAATGCTTATGTTGCGGGAAAATTGTGGAGTTCAGCTGTATATTGTGCTTAGCTTTTGTACGGTTTCCTACTCAAGTCGAGGTGCCTGAGGGGTGTGTGTCTACATTGGCAAAGTATAATAAACCCAGTCAGATTGTGTACAGCCATACATGACTGATGAATAGTCTACCAGTGGAGCCCTGACCTCTGAAGGTCGCCAGGTTTTTATCTGTTTGACTAGTCACATGAGCACACATATTCATCGGCATGTACAAGGACGCAGGCAAACTGTAAGCAGTGAATTGCACCACTGCCTCTGCGACAGCTACACTGAGAATATTTTAGTAACTGTAATTCTTGGGATATCAGCTTTATTGGGCATTGTAACAGCATAACTATATTGTTCCTTCAAAATATCTCAAAGTACAGCCATTAACCCTAATAATATAATGCCCCCCCCCCCCCATTAAAACCCCGACGTATATGATCTGACACATGCATTGCACGGATAATCCATTAGAGGGCAGTATCACCAATCTGTTGGCTTTTCCAGCCTCTTCCTTTAACAGGAAAACATTATGTTTCAGTTTTGCAGCAATTATCATTAATATATCGCTAAATTTAATCTTTACTCACAAATCTGTTGAAAACACTGGGGGAAAAGCGCTTTTTGTAACATGGCCCTGGTTGATCCCTTATACTCCGCTGCCACCTGCTGGCCCTTTTTGCAATAACTACCATTCTTCAAGCGCCTCTTATGCTCTAGCATAAAAAAACATTAAAAACATTTTTATTTTTTTTTAAACATATAAAGACGTCTTTGGGGGCATGTTAATATTTATTTAAATATAACGTATTTATACGTTTTTGGGAGCAAATGAGTTCATAGTGGGAAATGTTCTTTCTGATTTTTGGAAATACTAATTTGTTTGATATGTCTGTTTATTTTTCTATTTTATGACAGTTATAAATGTACGAATTTAAAGCATTATGACCAGATGTATCAAATGTGACACAAATCGAAAGTCTTATGGAGAAGTTGATTTTCAAAATGTTTGTTAAAAAAAAAACATTAAATACTCTCACAAAGAATCAGAATTTTCTCTCATATTTCATGGTTCAGGCTTTATAGGGTTAACAGCTAAACCCTTGGCAACAAAAGTGAGTATACCCTTAAGTGAAAATGTCCAAATTGTGAACAGTCCTTTTTCTGGATGGATGAATTTTAAAATGAAAGCAAAAAGTATTGGGAAAATTCCAAATATTGTGGACCACCCAAAGTTTTTTTTAGTTTTTTTTATGTGAACAGTGGACCAGGACCAAACTTGAATGCTTTGGACTTTGGTCCATAATTACCCTGTCTTGCATCTAAATATTTAAACATAAGACAACACTCTTGCTAATACTCCCACATGCTGCCTGGTAGTTTGATGCTTTCACAGTAGTAAACCCAATAATAATAATAAAAAGGATTATAGTGTTACTCATAACAACTTTAAAAACAAAACAAAAAACAAGGAGGTGTGAAAATGAGACTTTTTTGCTCTTTTGGTGACTAATGCAAAGTACAGCTCCAAACTCCCACCAAGTGGGCCAAATATTCTGAGCCAAGATCTCACAAATTGTCCAGTGGTCCCCATCACCCCAAAATGGCCAAATGTGTTCTGTGCTGGCTTTCGGCCGCAGGTAGTAATTACTGGTTAGGCTGCGGAAAGTGGGGAGAAATGCACTGCATAATCAGCAAGCCCGCTCACAGTGGGAGCGGGTGACAATGGTTTGTAATTAACAAGATAATTGGCAAGAGATGGCAAAGATTTCTCAAGTTCGCTCTTCTTTGCCTGTCATTTTGTACAGTTTGCGCTTCTAATCCGTGGCGGAGATGGCTCAGTCACTAATAATAATAATAATAATGTCTTCCTAGCTTGAATGTGAGAAGTGGAGCAAAATTTGTTTTTACAATATTTGTTTTGTAAATAATTGTGCATTCTTGTGAAAAAAATACATTATTATGTTTTAAATAAATTAATGTAATTAAATAAATATTATAAATAATAATAATATAAATATATTAAATTATGTTGTTTTTGTTTTCAAGCAAAAGGCTGTAGATCTTTTCAAAATCTATTATTAGCCTGTCTGACAATAATAGTGGATTTCAGAAAGTGTGTTTTTTGCAGGTACTTGTCTGCACAGGTGTCTCTTCCTATGTGCTCATTTATGTTTATTCTTGCCTTCACTCAACCAATGAGAGCTCAGGCAGCAATATGTTTATCGCTCCCAATTATATTTCTCAAGATTAAGAAGTCACAGTGGCACTTGTTTCCTTGACAACACTGGCATTACACCTCAAGTTCCATTAATAAGTGTAGATTTTTAAAAAATGGCAGTTTTAGATTTTTAAAATGGCAGTTTTAGATTTTTAAAACGGCAGTTTTAGATTTTTATTTTTTATTTCTATTTTTTTATTTCACAGTAGCCACCTTTGACCTGTTCAATTGACCTTTGCTGGAGTCATCACTCCACTCTATTTTTATACAGTATTTAAAAACAACGACCACTGTTTTCTCAAACCCTGGGGCATCAGATACAATGAAAACAGCAGAGGCCCCAGAATTTAACCCTGTGGAACGCCATACATTCTACATGTGAATTCATATTGCACATATTCGTCCGACCATTTTCTTTCTTTCTTCTTTGTGCTTAGCATAGTATGAATGGATTACTGTATATTAATAAAGAAATAACACGATGCACCATCCCAACAGCCACAAATCGACTACTGAGCGCACCAAATTCCCCGCAGCACAGCTGCATGAACAAACATGTTTTTTCATAAGTGAGAGATGAGGAAAGCGTGGTCTACCTCTCTAAATTGATGACGCATAAAAAGTGTTAATAATGTATAAGGTTTTAAAAATTCAATCTTGAAAAGGTGCGCTGTTGAGGAAGAAAAAAAAAATGGCGCAACACAGAGCCGAGTGTATATTTGACAGGTGACATGATTCTTTTTCGTGTAATTGATTTGCTTTGCCATTTGTTCCCCCCCTTTTTTCCATGTTCTGCGGAGCAGTGGAGGCAGCGTGTGTGATAGATGAACCTGATGGAGTTCATTTTTTCCCTCTCCACACCACTGGGTAGCCTCCAGTGCAATGAACGTGCTGCTTTCCTGAGCAGGTTATAGCAGAATAGTAATGTTCCCCACTTACTAAACATGTGTCGCCTATATGGAGGTTTACAGGCTGCACGGTGCAGGTCTTTTTTTTTTTCTTTCTTTTTTTTTTTCTCCATGTAGAGGAGCAATGCCAATTTTTTTTTATTTTTTATTTATTTATTTTATTTTTTTATACCTGATCATCAATACATAGACAAAGCCCAGTTAAAACTGTTTACTCCACATTGGTAGTTCCAAGTTGATTTGTAATCATGTTTGATACTAAAATGAATAATGAATCCTGTTTTTCTCTTTTTACCCCCCTGCTACCCTTGATGCTTTCTCGTAACAGGTAAGAACTATGTTCCCCTTCATTCTGTATCCGCTTGGCTTACAAGTGTGCAATTTCATTCCATGGGTTGCATCACATCTGGCCTGTCACTGACAGGCCAAGGCACCTGACATACAACCTCAGCTGTATTCCGAACCACAGGTCAGCGCCGCATGGCCATCCATCATACGCGAGCCGATGTGTTTATCAGCAGTCGAGAATTAGACGGCCTTCGAGCGGGGATGTGTCACCGCTCACTTAGCTCAGTTAGCGCACTTAGCTTGGAGTCGGTGACTCAAGCGTGCTCGTTCTCAAGGCGCTCTTTAACTCCGTCGCAACTTCTCACCTTCCTTCACAACCTTGTATTTGCTGTAACACTTTCCCCACACATTTTTAACAAGTCAAGCATTGTGACAATTAGGGCTAAAATTATTCACATCTGATTACGTTTGGTCTCTTTGATGTCCCCTTTCTTCCTCCTCTTCCCATCATGTGCGTTTTGCCCTCAAATCCGCATTAAAATTTTTTTATTGTGGTATGCTTGCTGGATGGGAGCAGAAACCACAATAATCACCACTCTTATGTCAGGCGGAGCTGAGGAATGTAGCCCAAGGGGGGAAAAAAAGGCCGCCAAGTGAAATTAATGGTGAATTGGAAATGAATCAATCGCTAATGACAATGTGTGTTCACTCTATTACTACTTTCCTGACGGCTGAAGCCCCCCGGGCGCAGGGCCGTCGCGTCACCCGGCGACACAGGGAGTGCTGGTGGCATCGTGATCATCTCGATGTCTCTCATTTCTCTGTAATGATTTTCCATTCAAGCATAGCGCCGCCGGCTTTTAGCGTTTCGGTTTCTCATAGCAAATCAATTGAGGTATGAAAAAGCAAAACAGTTCATTTGGTTCAGGTTTGTTAAAAATTCTATCTTACACAGAGGGGCCACAATGAGGTAAGTATAATTGGCCAGTAATGCTGTGTTTACAGCATACGCACTCAGCTCGCCATTGTATGAACAATTTAATTCTCAAATGAGTCACTAGTGTCTCCTCGTAGCCCAAATCCGCAATCGCTGTTCGTGTACAGTTCAGCAACTGAATCCCGAATCCATTCAAATGGGTGATTAATTGTACTTTCGCTGAAAAATACGTCATAGTCCAAAAAAAGTGTTTAGGTTTTGAAAACTGTTTATGTTTTAGTCAGGACAATCATTTTACACCTGTATAAAAAAAATTAGCAGAAAATGTTGAGCATTTCAGATCTAAAACTATTTCACATAAAATTTTCTCTCATATTTTTGATGAAAAACAACTTGACACACAATTACAGTATGTCAACAAGTAGCTACTATAGCTCTATGCTATAAGCTAGTAAATTAGCCAGCATTAGTTAGCGGTTGGATTAACTTTCTTGTTAGAACGTTATTGGATTAATGTTATATTATAACTATAATTTACCTTTTTTCTTCTTCTTTTTTTTTTTTTACCGTTCACCGTGAATCCACCTCCTGTCTGTCCCAGGTGTTTGTGCACGTTACTCTTGCTAGCTGCAGCTAGCGCTATTAAAATACTTTTTAGATTAGCTTAGTGCTAGCTAGCAGCAAATCCGCAAACGGATGGATTTAAAATGAGTCCAAAATGAACATTGATGGAAAAACAGACAATGTATAGTGAGGTAGTGTTCATTTTGTCAACAAAAACAATTTCGTCAACACATATTTTTCACCGGACTAAAACTAGACTAGACTAGACTAAAACCCTCATTAATAAACTAAACTAAAAATCGATGGACATTTTTGTTCATGAACTAAAATGTCTATCGATTTTTAGTCTAGTTTTTATTAGGTGAAATAAAAACATTTCTCGTCTTCATTAGTTGACGAAAATGCACACTGATTTAGTCCCAGTTATGATTTATTAATGAGGGTTTTAGTCTAGTCTAGTCTAGTTTTAGTCCGGTGAAAAATATGTGTTGACGAAATTATTTTTGTTTAGTTTTTGTTGACAAAAAGAACACTACCTCTCTGTACATTGTCTGTTTTTCCATCCATGTTACTTTTGGACTCATTTTAAATCCATCCGCTTGCGGATTTGCTGCTAGCTAGCACTAAGCTAATCTAAAAAGTATTTTAATAGCGCTAGAGGCCAGCAATGAAGTAATAAAGACAAAGGTGTTGATAAACATTCTACAGTTGGCCTTCATTCCCTGATCTTGACAATATACATTCCTCTGTCACAATAAACATGGCAATGCTAATAAAAACACTCATGCTAATGGCCAATTCGCTACCTCATGTCAAGTCGCCACCGATTCGTGGACAGCCCTAGAACACACACCCTGCCTCATATTTGGCGGATGGAACCATGTGGTCCCTTTTATCAATCAATTAATTTTAAAGGGGAAACGTAATATCTTTAGCTGGGCTGAGCAGTGAAGGGAAGCCTCCATGTCACTTATCCAGGGAGTGCAGGGACCCAAGGCTCAGTGCACATTAGTTGACTGCTCCCCTAGGATTCACAGATCATTTCTCTTCCCTGACGTGGAACATGGCGCTACCCATGGGTATCTGACAGTGTGACATCACCTCTGTATGTGCGCTTGCGTACGTGCGTGTGTGTGTGTGTGTGTGTGACCTACAACTTGGACCATCAGCACAAACCTCCGTTCCATTCATTTGAGATGCTTTTTAACACCTTAGGTAACAACAAAAGGCGTCAGCTGCTATATATCAGATGGGCTAATTCAACTTTTTTGCTTACCAGCCACTAGGGCTAGTAGTTTACCAGAGCTACTATCCACTTAGCATGTTTACTAGCTACATTTGTGTTGTTGTTGTGTAGTAGATGTCAAGTTAGGTTAGCATCGGATCTCCTCTTGGATATGACCTTAGATCGTGGACTGATCGAATCAGGAATCGCCAAAAAGAGGTTGCTTTTGGAGATGAACTGCCTTTCAACCTCATAGATCTCATTTGCTCCCAAAAACATATGAATACGTTCTATTTTAAATATTATCAGTGTCCCAAAAATGTATTTATACGTTTCAGTTTTTTTTTTCATACAGAAGGCTTTGATGCAGCCTCTGAACTGAAGAGAATGGTTGAAACAATGATAGTTATTCCAAAAACGGCCAACAGTTGGCAGCAGAGTATACGAGATCAACCAGGGCCATTTTGCAAAAAGTTGTTTTCCCCTACTGTTTTAAACAGATTTGTGAATAATGATGAAATGCTAACTGCTGCGAAACGGAAACAGATACAAATATATGTTTTTTTCCTGGTGAAAGAAGAGACTCTAATCTTCTTTTTTTATTTTTATTTTTTGGTAGGTTCCATGGTTTCATAGCAATAGAACACAATATTGTGTGGGCCTTGCAAAATCAGTCAAAATCCAGTAAACCAGCCGGGAGCGAAGGGGGTTGCTTCAGTGAAAATAGCTGTGAGTGAATGAGTTAAAAGGAACCCCGACTGTCATGACAAGTCTGCTTTATATTATTTATTTGGTTGTAACTAACATAACTAGGAGATTAATTTCTCAAAAATCATTTCCAGTTTAACACATTTTGTAAAAACTTTATTTGGACATACGCCGCCGTTGTTATTTACCCAACGTGGCTTAACTTGCTTTCTTTATAGGAGTTGCACATTGCTCGTCCGTGAGCCAGCCGTCATTCGACGTCACTATGCACTGAATACGTCCAAATAAAGTTTCTACAAAATGTATTAAACTAGGGGGAAAAAATGAGAAATGAATCTCATAGTTATGTTAGTAACAACCAAATAAATAATATAGCGCAAACTTGTAATGACAGTCGGAGTTCCGTTTAAGGAAGCTCAACAGGTTCTCAATAGGGTTGGGATCTGATTGGCTGGATCGGAAACATCTTAATTTGCCCGATCGATCAATGACGTCATTGATTAGGCTCCACGAAAAAAGACATTGCAAGTTATATTTAATGTTTGTCAGTGTTTTTTGAGGATCTTCAGAGCCTTTTTTCAACTTTATGAAACATATTTAAGAGTGCCAGTTTGAAAAAAAAACAAAAAAAACAAAGACATATGAATCTGTAGCAAGATCTGATTTCAAGTCATGAAATTAACTGATGTAAAAAAATAAAAATAAATTTAAGTGGTGGGGAAAAAAAGACAGGAGAAAAGCTGCCTTATCATGCAACAGAAACCTGCAATCATCCTTGGAGGAAGATTAGTGAGCGGACTGGTGAGCCTGTGAATACCCTTCACTGTGTGAGCAGGTGGCCTCCCATATCAAGTGCAGCACATTAATCCAGCCAGTTAACAAATAGGCAGCCTGGCTAATAGAGCACTGCCAGAGGCTTATGTTTCCACCATTAGAGGGGGGAGTCGTTTAATTTGTCTCTGCTTTGGACAAGGATAGAGAAGGAAGAGGTGATCAAGTGAGGTAGGGATTGATAAAGAAGGAGGAAAAAAAACAACTAGCTGGGGGGGAAGTGCCAAGCTCGGTGAATAGAGTAGATGTGAGATTGTGTTGTCAGCAATTTCGAATACAAGCTGCTGTTCGCTCGAAATGTTTGCCTGGCGTTTTGTCAGTCATAAGCGGTGTCAAGTGAACGGCACGTAATTTGTTTGGAAAAGGCCCAAGAGATTTATCGGCGTGAACTCACCACTTTAGATCCACATTGCAAAATGTTCGATGATAATGGATGAATGATGAACACTCCAGACACATAATATAAAATGTTTCGATTGCCAAAATGGCCCAAAAAGTTTACCTTCTATTTCGTGCAAGGCCAGGGGGTCTACAACTGTTGTTTTTTTTAAATTAGGATTATTTTATTTATTTTTTTAGTATTCTATTGTATATTAATTATTTAAATATGCAGTTAATGTAAAGTATGTGTGACTGAGTATCAAGGGGCCTTAAGAATACTGCATCCAATTGAAAGTTGTGGAGTAGATCTTTTCCTCCGCGTGTTCGTTTTCTTTCGGGTTGTGAGAATGTTGGTTATCTGAATACAGGCTGGAGACGATGAACAGTTCCTTTGAAGCTTTTATTTCTACAGAATATTCCGGGCACAAGTGAGTTACAGACAATGGCTGTAGCCTCTCACAAGTGCGAAGATTACAACAGACAGTGAACTTTTTCTAAGTATCACTTTCCACGCCCACTTCCATACATATAGCTTATCATCATTACCATACTGCTCGGTGGCAAAGTTGGTAAAGTGCATTGTCCAGTAACCAGGAGTGAATAATTTCATAATTTATCTCTCAATTTACTTCATAAGCGTTGCACATGCATTCAAATCTTAGCATTCAGCTATTAGCATTCAGCTTTCAGCATTCCCATGCAATTTCTCCAGAAATTGCACTTTGTCTAGTTATATGTATATATTTCTAATTATTTCATTAATTATTGTTCCATGTCGAAGACAGAATTCATTGTTGTTGTTTTTTAAATGGTGTCAGACCTGAGATGGTAGAGAGTTGTGACTTTATTGACAGTAACCTGCCGCCTAATTGACAATTTCAGAATGCGGGTAATTTGTGTGCCGTTCTAAGTTGATTGGCCCCCGTACAATATTTTTTATCCCCATTATCTGTCAAGGGAACGACTAACCAAGCTATTTTCGCACATTGGTTGAGGACTGGCCATTGATGAATTATCCTCGTCTTCAACCGAGCCTTATTTTCAACCGACGCGTATTAGATTACCGTACCACGCACATTAACAAAAAGAATCAATTGTCAGAACTCCTCTGGGAATATGTTTTTTATAATCCAGCCATAATGAGTGAAAGTTAAGGAAATGTGAAACGCTAAGCAGGAATAAGTCATTGGACATGCTGAACTAGCCTGGGAGGGCCTGAGTGCTCAAAGAGGCGCATAATGCTGTCGGATAGCTCCTAAATGAAAGTGACGTGACAGCGTTAATGAGACAGCTTCACATTACACGCCATTCCTGCCGTAGGGACACATTAGAACTGACTTAATGAGAGGAGATATTGTACACAGGCGAGTATGTAGTGCGGAGCGATGAGACCACCGGCCTTGCTGCTGAGGTACGAGCCACCGCAGCGTGCCAGTGGTTTGTTAAAGTGGGCTGACGGGATGGGTACGAGGGAACGCACTGGAGCAGTTCTCATTACTGACAGCAGGTCAGGCATTTCGTTGTCAAAAACAGCAGGCTTCAAATGACGACACTTGCCTGCCGGTCTGGGGGAGGAAATTCAAAAAAGAGAGCAATCTTCTGTGTTTTAAAAAAATATATATAATTTATAAAGATGAAATGACACTGGTGGTATGCAGGTCCTCATTTGCAAATGCACTAAAATGCAAGTGTAGATCTCCTTACAAGATCCACTTAATCTAGAGCTCTTTAGCAGCAACTCTCTAGTGAATTTAATTCCAAAGTCATCTTCAGATCACTCCAAACAAGTCTGGCACTGTGGTATGGGGAGTTATATTAGAAATGCTTTAAAAGGTTGAACAATGGACTTTTAATAAGTCGTCTTCAGTGTTATTCTTGTGGCCAAATATTATAATACAACCAAAATATTTGACAGATTATTCTGGTAAAACTCTAAAACGAGACATGAACAACTTTATTAGTTTTATTAACTAATTTGCTCCCAAAAACCTATTTTAAATACTACCATGGTCCCAAATACATATTAATATGTTTTTTTTTTAATGTTTTTATTTTTTTATATATTTTTTTATTTTTTATTTTTATTTTTTTATTTTTATTTTGGGAGATCTCAGTATTGATCATTTGAAATGTCATCATCATTGTTCTCCCTTTTTTTCTTTTTTTTTTCTTTTTTGTATGTGTGTTTGTGCGTGTGTGTGCGTGCGTGCTTGCGTGCGTGCGTGCGTGAGAAAAAAATAAAATAAATAAATAAGAATTCCCATACCGTTCACCTAAACCGAACACTTCAAAATCCAGCCAGAGTCGTGGGGCCACCAGGAGACCCGAAGGGGGACCAAAGAAAAGAAAGAAAAGCGAAGCCCAGCACCGACCAGACACCACCGACCGGGCCACTAACCTTCACCAACCCCAGAGACATCCAAACTCCAACAAATCAGGGAAACCTCAAGGGCCCAAGGAGAAACTGAGGAAAGGTAGAAAGGACAGACGAAGCAGAGTGAGATCCACAGGGAGAAACAAATTGTGTCTGAGTCTCGATAGATGCTGGTGTGGTGGATCTAGCATGCATGAAAATCTCCACCAAAGAGGGGAGCCGTCGACCCCCGCCAGGACAGAGCAAGCGCAACACCTCAGGGCCCCCCAGGCCGCGGCCGCGCCAAAGGACGACCCCCGGGCCCCGCAGGGGCCACCGGCCGGAGAGCAAACCCCGGAGCAGGAGCGCCCCCCACCCCAACGCGGCCCGCGCCCCCAACCCAACGCAGCAGGACGGGGCACTGCAGGCCCACCAGGCACCCCACCGGCCCACAACCCCCGCTCCCCCCGGGACCCCCCACCCCCGCCACCCACCCCAACCCAGCCCCAACCGCCATTTTTTAATGTTTTTAATGCTAGAGCATACAGAAGGCTTTTATGCAGCCTCTGAACTGAAGAGAGACTCTTGAAGAATGGTAGTTATTGCAAAAAGGGCCAGCTAGGTGGCAGCAGAGTATAAGAGATTAACCAGGGCGATGTTGAACAAAGCTCATTTACCCACATATCTAAACAGATTTGTGAATAATGATGAAACCTAGCTATATTCTAATGCTAATTGCTGCAAAACGGAAACGGATAGAAATATACTTTGTTGAATATTTCTTTTGCTAGGTTCCATGTTTTTATAGCAATAGAACAGAATATTTTGTGGGCCTTGCAAAATCAGTCAAAATCCAGTAAAACAGCCGGGAGTGAAGGGGGTTGCTTCAGTGAAAATGGCTGGGAGTGAATGAGTTAAGGTTAGGAGTACTAGTTGTAGATGATAGAAAATTGTGATTAATTTCATACAATTTTAAGGAAATTTGCTGTATTTGGGATATATAGGTCTGTCTAAAAAATCAGTCTGAAGGGGAAAAAAAGAAGAAAAAAACGTATTTGCCAACAAGTCCATAAATAACTTGTCATCTTTTCAGTAATTAGAAGCATTTCCAATGAAAGCGTTTGCCATCTGCTTTCACAGTAAATGTTTCAAATGCACTCCAAGCAGGTGTTCCCTTACTTTTTTAAAGACATAATTCCAACAGCATAAAGCGTTAATAGTGAATCTGAGCGAGTGACAAGTTTAGTCACTGTTAATTTATGCATTGCTGCTTCGCCTTGTCACCACCGCTTTTGAGCTGCGAGGATTTTACTTTCTATCGTAAAGAGGAAGGGTGTCGAAAAGGAGAAGGGGGGGGAACGAAGAAATAACACAGGAAATGTGACTGTAATGCAGCTTGCAAGTGCAAGCGTGGATTTTCGACTTGCTCTCTGACCAAATCCCACCATTTCAGGAGATTAACCTCGGCATGCGATAAATGTTCGACTTCTTCTGCCTCTCCAATTGAAGCAAGAAACTCCAGAAGCCACCGCGGCATGTAAGATAAAAAATGATCACCTAATTCACTCGAGCACAAAATACAATTCTGGTGAGAAGAGGAAAAAGCGGGCAGAAGTCGCCGGCCCACGTACTCCCTCATGTTCGCCTTTCACAATTCTCCTCATTCGATTATTATTAAACAAAGTACTTATTCAAATAGACCCGTGCATGGCAAATACCTACACTCTATTTTTTCTTTTTTTTCTCCTGTGGGATTAATCGCATTGTCCCGTGCTTTCGAGTATCCATATTGCACCTCACATGTGGCAGCGGCTGCTGTTGATTGCTGAAGGTGCCCTCTGCAGATTGGTAGTACCCAATAAGCCACTTAAAATGAGCTGCTAAAACGAAGCATGATTGTCCTGTACTTCCTCCCCATTTCTGGGTTAATATTCAATGTAAATGTCACAATTTGACTTTGTGAAATGTTTCACGTCCTTGTTGCCCAATGCGCCCTTGAATGGGAAATAGCATCCACAGTATCGAAAATAATGAAAAGTTAAGTTCTTTCAAAGACAAATAGTAGTTCCAACTGAGGGCGTGCAACATTGTTAAACAATCAAGGGGCGGCCATTTTGCCGTTTGCTGTTGACTGAAAATGAGGAAAATCACAGTTGCTCAGGTAACGACCAATCACGGCTCAGCTTTTTTCTGAGTTTGGTCATGTGACGCAAGCTGAGCCATAATAGGCCGTCACCTGAGCCCTGAGCAACTGTGGCGTCGTTTTCACTCGAAAGCAAGTGGCAAAATGGCCGCCCCCTGAGATGGATGAAAACGGGTTGCTACTTAATTCATATTTCACGAATGCAATGTTAATCAGAATTCCGCATTTAGACTAGAAAGGGTGCATATAACATATTATTGTGAATTATGGGGGGGTTGACTTCCCCTTTACGTGAAAAAAGAGGCTAAAGCAACATCGGCTAATGTAATGTTAGCTTAGTAGCCACTGGATGGACACATTACCCTCAAATACAAGCGTGTATATATTATATTATATTTTATATATGTGGATTATATATATTTACTTTAGCAACTTCCTTCATATTCTCATTCAGTTCTGGCCATAGTAGGGCATCAATATCTGCTAAAGCATTCCCCCCATATGTTATTGTGACTTTTATTCTCCACATTTTTTTTGCTGTGTAAAAACTCCCACATAATACTTTTGATTTACACTGTTCACTTGCTTTTCAATGGGACTGACATTGAACTTTTTCTAAGTCCCACTTCCCACGCCCACTTCCATACATACAACTGATCATCATTACCACCTGCTCATTTGCGCATTCAAATCTTAGCATTCAGTTTTTCAGCATTCCCACGCAATTTCTGCAGAAATTGGACTTTGTCTAGTTGATTTGAAATTTTTTATTTGAAATCTCTCCTTTGTTAATTTTTTCATTATATGTATGTACCAGCAGCCAAGTACTACTGGCACTGGGCCTTAACACTTCATCTAAAAACTCATTGGGGGATATTTACCACCTGGAAAAGTCATCCAAAACTTGTACTTGCCAAAAGGTTGCTTTTAATTATCCATTAGCACTCTGATGTGTACCCCCACCATTTCTCACCTTTATTTGATTAACATCTGACTCACTGGCAAACACTGAAAAATTGCACTATAAAAAGACACAGAGGGTTTGTTAACAAAGTAACAGCAAGAATTGATGGAGAGAAAAAAACGTTCTCACGTTAAACATGTGATTACCTGGAGAATCAAATGAATGCGCTAAACAATTAATTTTCCTTTCTTTTGTCTTGGTTTTTGGGCCAAATACCTCCTACGCAACTGAATAATGCATATGGATAAAGTGTTGAACTAATTAAAGTCCACCAACCCACCTTCATCAAAAATAGTCCCCCCCCCCCCCTCCAACATAAGTTAATGAGCCCGTTTGGTCACGCAGGGACCAGTAGTCTGTAGCGGAGGAGGTGAGTAATAGAGGGAATGAGTGAGTAAGTGGGTGGGTTATGATTATGATTACAACCTGCGGGTCAGGAGGGCTCATTGAATTGTCATCAATACCCACAAGCTGAGCCATCCAGCCAAAGGGTGATTTTTCCTTTTTTATTTTTTTTCCTTAAGAGCTCAGTATTGTTCATTCGGCAATTTTACTGATTTGTCATCATCATTGCTCTTTTTTGTTTTTTTGTTGTTGTTTTTTTGTAAGTGTGCATGTGTGCGTGCGTGTGAGTGTGTACTCATTAGTTCACCTAAAACCTATTAAAAATCCCATACCGTTCCTCTAAACCGAATACTAAAGAATCCAGCTAGTCGTGAGGTTGTCAGGAGACCAGAGGAAGGATCAAAGAAAAGAAAGGAAAGTGAAATCCAGCACCAACCAGACATTACCTACTACCCACCGGGTTACCAACCAGAGTCTTTCACCAACCCCAGAAACATCTAAATTCCAACAAATTAGGGAGACCTCAAGAGACCAAAGGAGAGACTGAGGAAAGGAAGGAAGGACAGATGACGTAGAGTGAGATCCACAGACATCAGCTTCCACCGATTCAACGACCAGGGGAGGAAGCAGATTGTGTTTGAATTTCGATAGATGCTGGTGTGGTGGATCTGGCATGCATGAAAACCTCCACCAAAGAGGGGAGCCGTCGACCCCGGCCAGGACAGAGCAAGCACAACACCTCAGGGCCCCCCAGGCCACGGCAGCGCCAAGGGGCAACCCCCGGGCCCCGCAGGGGCCACCGGCCGGAGAGCAAACCCAGGAGCACCCAACACGGCCCGCGCCCCCAACCCAACGCAGCAGGACGGGGCACGGCAGGCCTGCCAGGCACCCCACCGGCCCACAGCCCCCGCTCCCCCGCGCCCCCGCCCCCCCCATCCACCCCCGCCATCCACCACAACCCAGCCCCAGCCGCCCCCAAACCCCCAGACACCCCCCCACCTCCAGCACCCACCCCCCACCAACCGCCATCCCCCCAGACCCTGACCCCCAAACCCGTGGACCCCCCCGTACCCAGGCATCGTGCCGGAGAGGGGCCGGACAGCGGAGCGGAGAGGGCACCCGTGCCCACCCCACCTCCCAAAGGGTGCTTTTTCCAATCATGGTGCACACATATGGGCAATGGGCAGAGGTATTTGAATATTACCGCTGATGAGGAAATACATAAACACTCCATCTTGTTGGCAGAGCCTGTTTGTCTGTCCCTGCACAGTGTTGAACGTATGCCACCACTGTGCCGGCCTGCATCCTTGTGATAAAAGGAAGGGAAAATTACACTGGCCAGACGCGAACATATTCATTAGTGGAATGACTGACTATGTTGGTTGAAATGTCATGGGCCAAACTGTTTCTCTAAGCTAATGACCTCAAAGTCAGTGTTTGATAGTGCTGGAATATTCTGGTGTTGGCATAATCACATTTACACACTTGTTTGCTATGTAGAGGTAAGATAGTTGTGACGTCATAAGTTACTTTAGCACATGTGTTATCAGCACAGACAAATCACCAACTTTGAATGACCAAATATACTGTCCCCACTAACAGGACAATAGAACTGACCCCAAAAAAATGTAGTACTTAGTTGGTTGTGATTGAAGTATCTCAACTGTTTAACAAATTTAAAATACTTCGAATTGTGTATGGTAAGCGCTCTGAAAGGTAACATGTCCAATTTATTAACAGGGTGTCGTTAGCCACAATGACCGCTAACCAGAAGCTAAGCTAATTGTGTTTGTTCACATTATAAAAGAGGTCCAGAGAGAACAAACCGTGAAACAGTTTGACTTTAGCCACAGGTGCTTCTACTCAACAGGTGCTTCAATGAGCTTAGTAGAAGCACCTGTGGCTTAAGCCAATCTATGGCAGGGTTTTTACTTTCTGGACCTGGATTCCCCAACTCTGTATATATGCAGATGTGGCAAATCCAGGTCTAGAAAGTAAAAACCCTGCCACAGTTTGGCTTTAGCCCCAGGTGCTAGCTAGCTAGCTAGCTCCTAGCTAGGTCCCATGGTTCTTTTTTACCTTTTAGCTCAGGGGTGCTCAATTTCGATCCTCGAGAGCCCCTATCCAGCCTGTTTTCCATGTTTCCCTCCTGCAGCACAGCTGAATGATTAGCTAATCAGCAAGCTTTGCAGAGGACTGATAATGATCCTGATCATGAATCAGGTGTGTTAGTGGAGAGAAACATGGTAAACAGGCTGGATAAGGGCTCTCGAGGACCGAACTTGAGCATCCCTGTTTTAACTAGCTGCCTAGCTAGCTCCCACGGTGCTTGTTTACCTTTTAGGGAGCTAGCTAGCTAGCTAGCATCAGGGGCTAAAGCCAAACTGTGGCAGAGTTTTGTACTTTCTGGACCTGGATTTGCCACCTCTGTAATATGTGCAACTAGAGCACGATCCAGTTCCCACTTCTTGTCCGTTACGTAATATGTGTTTGGTTTGATTAAATATTATAATGCCCGCCCTGAGCATGATGTTCTCATTGTGGCAGTTAGCGAGCACTTGTTCAAATATGAAGCAAAGCAAAATATCGTCAAGCTTTTTTTTTTGGGTTACTCCCAGTTAAAGGTTGCTGTAAACCTGACATACATTAGACAAAAAGAGAATTAATAGTATTAATATTTAATCAGCAAAATGTTTAACCGCATAGTTTATTCTAAAATAAGTCGCTTAATGCTAACACTTCGGTGGGCTAATGCAAGTTAGCATCAATCAAATTCACATAAATAAAGTAGCAGCAACACATACAAAGAGGCCATATAACAATACTTAAAGAATATAAATCTGGACCTGGATCTTTAGTTTGACACCATGAACTCCTATCCCTTTGCTCTCAATAGTTCTTAGTTCCTCAATTGCTCTTACCGATCAAGCCTTTTTCGCACCACTTTCCCTGCTCTCCCCTTGTTGATTTATTCACAGGGCTCAGGGTTCATTTGCCAAGCCCTCTTTTGTAGATTTAAGAAGACAAACAGTGCCGCAAATCCGCCAGAACAGTGTTAGACTAAAAGACATTCTGCTCCGCCGCGTGGTTAATCGTAACGAAAACAGTGGCGGATCAGAGCTTAAACCTTGTGTCTTTAGGCACAAATCATGCTCAGTATCACGCAGCGAGTCTTTGAAGTGTCGGTGTCTGCCACATGGCCTCGGAGGAAACGCTTCCCACTTTCTAATACTTTTACGTGTGCGTTTACAAGCACAACAGCTTCCTTGGGATGACGTTAATCTACATTTGTCTGCATTTATGTTATGGGTGCTTACCAATTTCACTGGTGGGTCAGTACTCTGTAGCTTCCGCATGTCGGGACAGATGATAAAATAATGACCTGCAGTCCCACACACATCTGGAAGAGTTACAATAATTTGACAAATGTATCCAGATAATCAGCTGCTGTGCAAGAACCAGTTAACACAACACGGATGCACACGGTATGTAGGCTATATGCTTCGGGCGAAAGAGTATTAAAGCATATTAGAGCTAACAATGAAATGAAGATAGAACTGTGGGCTGGCCTGGCTTATCCTTGGCGGAGACTCAACTGTTTAGATTTAGAACAACGCAGCGCTCCAAAAAGGATATTAAAAAAATCATTTGAAGTCATGGTCAACCAATTAGTTATTACGTCTTGAGTCAGATCTGAATAACTGCCACGCGCCTACTCTTAGTTGTATATTTAGCCGGAAAAACAGATTGTGTGCAACACTGAAAATATTCCCAGAAAGCTTCAGCGTGCCAACGTGATATCAGAGCTGGCAGGCTTTGGCGGCAACACTTAATGCTGTCATAATCTCATCCGGTAAATATATCTACAAGTCTCATGTCATGCCTCTTAACCAATCAGGATTTGGCTGAGGCCCAATTGGACATCCTGAATTTTAAGTTTTAAAAAGACATTTAAGGGAATTCAGTGTAGAGAAGTCGTGAAAAGGGCCTCTTTTTTCTCTCTCTCTCTCTCTCTCTCTCTCTCTCTCTCTCTCTCTCTCTCTCTCTCTCTCTCTCTCTCAAAACTGACTGGCCCGCACGTATCTATGGACAGACCAAGAACAGATACTGTGAGCCAGTTTACGCTCATTAAATGTAAAAGACACTCGATCTAGCTTTTCTAGATTGCAAGAAAAAAAACAACTACAGCTCAAATAGCCATATTATGGTTTGTAACTAATAGTAATATTATTACTAAACGGTGCGGTGTTGGATTTTTCAGATCCAAACATTTGCGATATTTACGTATATTTCAGATCCACCAACATATTCGCAATATTTACGTATTTTTCATATTCGCCAACATTTTTGTGAAATTCGTGTTTTTCAGATCCACAAACATATTCAAGACATTTACGCGTTTTTTTCAGATTCACTAACATATTTGTGATATTTACGTATTTTTCGATCCAACAAGCATATTCACGATATTTGTGTAGTTTTTTCAGATCCCCCAACATATTTGTGATAATTAGGTATTTTTCAGATCCCCAACATATTTGCGATATTTACATATTTTTCAGATCCACAAATATATCCGCAATTTACACGTTTGTTAATATTATGTATGCATTCATCATTACTTATTATTTGTAAATGTACCAATTCTGCTTGTGAATTGTTGAATTTGCGTTTGTTAATCGGCGTGCACGCGCATTTATTTTTGAGACAAACATCATGCGAGGCTGCCACTCCTCCATCCACTAGGAGGCAGTGTTGCTCTCTACATTGAATGGGAACGAGCCGTCTCCTGTTTCTCGTTTAAAAATTTAAAAGTGAGCCTTTATCTCATCTTCTAATATGTGTTTATGTAACACAAAATACGACCCTAAGTTGTTTTCCTCGAGCTTGTTTTCCTTGACCCGGACGAGGTTCTTCTTCTATTGCTACCACTTAGAAGTAGAAGAAGAAAAATTAACAGCACGGGCATCCAAAATCGCAAATATTTTTGTCGATCTAAAAAACACGGGAAAATCGGGAATATGTTTTTGTGAATAATTTTGAGACAAATCAAAAGACTGATCTGTAGATTTAGTAACTTGTTCATCGAATCCTCCGAAATATGACTACGTTGGGTCACAGCTGCTCTAGCCAGCAGTCATAACACTTCTGACAGAACAAATGTTTTTCCTCTTCAAACTGTGACTGTCTGCATGTTGTCCAGCATCATCCATCTCTGCCATGTCTCATTCTGTCAACTCGGTGACAGTCACAACTTTATCCTCCTTTGTTATTTGCCTGCTTCAAAGTTAGCGGCATGACAATTGGTCACGCATGAAGTGTCTGCTAAAGAGACGCGTTGCAAAGAGATGCTGTCAGTTGCCAGCTGTTTGTTTGGTCAATGTGTAGTCTGAAAAAAAAAGTGCAATGGATTTAGTATTCATCTGTTATTCTATCCAGTCATTGCTGTTATTTAACAAAGTAACACTCCTCGTCAAGTTTGATTGGCTGAGTGCATACAAACTGATTTAATTAGACTCCATAACTGCAATGCTTGACCTCATTTGTTGCACTCACAGAATAATGACATATTTACATGGAAGCATCTAACCCATTTCTAATTAGTCAGTTGGGTTTTGTTTTGTTATTTTATGATGCCATAAAGTTCAACAAAATGACAAACAGATGTATTGCCAATGATCACGCATTCTTAACAGCTCATTATTGCTTGGTTTGTTTTCACTGTCATCCATCTACATTTTGCCCCCCCCCTAATTTGTCCAAGTGATCTTGTGTAAGTGAGCGGAGAGTTGGCAGGAGCTGAATGCTCCTCCTTGTGGTTTGCTTGGCTTTGCGATGGCCCGTCCAGGCAGTTGAAATCAATGGGAGCAAGAGGCAACTGCGGCTCTGTGTGGAGCAGATGGCAGAAGAATGGGCCTTCCTCCTGCCGTGGCTTGCCCGGCTACATACAAATGGATCGCCGCTCATCAATCGTCATGTAATATCCCAAAGTCCGATCTTTAGGACAGTGTGGATGTACATTGGATGTTTAACGCGTTACCGCGCTTCTCCCTTTAAAGCCGGGAGAGCGGATATGCCATTTTGTTATTTTGTCTTGGTCTCTTAGCCGTTGAAATGAATCAGAATATGCACGAGAGGGTGACGTGGGCCTCGTAGCATGTCCTGGAATTTTATTCGAGCGTTTATGGTTGATTGACGACGGCGCGGGAGGAATTAGAATTGGTGTAACGAGTCGACAGTGACATATTGTTAAGAAATATGATTGTAAAGTCTTAGAAAAACTTTCCGCTATTTTGGACTGTAGGATACCTTTATCTCCAAACTTGTGTTTGCTAGGTGACCTAACAACAACTGACTTACCACATAAACAATTTCAATCTACACTTGTAGCCCTTACTATCGCGAAAAAAACAATTCTTGTTAACTGGAAAAATAAACAAACTCTGAATATCGACCAATGGTCTAACCTCCTCATAAATCACATTTTAATGGAAAAAATATCTGCCTCAAATAAAAACCAAATATCAAAATTTATAGAAACATGGTCTACGTATATAGAATTTTTTAACCTAATTCTGGTTACTTAATTCTGTCTGTTAGCGAGAGCCACTACATCGTGATAACTTACATTGATGTTTATGTTAATGGGCTTTAGGTGAACTGATGAATACACACACACTCGCACGCACACACACACGCACATACACATACTCACCCACATACAAAATATATATATATATATATTTAAAAAAAAAACATTTATTAATTTTTTTTTATTTATTTGTTTTTTTTTTTAAAAAGGAGAGCAATGATGATGTCAAATCGAATGAACAATACTGAGCTCTCCTGGAAAAGAGAAAAAAAAAGAAATATGATTGTAGATAATGAGGATGTTGAAAATTGACGACAAATTCGTTATATACCCGCAGATCCGACATTCGTTTGTTGATTTTTAAAAATATATATATATATTGAAGAATTATAATAATAAACTTAGGTTTGTGTGAACGCCACAGGTGTAAGCTCTGAAAAGCTTTTGGAATTATGTTTCTATCTGCTTCAGGAGCTGAGATATCAATTATTTTTTTTAATATTGTTGAATTTAACTTAAAAGTCACCCTTAGGTTTTAGAGGCATGTTTTGTTGGCAAATCCAGGTCTAGAAAGTAAAAACCCTGCCACAGTTTGGCTTTAGCCCCTAGTGCTAGCTAGCTAACTAGCTCCCTAGCAGGTTAATAAGCACCATGGGAGCTAGATAGGGAGCTAGCTAGCTAGCACCTGAAAGTAAAAACCCTGCCACAGTTTGGCTTTAGCCCCTGATGCTAGCTAGCTAGCAGGTAAACGAGCGCCATGGGAGCTAGATAGGGAGCTAGCTAGTTAGCAGGTAAATGCGCACCATGGGTGCTAGCTAGGGATCTTGCTAGCTAACACCTGAGGCTAAAGCCAATCTGTGACACGGTTTTTACTTTCTGGACCTGGATTTGGCACCTCTGTTAAAGTTTTCCATTAGAAGAAGATTTTCAACATTATGTTCTAAAGACGTTTCATGTTATTTGCGTTGGCCGTAAAGTCTAGCAGTTTGTCGCTTATTTTATCTCACCTTACCATTCTGTGCCTTCCCTCGTTCAACTTTGATTGCTGCAGCAACATGTGGCTGCCTGGGAGAGAGGAAACAAGCGCCAGAAAGACAGAGGAAAAGGGAATAAAAGGCAAATTGACAAAAGCGTGTTACTTTGAGTTTGTTCCTGCCATAAAGGGGAGAAACATCAATTACGACGTGATTGAATAATGTTAGCACAACTCTTAGGATGTTGCCTTTGTTGATATGAATGGAGAAGCTCAGCACAACGTAGATATCTGTGTCGGCTTCTGTTTGTGTTGTGCATACAGCTTCGCCGCCAGTAATTATAGCGCCGTGTCGTTGTCTAACTTGGCCTGCCAATCAAATCATGAGAGAATTATGCACGACAGCGCTGAAACATCTGCGCTGAAATGGTCTCAAATGGGTTTTAGATTCAAAGTACAAACACCAGCAGCTCTAGTTTCACCTCCAGAGATAATCTTGTAACTATGTGTGCAAAATGAGGGCAAGAGCATGCAATATCATAGCGCTACATTGCAGACAATGGGGATTGGTGGTGGCGGCAGAACCTGGTAAAAAGTATAAGGACATAAGATATTTAAATAAAAGTCTACTAGGACTGGTTGAGTAATCGAGTTTATTAATTATTGCTCAACATTATTTTGTTTGTTTATCAACATGTCGGAAGCTTTTGGCTCGAGTATGCTTCCAAACTGCAGTTATGTTGCCAGTGTGTTTTTTTAAACGTCCGTTTTCCATGGAAAGCATTTCTTAAAAATTTATAAGCATAATTTAACTACAAAATTTGGGGTTTGGTAAAAAAAATTATATATATATATATAGACAATAAGTTTTCACACTGTTGCATCTTTTAGTTATTGATACAGTCATTTCATAATAAATTATAAAATTGAGTTAAGATTTAAAAAAAAAAAAAGTACTGTACTGTAAAAAAAAAACAAGTGTGATATTGATTTGTGTTGAGGTCATTTTTCTGCCACTAGATGGCATAATTGCATTTGTAATACGGTGACCGCTCGGTGCATTTTTCTTTTCATTCTACGCATTTTTAGAATTCTAAAATACAACATACACAAATATATGCATTTTTATTAAAACATTTCACTGCAAAATTTTGACGTGGACGCGGCTGTTTTTTTGGAATTCCCTCAGTAAAGGCTTTCTAAGTAAGGGCCGATCATTAATCGTGCGTAAAAGAACTTTAATAATAACTCAAAATGAACGCACTACTTTTGACACCCCTAATATATATATATATATGTATATATGTAATGTTTTTTCTTCCTAAAATTTTTTTCCTACAAATTAATTTAGCATCTCATGGGCTGCCAGTTGCCCGACCCCCTGGACTACAACAGACAAGGCGGTTGAAACAGAGAAGGCCACATTTCAGTGTTTGTTCTACTTGTTTGTCTTGAGGCAAGCAAAACCACATGTTGGTACAGATGTAATCCACATCTGGTCGAAGCGGAATCATTCGTTTGACAGACAAACGGCAAAGCTGACGGCAAGCTGCTGCTCAGCTTGACAACTCGCGCCTGTTTCAATGTGTTTGTAGCCTCAGCCAAAAATCCTGTTTGGTTTGCCATTTCTCACGGTCGTAACGAATCTTTGCCTGTTTTTCTATCCAACCGCTTTTTCAGTAAAGGAGCACGATGCCAGAGTTTGAAGCAATAATGTCCATTTTAAAATGCACTATCTATCTTTAGTGACTTCAGAATACAGCCCAAGTTGATGAATTGGTTCAAGGGTAGTCGTCGTCACACAGTTATGCATTCCCACAATAATATGTTATTGAGATTCTTTATTCTTACTTATTATGGCATTTTATTCTCCTCACTTTTTTGCCGTGCAATAACTCCCACCTACTACATCCGATTTACACCGTTCAAACTTGCTTCAAAAATTCACGCCTTCCGGGATATTTATCGTCTGATTCTGCATTACTTATAGTACTCAACACAATAATATGTAAATAAAATATCAACTTTCCCCCATTCATTTTCAATGAGACTGTCATTGGACGTTTAAGTCCCACTTTCCATGCCCCTTATGCTAAGATTATTACATGCATACCAACTGACTATCATAGTTCCACTTTTCCATCTAAATGAATAGAGGGTACGGCATGTCTAGGTGGCGCTTTTGATTGATTGATTTTTTTGCATTTTTCCATTGGATATCATTCGTTCCTCTTTGCCATCTAAATAAATGGCGGGTATTGCGTTCCTAGGTGGCACTATTGAGTGTTTTTTTTTTTTGCTTTTTTTTTTGAATATCATTAGTTCCACTTTTCCATCTAAATAAATGGAGGGTATTGCATGCCTAGGTGGTGCTTTTGATTGATTGATTTTTTTGCATTTTTCCATTGGATATCATTCGTTCCTCTTTGCCATCTAAATAAATGGCGAGTATTGCATGCCTAGGTGGCACTATTGAGTGTTTTTTTTTTTTGCTTTTTTTTTTTGCTTTTTTTTTTTGAATATCATTAGTTCCACTTTTCCATCTAAATAAATGGAGGGTATTGCATGCCTAGGTGGCGCTTTTGATTGATTGATTTTTTTGCATTTTTCCATTGGATAGCATTCGTTCCTCTTTGCCATCTAAATAAATGGCGAGTATTGCATGCCTAGGTGGCACTATTGAGTGTTTTTTTTTTTTGCTTTTTTTTTTTGAATATCATTAGTTCCACTTTTCCATCTAAATAAATGGAGGGTATTGCATGCCTAGGTGGCGCTTTTGATTCATTTATTTTTTTGCATTTTTCCATTGGATAGCATTCGTTCCTCTTTGCCATCTAAATAAATGGCGGGTATTGCATGCCTAGGTGGCACTATTGAGTGTTTTTTTTTTTGCTTTTTTTTTTTGAATATCATTAGTTCCACTTTTCCATCTAAATAAATGGAGGGTATTGCATGCCTAGGTGGTGCTATTGAGTGATTTTTTTTTTCTTTTTTGCATTTTTCAATTGAATATCATTAGTTCCACTTTTCCATCTAAATGAATAGAGGGTACTTTCAGAAAAAAAAAATTCTTGCTTCAAAAATTCAAAAATGTCATTTTTATTAATTTATCTTTCAACTACAATTAATACTTTGTAATTTTCACATAATTTATCTTTCAATTTACTTCATAAGCATTTGGCTTAGCATTCGGCTATTAGCATTCAGCTATTAGCTTTCAGCTTTTAGCATTCCCACGCAATTCCTGCAGAAGTTGCACATAGTCCAGTCTATATAGAAGTAGAAATGTGTCTTTCATCAAGTGGACACGCAACATCTCCAGCAGATCAACTATTATTTTAAAGCGATTGTTTACCAGAGACATATTGGCCTGCCTCCAGCAAAACCATGACATTTTGCTGTTGTCTGCCATTATCAATGTGCTAAACGCTGATAAGGAAAACATGCTTTAGGAGGCTGACACACAAGGTAACGATAACCTATGCCAGTCGTGGTAGAATGTCTCAAATCTTGATTAAAATCTCCCACTTCTACCTGCACTAAAAAGCCAATCATCATATCAACGTTTCCCTTGCATCGCTTCATTCATCTAATGCTTGTTTATCGCTCCATAAATATTCATTTGGTTATGTGTGAAGGGGAGCGTTGCAACAAGTTACTGTTGAGCAAAACAGCTACAGGCAGAACGGAAGGTTAGGTTGTTGTCAAGGTTATAAAGTCCCACGAGCAAATTATATTGATTATTTTTATCTACGAGGAAATGCTTCTAAATTGCCAGCGTGAATGGTTCCTGTTCCGTTGGGTTGCTCGACCTTTCATCATTGGTTTGGATTTGTTTATTTATTTATTTTGCAGAAAGTAAGTTAGATCATATTATTTGTATTGAGTTAAAACACGGGCGTATGTTCAGTATTTCCTTCCTTGGCTATACTTTTGAAACAGAATGCACATAAATAAAGTAAACGGCGACCACAAATGACTTTATAACATTTACTGTATGGAACAATATGGCCACCTTCTTTCATCTGGGATGTGTCCCCAACTCTGGGGTACTCACTAATACCGATACCAAGTACCAATACTACTAATATTTTTGACACATAAAATTTCCGCCTCATGACAGCTCATTTTAAATAAATACCTATATATCTTATTTTAGCATTTTTTTCCCCCTTAAAAATTGCTGAAAATTTATTATTATTCAATTTTAGATTCTCATTTTTCATCTCACTGATCATAAAATGGCCACAAGAGGATGCTCGATACCATTCACGTGTACGATACCTTTGTGATGACCGGGAAAATGCTAAATATAAATTTAAGGTAAAGCTTAAAGTTGTCGTTATTTATTTTGTGCATTGATTTTTCTAACTTATAACATTTGTGGTTCATATGTATCCCACCCCCCTGCTACCACTCATATCTACTTTTGTTTCCCTCCTTTTTCTGTCTGCTGACTCTGGGAAGCAGGTAGGACTGTTATTAACTTGCCTTCAGCTGCCCCGTGTGTGTGTGTATGTGTGTGTGTGTCATATATGGATTTAGCTGAGATGAGTAAAGCTGGGTCACATGCTGTCTCTGGTGGCGCTGATATTGCTCCGGCCATGTGGGGGGTAGGTGGGCCCTTAGTGCGGGGGCTTATAGGTAGCACTGCTGAAAGTGAAGTGACACAAGACGCACTCGCATATACAGTTAAAAAAAAAAAAAAACGCACACACATCCAATAACAGTTTGCCACTATTGGAAGGTTACAATAGGAAAATAATTTTTTTCAAAAACATTTAATTTTATGTTGTGCATCTTTTTTTTTTCTTTTTTTTTTAAACATGACTGCATGCTGAAGTAATGTACTCATTCCTACTTGGGGGAGCTGTCAAATTTAAATGTCCAAACTGGATCAATGCACTGGAACATTATTACCTACCATAATAGAAACGGTGACCCCAGGTCATAATCACATTCCAGGCAAAGGTATGAGGTATGTTCAATGAGTAGCTGTTATTTCCTAAATGTTAAAAAGGGAGGAGGAGGCGGGCGTTGCTTTTTTTTTTCTATTATTTCTTCCCGTTTGTTTCAGTGAAATTGTATGAAGGTTACACATTGAGCAGGAACTTAATTAAGAGTCGTGCCCGGGGGGGCTCTGTTTGCATGACGTATGCATCGGGAAGGAGCGAGAGCCAGATACAGATCATTGGCTACCTGGGTCAAGCCATGTGACAGGAAAATATTTAAATATTTACCATGGCGACCTTTTTGGGGCTTTGCAATCATGTGTGTGTCAAAGTAATTCACACCTGCCATGCCATCGGGTTTTTAATGACCTTTGGAAAAAAAAAAAAAAGATGTACTAAAAAAACAAACACTGTGAATAACACTCATATTTTTTGGTCAAAAAAAATTAGAAAATTAAATATATATATATATATATATATATATATATATATATATATATATATAATTTTTGAATAAAATATGGCGGGAGTGAGTGGGAAAGGAGAGGGGATGGCTTTAGTCTCCAAGAGACTGCTATTAGCTTTTAATTCTGAAACAAATTATGCAATTAGCTCTGGCATCAGGATGTAGGCCATGAGAGAGGACAGCGTAACCTTCATTTCATCTGTTCCGCAGCAAGGCAAGCGAGAGGGCGACCCATTTAATGAGAGAATTTCTTAGCCCGAGTATCTGTAAGTGCCACTTTAGCTTCCCTTTGAGTGCTTTATTTTTCCTATTTATGGGGGGATTTTCATAATGTGCGTGTGTTTCTTTTTTGGGGGAAAAAAAATACTCGTGTCCTTAAAACAAAGAGGTAATTTGTCTGTGCATATGAGATAATATTGTCTGGGGAGTCGAGGAATTTGCTTTGCCTGCTTGACTGTGAAACCGAAGGAAGGTGTTAATTTCAAGGTGTGTGTATAAGCACACAAAAACACTATATGACACGTCACCCTAACGAGACAAACGGAAAATAAAATTGGTATTTAAAGCATGAAAGCATTAGGTTCATTCGGTGCATCATCTATTGACATTCAATACAAAAACGGTATGAGGAATGGTATAGATTGCTGTAAGGATGAAAAATCAATGAAAAAAATTGTGGAGGGCTATATTATATATATTACTTGTTCGTTCTTTCAATTTTTAGTGAGGAAGCTACTGCCTTGTTGAGTCTTAATAAGCACTTTAAAACAACCACGTCTGCTTTCTTAAGAAGGAACACAGGGACAGCAGAAAAAAATTAAATCAACAGAGGACCAAGAATTGAACTCTGCGGAACACCATACACTCTATAGGTCAAAAGTAACCCAATTATGGATCAAAAATGGACTCATCCGCTTTATGGGTCAATTTTTTTCTTGGTTGTTTTATACAAAATGTCCCAATTCTTTGACCAAAGGAAAGGATCTGAGCAATATTTATATCAAACCATTGAGTCATAAAATGGGTCTTTTAGTGTAAAGCAACTCATAAATATTGGTCAGATCCTTTACTTAGGTCAAGGAATTGGGTCATTTTGTACAAAACAACCAAGAAAGTTGGGTCACTGTTTTATATATAAATTTTACTAGGGATTACAATAATAAATAAATCACATGACATACTGAGCACACTAAATTCCCTGCAGCACAGATAGGCTAAGCAACACTCAAATAATTGGGTCGTTTTTTTTTTGTTTTTTTAAACTAGAAAGTCGGGTCAAATTGACCCATAAAGGGGATCGGTCCATTTTTTATCCATAATTGGGTTACTTTTGACCCAACTGTTTTTAGAGTGAATGTAGCAACCAATGATGGCCAGTCGGGGCATATGATCACGAATCAATTGAGTCAAAAATAACCCAACTATGGGTCAAAAATGTACAGATCCTCTACTTGGGTCAGTTCAGCCCAACTTTGAGTGAAGAAATGGGTCTTTTAGTGTAAAACAACTCATAAATATTGGTCAGATCCTTTACTTGGGTCATTTTGTATTTTAAAAAAAACAACTAGAAAGTTGGGTCAAATTGACCCATAAAGGGGATCGGTCCATTTTTTATCCATAATTGGGTTACTTTTGACCCAACTGTTTTTAGAGTGAATGTAGCAACCAATGATGGCCAGTCGGGGCGTATGATCATGAATCAATTGAGTCAAAAATAACCCAACTATGGGTCAAAAATGTACAGATCCTCTACTTGGGTCAGTTCGGCCCAACTTTGAGTGAAGAAATGGGTCTTTTAGTGTAAAACAACTCATAAATATTGGTCAGATCCTTTACTTGGGTCATTTTGTATTTTAAAAAAAACAACTAGAAAGTTGGGTCAAATTGACCCATAAAGGGGATCGGTCCATTTTTTATCCATAATTGGGTTACTTTTGACCCAACTGTTTTTAGAGTGAATCTAGCAACCAATGATGGCCAGTCGGGGGCGTATGATCACAACTCATTTAAGTCCGGTGTGTGTCTTGACCTCCGCCAAACCCCTCAAACTCATTCACCGAACACCTGAGGTTCGATCGAAGCAAGGTTACAGACGTGTCTGGGACTAAGTTCCATTGCTTGTGGTCCATTTTAATTTTGCGGTGTATTGTTCACTCACCACATTACTTAAATGGTAAAAAGTGAAACCAACTTCACACATCAATCGGCATGACTTATTTGGCAGGTGAGAAATGTTTACGCCATTGTGAAGGCCTTGCGCTCTTGTGAGTGCATTTGTTTGTTTACTGTAATGTGGAGCTCACTGCATAGAAACAAAGAGAATATGTCAATCCGGCTTCTCTGTTTACAAATCCATGAGCGCAGTTTGCAATCAAGGACACGCTTGTCTGAGAAGTCGCCCGTATTGTTTGCAGTTGCTATGGTTACCGTCAAGTGGCAGAGGCGGAGCTTGGTACAGTGAGCATTTACATTGGAAGAAACAGTTTATTGATTTGAAGAGAAGACATTTACCTCAAGGACCATTTGGATGATGATGTCTATTGTTTAAGGGCATGTATGTAAGTCATGGGATCCGATTTAACACTGTGTTTTGTTATTGTGTTTGGAGTGCTGTCGACATGGACTAAGAGGGGTTGTGGATATTTTGGTTATGTGCATACAACCCATCCATTTTCGATAGTATACCGCTTGCCTTGTCGTCATTAATGTTGCGGGTTAGCTGCAGCCTATCCCAGGTGGCTTCTGAGCAAGAGGCGGGGCCAATCTTTATGATATGGCTCTTGCTTTTTGTTGTTGTTTTTTAAACACTTACCATTAAAGGTGGCCTCAAAATAAAAACAAAAATCAGGAAAAATGTTTCTTTTTTTTCTCTTTTTTTTTTACCTCTCTTATTCGCTCCACCGTTTTACAATTAATTACACTAAAAAAAATTGGAGTGTGGAGCAAGCGCTTGGCTGTTATCAAAGTCTCTAAAACGTTAAGCCCTTTTCACACTGCACCCACTCAGTGTGAAGGAGTCACGAAATGACCAGATTCCAGCATGCCCATATATGGAAATGCTGACACAGCAGCCTACCAGGAAGTAAAAACAGAGATTTTGCCGCCTGTTAGACTTCACCTTGACAAGAGATGTATCTTTCATTGTTGCTAAAGAAAGACCAAACTTTGCTCATTTTAAGGAGGGAGGAGGAGGACACAAGCAGCAGAGAATAAAGAATGGCTCGGTGGGAACTTGTATAGTTTAATGATAAAAAAAACAAATTCACTCTGCCAGCTCCTCTCCAATTGGAGGCACTTGTCTGACGTCACGTCGCGTGGCTTAAGTGCAGTGTGAAAAGGGCTTTAGCAAAATTTACCAGTTCTGAAAAAACTTTAGTAAAATTAATGGTGAAGCAGCTGCTTCCTGAACATGATCTGACAACATACTGTACATACACACAATACCTGCGCCTGTATGTGCACATCTAAAATCAATATCAATAATAATTGATACACTTTTTTCTTCACAAGACTCTTTAACAAAAATAAATAATTAAACACATAGTTAATCAGCAAAATAGTCACACCCAAATTTGGAGTTGAGCTTTTTTTCTTTTCTTTTTTTTGGTGTTGAAAACTATTTTAATTGTGGTGATGTTTTGCTTAATCATAATGTTATCATGGAAATGTTTTTCATGTCCAACGTAGATGATTATCTAATTGCCACCCAATTTCACACAGTGGAAAGCTCAAAGACTTCTATTATGCACCACCGCTTAATTAGAAAATCTCTTTTCATAGTTGTGAAATCCTGTCACAAAAAGCCTTTCACCATTCCTACATGTAGTCCTCTCACGCATAATTGTATTACAGACTGCATGACATTGTTCCCGCTTAATTCACAGCCTGCAGCTTGAGACAAAGAGCATACCGTGGGATGATTCACTGTTGCTTGGACTCACTTTGAGACTGCAGAGTCAGTGATTATTATCTCGATAGGAAGCGGCGAGCTTTGTCTATCAAACCAATTGCAGAGGTAACACTTGGAAGTTATTGTTATGATTTTAAGTTCATTTTTAACAATACTGGTTGATGGACTAGTTTAGTTTTTTAACCAATAATGTAAAAAAAATATTGTTGAGGTTGTTATAAGGGGGTGGACTTTTTTCCAGCTTTATTTGATTTATTTTTATTAAGAAACTCAACATAAGATCCTGTTATTAAAGAGTTCAACCTAGCATGAACAGACGTTTAGTCAGGACAGTCCTGGTTTGAGCCTTGTGTCCCAAGTCCTGGCGGATTTTGCCAGCCCCCTGTTGTCCCATTTTTTTTGTTTGCCAGTCAACAAGCCAATTGTTTGTGCCATAGATGTATGTAGTGTGACCAGTGGTCCTGTTTACATGGGACAGTCCCGGTTTGAGCCATGTGTTTGTCTCAAGTCCTACCGGATTTTGCCAGCCCCCTGTTGTCCCTTTTTTTTTTTTCGCCAGTCAACAAGCCAATTGTTTGTGCCATATATGTATGTAGTGTGACCAGTGGTCCTGTTTACATGGGACAGTCTCGGTTTGAGCCATGTGTTTGTCTCAAGTCCTACCGGATTTTGCCAGCCCCCTGTTGTCCCTTTTTTTTTTTTTCGCCAGTCAACAAGCCAATTGTTTGTGCCATAGATGTATGTAGTGTGACCAGTGGTCCTGTTTAATTAAATGGGACAGTCCTGGTTTGAGCCATGTGTTTGTCTCAAGTCCTGCCGGATTTTGCCAGCCCCCTGTTGTCTCATTTTTTTTTTTCGCCAGTCAACAAGCCAATTGTTTGTGCCATATATGTATGTACTGTAGTGTGACCAGTGGTCCTGTTTAATTAAAAGGGACAGTCCCGGATTGAGCCTTGTGTCTCAAGTCCTGGCGGATTTTGCCAGTCCTCCTGTTGTCCCACTCTTTTTTTTGTCCAGTCAGCAAGCCAATTATTTGTGCCATATATGTATGTAGTGTGACCAGTGGTCCCGTTTAATTATAAGGGACAGTCCCGCTTTGAGCCTTGTGTCCCAAGTTCTGGCGGATTTTGCCAGCCCCCTGTTGTCCCAGTTTTTTTTTCGCCAGTCAACAAGCCAATTGTTTGTGCCATAGATGTATGTAGTGTGACCAGTGGTCCTGTTTACATGGGACAGTCTCGGTTTGAGCCATGTGTTTGTCTCAAGTCCTACCGGATTTTGCCAGCCCCCTGTTGTCCCCTTTTTTTTTTTTCGCCAGTCAACAAGCCAATTGTTTGTGCCATATATGTATGTAGTGTGACCAGTGGTCCTGTTTACATGGGACAGTCTCGTTTGAGCCATGTGTTTGTCTCAAGTCCTACCGGATTTTGCCAGCCCCCTGTTGTCCCTTTTTTTTTTCGCCAGTCAACAAGCCAATTGTTTGTGCCATATATGTATGTAGTGTGACCAGTGGTCCTGTTTAATTAAAAGGGACAGTCGCGGATTGAGCCTTGTGTCTCAAGTCCTGGCGGATTTTGCCAGCCCCCTGTTGTCCCATTATTTTTTTCTCCAGTCAGCAAGCCAATTGTTTGTGCCATATATGTATGTACTGTAGTGTGACCAGTGGTCATGTTTAATTAAAAGGGACAGTCCCGGTTTGAGCCTTGTGTCTCAAGTCCTGGCGGATTTTGCCAGCCCTCCTGTTGTCCCACTCTTTTTTTTTTTTTTTTTTGTCCAGTCAACAAGCCAATTGTTTGTGCCATATATGTATGTAGTGTGACCAGTGGTCCTGTTTAATTATAAGGGACAGTCCCGCTTTGAGCCTTGTGTCCCAAGTTCTGGCGGATTGAAGCAAGTTGAAATTTGAACGATGTAAATCGGAAGTATTATATGCGAGTTGTTACATAGCAAAAAAGTGCAGAGAATAAAAATCACAATAACATATGTGCTAATGCTTCAGCATTAGCACATATGCTATTGCCAGCTATACCTCTCTGCGCTTGCTGCGTCACGGCAGTCGACAGCAGCCAACGCAAAGACACATCTGGCATCTCCGCATTTGCCACTTAGCTAAATTACATTACTTCTAGCCTGGTGCTTCTAACAAGGCGCTCTGCGTATTTCATCGGGAAAATAGGAAGGTAACATGGCAAGAGACAAAGAGGGGAGAGTACCTAATATAGTGTTAACGATTGCTCAGTGAGTTCCTCTGCTTCCCATTACACACACTGTGCACCTTTTAACCTTGTTAGCAGCCCACAACAGCACGCCGTCCCAGAATGCTTGTTTCCCGATTCAGCGTGGCTCAGGTGCGAGATTCATGGAGATTTACAGGCCTGTAATTAAAATTGAAATTTAATTCTGGTAATCTGGCAGAGGTGAGGGAAGAGTAATAATGAATGTGAAAGATGAGGGGAAAAGACGCTGGTGGTGGTTGGCTAGCCACATACTGTATCAGTGGGAGATACTTCACACAGGCTGTTCAAACATGACTTAAAAAAAAGGCTTATCTTTCAGAAGGTTAATGAGGAGCGACTAGCTGCGTCTGCTACAAATGCACAACAGAGGTGTCGTCTTGCACTGCACAGTGGCATGTCTGTTACAGACGCACACGCGATAAGCTCCGGGCATCATACGATAGAATCCTCATTTCCAATGACATCCTCAAACGATTTAATTACTTTTGGGTTTGATACAACTCGCATGAATAAGCGGGCTTGCAGATGCCATCGCACTTTTCTCAGTCCATGTCTTTATGCTGCCTCAATGAAGGCAGACAATGACGTTGTGGCGGGTCACGTGACTGGGCATGAATACGAGTTGCCGTGAAGTTCACCGAGTGCGAAGGTCGCTGTATTTTTGCTGATATGCAAATCAACGGCATATTTTAGTGCTTGGTAATAATGATGGCGTCGCAGATAGGCATGGGCACATATTAGATTCTGACCGTATAACTGAGAGCAAATATATCACGGTATTAAATAAATACAGCATTTTTTTTATTGAACACATTTTATTTTATTTTTTATTTTATTTATATATATATATATACAATAAGTATAAGTATTGCACATGGAGTAAAAATGAGTCATGCAATAAAGACAGGTAAAATAAAATACCAGAAAATAAATACATTAAATGGTGAGCTACTTTTTTTAAAATTCAAACGCAGATACTTATCTTATCCTTGGGGCTAACTAGTACACGCTGGCACTTTTTTTGTACAATAATCAGAACAAAAAATCAACTATTCTTTATTTATAAATCACTTTAACCATCGCTGCATACAAAGTACTGTACATGGAGTAAAAATCAATCATGCAATAAAGACAGGTAAAAGAAAATACCACAAATTAAGTAAAAATAAATAAATTAATATGATTAGTAGGTAGGTGAATAAGTAAAATAAATAATAAATTAATTAACACAATATACATTTATTAATAAATATCATAAGTAGGTAAATAAATTAGTAAATAGAAAACAATGCATAAAAAAAAGACACCATGAATCACTGAAACGAGTCTCATGCCGAGTCAAAATCCAAAGAATAAAGATGTGTTTTAAGACGAGGCATCTGAGTTTGCAGTATCTCGTCTTCCTCGCCGATATGGCAACAAAAAAAAAATGGGGGAGGCAATTAACTTCAAAGAGGCAGCTGTGCACGCAGTCAATCATATTGTGGCGTCCCTCACTAAAGAAAAGAAGAACTCATTACCGGTGACAGCCAATATTAGTTATTGAAACCCTGAGTTTTTAAAACTTTGGTAAACCATCAGACCATTAATCGGCCCATGCCTGGTCACAGATTTAACGATGACATTCTTAATCGCTTAAGTGTAAAATAAGCGTTAAATATGAAACTTTAAAAAGAAAAAGAAATACAATATAGTGTGTGACTTCAGAACCATATTTTTTTAAAGATAATAAAAATGTTGCTCGAATTGTATTTTACCTCATTTACTGCTGAATAATCAGTGCTTCGCCTCCACTGTGTGTTTCCAGCCCCCTCTAAAATGAATAGATGTTCTGGCATCCATACTATGGCATTAAGTCATGCATATCCCGGACACGCACATGCTGTAGATTTATGTTGATGCCACAGAGGTTTTATTGTAAATTCAGCATGCTGCATGAGGCACGGTATCTGGGTGTCCACCTTGTTTTTCACCTGCAGGGAAGCAAGTGCTTGGTCTGTGTTATCAGCAGCGCAGGCTGGTGTTGAGGCCCTGGCAGGGCAGAAGAAAGCAGATGGGTGGGGGGGGGGGGGTGAGCGGACCGATACAGTAGCATGTGTTTTCATGAATGTGCTTGCATATCATATTGAAATATGATGGTCTCATTTGTAACTTCACGTACTGTAGACTGGGAAAAAAAAATGCAGACTTTAATCCCCTGTAACTGAAAATGTATTAACATTTTAAATTGCTTTACCACCACCTATGGGATTGGAGTGGTAATGTCTCCTCGAACGTCAACAGTGGTTTTTTGCTCGACTTTATAGGGATGGGAACTCAGAGGTGGCAAATCCAGGTACAGGAAGGAAAAACCCTTTCACAGTTTGACTTTGACCCAGGTGTTAGCGAGCTAACTCCCTGGCTAGCTCCCATGGTGCTTGTTTACCTGCTCGGGTGCTAGCTATCTTAAAGTCCGAAATCTGACTTTAATCTCAGAGTTCTGACTTTAAAGTGAGAATTCTCACTTTAATCTCACAATTCTGACTTCTGACTTTAATCTCAGAATGTTCACTTTGATCTCAGAATTCTGACTTCAAAGTCAGAAGTCTGACTTTGATCTCAGAAGTCTGATTTCAAACTCAGAAGTCTGATTTCAAACTCAGAAGTCTGACTTTGATCTCAGAAGTCTGATTTCAAAGTCAGAAGTCTGACTTTGATCTCAGAAGTCTGACTTTAAAGTGAGAATGCTGACTTTAAAGTCAGAATTGTGAGAATTAGTACTACTTTTATTCTCACTTTAAAGTCAGAATTCTGAGATTGAAGTCAGAATTCTCACTATCAGAATTCTCACTTTCAGAATTCTCACTTTCGGAATTCTCACTTTCAGAATTCTGACTTTAATCTCAGAATTCTGACTTTGATCTCAGAATTCATATTTTATTAGTGCTACTTTTATTCTCACTTTTAAATGGAAATTCTCAGATTAAAGTCCGAATTCTAACTTTAAAGTCAGAATTCTGAGAATAAAGTGAGAACTTTTTTTTTCCTCTTGACTGGCCCTAATCCTCTTCGGTATAAGATGGCACCAAAACATTTATTTATATTTATTTTTTAGCAAATAAGACAGGAAGTGGACTGGAAATAAGAGTTACTTATTAACGGTTACGGTTAGTTAGTTAGTTAGTTAGTTAGTTAGTTAGTTAGTTAGACGGGTGTTTTTTAGCCCAGTGTACCAGAAATGTGCCCCTCACGTTTAAGTGCTGTGTCCATTTTTTTTTTTTCCCAGCCGCATCACTCTCAATAGTCACACTGGCGACAACGGCGTCCGTCTGACTGAGTTTGTGTCCGCTACGGAGATGAATAGCACCCTGCTTGTTGCCCGCTAAGTAATCCCACCAATGATAAATCGCTGCTTTCACTGACGCCCAAATTACCATCATCGGCCAAACTTGAGGGGGGAAAAATAGGGCCTTTAGCTGTGGCGTCGAGTCATCTGTTACAGTGTCGCTCAAGGCCACTAATAAATAGAAAAGACAAAAGGGCTATACGGGGATGTGTCACACTGATATCCTTCCCTGTAAACATAGTGCTACTGTGAGTTGACTCACGGCTTCTTTTTTTTTTAAACAGCATGTTGTGATCAACATTAAAATGGTTTATTAATATTTAAATATCCCAAACAATGCTCTCTTTTATGAGCCTAAATGCCTCGTGGTGTATCCTACATTCTGGCGGCAGAGTCTATTTGCGGCGCATGTTAAACAAATCCCCCAACACAAGGGATGACTTAATGAACTTAATAAGGTTTTCGAATTACAAGGGGAAGTTGGCGCATGGCAAATGGACCTTTTCTGCCTTTCTTGACATGCATTAACAGACAGGCTATTACATATTATCATAGCAAAGAGACTCAAAACGTTATCATTTAATACATATATATATATATATATATATATATATTATATCTGACAATGCGATGGAATTTTTTTTGTGTTGGAAGAAATGTTCAATAATTTTTTTTAAATAATGGGTTTGATTAAGAAATAGTCATTGTTTTGTTACTTGCGCTTGCGTATTTTCTTTTCGGTGCAGTTGAACCTCGGTCCACAAACTTAATTCACTCCGTTGTCTTTTGTCTTCATTCTGGATGAGCCGCAAAATATGCTGTAGCAAGAAGGGATCATTTACTTCATCATAACACATCAAAAGTGTCGAGTGTATTTCATAGTCATCTGTTAACTGATACTCATTAATTGGCACTGGAACAGTAATTATTTTTATTTTTTTTAACATCCAATTTATTTGTTCTGGGAGTGAATACTTCCCTCAAAGATGTACAAATCATTTCAGTTGCTGCAGCTCAAATTAATTTACGTGCTGCATCTCCCCACATCCTTTGAGAATTTAATTAGCTCGGCAAACAGACCCTGGTGTATTGAATATACAGTACGATATTCTATCAGTTGTGTGGAAGCTGAAACCGTGCAGGGGCTCCTTGTTTCATTATGACTGTATCATTTCAGAGTCACTTGAAAAGAAGTAATGATGATATAGCGGGTTTTCAAAATAGCATGTTTAATCCAGGAGGATCATATCAATGACTGTTATTACTATGTTATTACTATGTTATAACACTACACATATTATTGAACTGATTTATTAAATTGGTGAATATTTTCCCCCTACACTGTAAAATAAAACAAGTCAGACAATTAAGCAGAAACACAAGATTGTTGAAATGTGGCAATAAACAAGTCACAGCTCATCCTCATCTTTGTTTTGATGTATGATGCTGTTGTGACACGTGCATGCAAAAAGAGTGACAGATACACACTGGTTTTTGAAAAAAAAAAAACAGCGTGAGTTGCCAGTGATTTTCTCACAAACTGGACTCCTGAAGGGACGGGGGCCGGCATAAATCAGCTCGTGTCAGCGCTACAGACACCCACTGCTCCTTATCGCCACATGCAGGTGGACACACTCTCAGATTGATAGGTAGATAGCCGCTTTGACAGGCAGGGCGCCATGCAGCCAGGTAGACAAGCTGCTTCCAGGCACATGTGACGAGGACGGACGGAGGCTCTCTGCTGGAGGCAAAGGCACAGTTTGACCAGGCAATGAGGCATGGCAACAACACAGCAATTGGACTGAAATTTAAATGTGCATTTCAAATGAAGAACAGAATTGTTTTTTATATATATATATATATATATATATTAGGGGTGTGAATTGCCTAGTACCTGGCGATTCGATTCATATCACGATTCAAAAGTCACGATTCGATTCGATACTGATTCATCCCGATGCGAATCTATAAATTGATTATTGCGATTTTTTTGTTGTACTCAAATTTTGGAAATACTAATCAGTAAGCTTGCACATGTACACTGCAAGATTTGTATGAAAATGTATTTCTTTATCTGAAAATTCAGGCTTATAACTGAGGCCACTGCATTTAACAAACAGGTTGCAGTCGGTTTCATGTTTGAACAGCACTGAAATCAAATATTACGGCTTAATGTTCCATTAATATAACATTCTTCCATGCTTAACTCTTTGACTGGCAGACGTTTTCAAAAACGGGTTGTCGCCAGTGCCAGCCGATTTAAGCATTTTCACTGATCTTTCAAGGTCCACAGAAAATGTTGTGTTTGGACTATGGAAACGCACATACTACCAAATGAAAGATTGACTGAAAGTTTGTTTCTACCTTATTCCGTTCTCCAGTAATCAACAATAGAAAATGGTTAGTTTCACCGAAATGCTCTGTTTTGAAACAAAAAGCGGAGAAAAAGAGCTTTTTGTGAAACGATGTTATTTCATGCACTCTAGTGAATTGTACACTTCTTTTTGTCCATGAATGATGCCACAAACACCTAAATAGTGCTTTACTTCTGTAAAACGCTTTCACCAACAATGAAAAAGTGTTTTTTGATTGCAAAATATGTTTATTTCCATTCAACAGTGTAACAATTTGACAAAACAATTTCGCAAACTATTTACTAATGTGTGCAACTGTGGTACTACTTACAATTATGTGGATGTTTCAACAGTTTTTCTTTTTGTAACGCTCTCCTGCGTACAAGGAGACGCCAGGACTCGCACACAGTTTACTTTCACTTTCGCATTGGTCCGTTTTGCGTGCAAACGTTACACTTTCTTGACGGCCTTTTTTTCCGGGGAATAGCAAGTAGCAGACTGTACCCACTTCTCCGATGAATATGCATTGGACTCGGGGCACTCTCCGTCGTCCGATCGAACGTCCGCCTGAGCGTGCTCCGCGTTTTCCGGTGTTAGCATCGCTAGCCCGTGAACCTTTATGACGTCGTCATAGCCGCCGCGTCAGCGCTTCCAACTTCGGTGTCAACCTCGGAGTCACCATCATCATCATCGATGATGATCATCGTCGTCATCAATGTGCTCTTTAGCGTTGGTCGATGCCTATCGTCTTTGAAAAAAAATGCTCGAGCGTGAGCTGCTTGCAAACCGGTCGCCATGTTCTCTCTTCCCTACCCCAGCCAGTCCCCTCTAGCTCCGCCTCACGTCTTCTACTGACGCCCACCCAATCTTGTCAAAAGAGAGTCATCGCTGCCCTCTAGGGGCCAAAAATAGTCATTAGGCTCACTAGACCTGCTTGAAACTTTCACCACAGCTGGGCAAGGCTTTACTCCACCCGTTTCACAAAAAAACAAAAAAAAATGGGTGGACGTCTTTTAACGTCTTTGGCGCTCCTCCGTAGGTTTTTGCAGAACGTCATTTAACGTCTTTGGCAGTAAAAGAGTTAATGTGTGAATCCTAACCCTAAGTAAGACGTTTTGTTGAATTTTTCCATAAAAAAATTGATGTTGACGAGAATTGCGCGCTGTAATATCGCGATATATTGCCAAATCGATTTTTTCTAACACCCCTAATATATATATATATATATAAATATATATGTATATACACGTAAGGAGATGTTGTTGGCCATTCATTCTGGTTTCCTAACTACAATATGTGTTTGTGTTAGTATTAGATACCAGTGCTTAGTGGACAGTGTCAATAGATATTCTTTTATGAGCCTTTTCTGGAAGGGGCAGGAAATCCTTGGTTCAATAGGGATTTAATATTAAGAGTACACAAGGTGGAAACACAATGTAATGAAAAGGAAGGATGATTCATGATTTGTCAATACGAATGAAGTTGAAGAATGAAAAAGCAAAGTACGAATTAGTAAAAGCATTGTATCTTGGATGAAAGGTGTGAAAGTGAGTATAAATGTTTCTCTACATGTGACCTGCAATTGACCGGCAACCTGTCAGGCTTGTATTCCGGTTCCCTGGTGGCAATCCCCATGGCCTCAAATGTGTGTTGTGTAAGTGTAGATTTGGCCTTAGAATTCATATCTGAAGTGAAGTCAGTGAGCAAAATAATCCGAATCTGCAGTAATTCTAGTGGGTTTTCGGTGAACTCATAGATCCACTTGAATGGAGACCTCGGTCTTGTGCTTCCTGGCTCAAAAACACACCCAGCAGACAGTAGGACTATCGGCAAGGACAGCGTGTTCCCCTTTTTTCAGTCCTATGGATCCAAACAGACAGAGGCTTGTATTAGTGTCAGAGAGCATTTAGGATGCTCTCGATTACACGCCGCCATGTTGTGTACCACTGCCAAGCTCGGTTTGTTTCTACCCATCACAGTCTATTAGAGCAATACGAAGACGATGTTCCATTCCATGGATTTGCCTGTTTTGGGTCATGCACCATAAGCAAAAAAAGCTTTGCTTACATACACAGTAGATAGCATCTCAGCTTCCATTATATAGCTTGTGCTAAAGTCTCAAAGAACCTGCTCACAAAATATATGTATATATGTATTATTAGATTAATCTCATAATTAATTAATCGCGATTGATCACATTTTCCTACTTCTGCTTTTACTTTTTTTCTTCAAAGTTTGCAACAGATATTGACTCTATACAATCTTGGATTTAATTTTGACAGATATATATATATATATATATATATATATATATATATATATATATATATATATATATATATATATATATATATATATATATATATTAGGGCTGTCAAAATTAATGCCATTTTAAACGTTGTGTTTAACATTTGTATTTTACAGAAGAATTATATTCAAGAATCAAAGATATACTTTATTTAGATGATTTTACAATATTTCCAAAATTTTGCTCAAGTAAAAATGTCTGTTACAAGCTTTTGACGGGAAAAGTAGAAGCGTTAGTAGTAAAATGTGATTAATCGCGATTAATTACAAAAAATTGTGCAATTAATTAGTTAATAATCGTTTGAGATATATATATATATATATATATATATATATATATATATTTATACACACAGTATATTAGTGCTGTCAAAGTTAGAGCATTAACTGATTAATTAATTACCCAAAATTATCGCATTAATCATGAATTAACGCAGATTAATCGCCCTTTTAAATTTAACCATAAATTATCTTTTAGCGTGACAGCGGATAGCTACCTAGCGCAGGTCGTGTGTGAGCAATAAACATCATTTCATGCATTAAAGTAAAGCATTTAATGAATGTTTGCGTATCACATTTTGAATATTTGTTTATGTCAAAATATTGGGGTCATTTTTTTTCCCCGTTTTAAATTATGCAAGTAATAAGTAACAAAAGATGTTCGAAACGTCCTCATAACATTAAATGTCAAAAGAATTAACACACAACCGGTGCTCTTTGAATTTGGTGGGGAAAAATGATGATAAAAAAGCGATTTATTATTAAGCGATTAATCAAAATTCTAAGATATGTATCTGATTTTCAAAAAATATCGTTTGACAGCTCTAATATATATATATATATATATATAAATTTCAAAAATTGCCTCCATCAAGTATTTGGGGACCAAAATATGGAATATGTGAATAATTTAGCATCTTTAAATAAAAAATAAAAAAAGGAAATGAGAAGAAATACCAGTTGTCGCACTTCATGTCTGGTGTGACATGCGCTCCAAAGTCAAAAGAAGTGAATGTTGCACAAATGAAGCCTTCGGCGGGCCCTTTCAAACTTGCACAAGTCTATAACGACCTCTCGCTGCCTCGTGATGACTTCCAATTGATTGTGGCACGAACGCGGTGTGAACGTAGCACTGGCTCACGGGAAGCGTGTGCGTGAGAGATGAAAGGATTGCATGAATGGAATCCATTCGAAAGACTTTAAAGAGGACTCTTCCTTACACTTTATTTTTCACACTGATAATAATAGTGAGTAGTACTCCAATGCCATGTTTTTTTTCTATGATCATTGAAAAAGTGAATACCCTTAATTTATATTGTGAAAATGTGATCATCCCATCTGTACCAGATAAGTGAGTTTTTTTGTAAATAATCTATATTATTGTATAAATCCAATATAGGGTCAGATCTGTATGAAATCCTCATCCGACCTTTTCTCTTTCGCCGCCGTCCATATTGACCATTTGCTTCACGAAAGGCACCTTTAAGGCGTCTTAATACCCGAGTCCCCATAAAAACTAGATGTAGGCACACCAAGAAAAGGCTTAAGAAAAAGTAAAGACTCGCGAAGGAAGTGGCAAGGGAATTAAAGATTAAAGACGTAGCCGACTTTTGAGAAGAGCCGGTATTAAAGCTGTCACATGGCAGACAACACACCTTCACCTTCGTGAGACCTCGTTAAAGAAGAACAGCGAAACCCTTTTATGACGTCTAAAGGCGCCCGTTCTGCTATTTCATTATTTAAGCCACTTCTCAGAAAGTGGTGACAATTTAAAAAAAAAAAAAAAAAAAAGGACTAAATACTGTATAGCTTTCTTTCCGTTTTGTCTTTCTCTGCTCGTTCGTTTATTCATAGCAAGTGAACGCTGTATTTTTTTCAACCGGTCGAACCCTCCCTGAATTCCACACAAAAGGGATGTGGAGAAAGTGAGGTGGTGGAAGGAAGTCTGCACAGTTCTGTTGGTTTGTGTATTTTTATTTATTTTTTTATTTTTTATTTTTTATTTTTTATTTTTTATTTTTTATTTTTTATTTTTTATTTTTTATTTTTTATTTTTTATTTTTTTCTGTAGAGCTCATTATTGTTCATTCGGTAATTTTACCGATTTGACATGTCATCATGTTTGTGTATTTTTAGCTTTAGGACTCAAATGGACTAATTAGTTTTTGACTTTTGCTACATTAACTAGACTTTATTGGCTTATGCTCAAAATGATTGGGTTCACAAAAAAAGAGCTGTAAACATGTTTCAAATTAAAAATCAGATAGACTTCCAGTTCAATTGAATATTATTTTTCTTTACTTTTCTGAATCTTGCTATTGAATTAAAAGAAATAAAAACTATATTGTGCATCTTCTATTATACTTGGACAATATTTGCCAGTTTCTTCAAACAAGCTCGGGGCTTCAGGCCCAAAAGCAGGACGTGGATGCTTTCACCTTTTCAATTTAAATAAATCTTAAAAGTTAATAGTCTGAGATGTGGAGTGCTCCTGAAGTCTCTTTGCAGCTACTATTACCATAGCGACATGCTCCCCTGCAATATTAATTTTGTTCTTAAGTAGTCCAGGAAAGTGCTTGTCAACAGGTAAGTGTTTTTTTTTTTCTCACCTAAAAAAAAATAGATCTTTTGTACAGGCGGAGTCATTAACATTTCACTCAAAAGCACCACGTTTCAAGCCTCACTATTCTTATTTCCATTATATCTTGTAAAAAATGTATTGGTTGCTTATAAGAGTAAATATGGGATAACTTATGTACATTTATTCTAACAGTAATATACTGTACATTATATAGTCACAATCAAATGGTAACAATTAGAGGTGTTAGAAAAAATCGATTCGGCAATTTATCGCGATATTACAGCGCGCAATTCTTGAATCGATCCGATATGCGGCCGAATCGATTTTTTAACTTTTTTTTTTTTTTTATGGGAATATTCAACAAAACGTTTTACTTAGTTAGGATTTACAGATTAAGCATGGAAGAATGTTATATTAATGGAACATTAAGCCCTAATATTTTATTTCAGTGCTGTTCAAACATGAAACAGGCTGCAACCTGTTCGTTAAATGCAGTGGCTCAGAAAAAAAATAATAAAATAAAATAAATTAATTAAAAAAAAAATGATAATAAAAAAAAAACAAAAAAATTTTCATACAAATCTTACAGTGTACATGTACAAGTTTACTGATTAGTATTTTCTAAATTTGAGTTAAAAAAAAAATCGCAATAATCAATTTCTAGATTCGTGTCGGGATTAATCGTATCGAACTGAATCGTGACCTATGAATCGTGATACGAATCGAATCGCCAGGTACTAGTAACAATACAATAGCTGTAAATGCTACAAATGGAAAACAGAAATGAGATTCCCACCACCCAACGAGTAAATAAATAGCACATTAAATGATGTTTTCATTTGCCTGTGGTCATACCGACATGACTTCGCCTCTCCATAATGTACATTTCATTGAGTTCAAGAACTTGCCGTCTTCTCTTTTTGCCAACACAATCATTTCCTCCTTCCCTTCTTCATCCTAACAGTCAGATGGCTCGTGCGAGTGATTCCCTCCCTCGTGGCCAAGCAGCCAGCGCTGCTGCCAGAAACTTATGACTAGCCACGTTCTTCAAACATCGCAAGCAAAGCATGGCAGGATGACAGATCGTCCCTTCCATGTATAGTGACAAACAAATTAGTGCAAAGATGCTTCTCGCTGCCTTCCAGATGTGTTGGGCTCTGCGATATGGAACAGCCGGTGAAAAAGTGGCCGCGTCCCATCTGTGCTTTGTCTAAACCAACAGCGCAGCAGTTTGCTCGGAACACAAAAAAATGGGAAGTAGTCAGATTAGATTTGTCATAATGTGAGATGGACACTTGATATTACCGGAGGAAAAGAATACTTTTTTTTTTTTTTGCCCACTTCGGGAAAGTTAGTTCCAGAAAAGTAACAGTAGAAACTTAGAAAAGATAATCATTAATTACATTGAATTGCATCTGAATTGTGCACTTGTTTACAGTATCAAAAAACTCATAGAGACAGCAGAAGGTGCTGAAAAGACGTTTAACTATTATTATTGTCAAAGTGAAAATCTCTTGTGTCTTGCTGGAGATCCTTGTAGACGTTCAGCCATTTTGAACATATACTGTAAAATCTTGTGGAAAAGGAGCATTTTTTGACCATATAAATATGATCCAAAATTAGGGACGTAACAATAACGGCAATATCGTGATATCGCGATATTAAAACTACCACAATATCGTCGTCATCATGGTCACGTTATTAAAAGCAGCATACCTGTTAAATAAGTCAGGTTGATTTCTATTTGTGCAGTTCTAGCACCCTCTGGTGGCTAGTTTGTGTTTGTTTTTTTGAAGTGCAATCTAATTTTCATACGGGATGTTTTGGCCCTTCTTTGTTTAAAATCCAGGCTAATTGTCAGATGAAGGGGAACGTAATATGCTTGTGAACCGAGTCAATATGCTGAAGAACTCAATGTGTGCATGCATTAGCAAGTAAGTGCCTCATTATTAACTCATTCACTGCCATTGACGGCTATAAACGTCCAAAATTTATTTTAACTATTTCTATTAGTTTAAAAAAAAATCCACTTTTGTTAACAAGAGTATGAAAACCTAGATTTTTTTATATTGTACATTTAGAACAGATATGAAATTTGTGATTAATCGCAAGTTAACTAGTGAAGTCATGCGATTAATTACGATTAAAAATTTTAATCGCCTCTTGCCCCTAATTTTTTATAATCTTTTTTTTTTAATATATATATAAATGTATGGCAGTGAATGATTTAAGTGTTATTAGAGATAGTAGGTGGTTTATATGCATTGCTGTTATGTACAAAAGCACAATATTGTGCTTTTCTTTAGTATGAGCTAAAAAAAAAAATTTACAATATTGTAAAAAAAAAATGTAATATTGCCAACCTCCCCACAATTATCGTATTGTGAGATTCATATTGTGATATCGTATCGTGATGTTTGGATATAGTTACATCCCTATCCAAAATTGCCCAACTGTATTTCACATGTATTCATAAATAAAATACAGAAATTAAAAAAGATACATTTTATAGGTGTTTATCGGTACCTAGATGTTGTACAAAAAGATGTTACTTTCATTCCAACATAGTTACAAATTGATGTAAAATGCCTCGTTTCAAGAAAATGTCCGCGTCTCAAGCCAGCAGCCGCAACAACAATTGTTCAAGCTGCCTATGACATAACATGCTGCTAACGTGCTAAGGCTAATTTCAAAATTAAAAAAAATTTAGCCCAACAAGTAATTCACTGAAATCAGTGCCTCGGTATACTTTTATTTTAAAGTTGCTCCCAGCCCCGTAATGGTTGGCTTGACCCGTTTCTCGAGGAACTTGTAATTGTGGCGTTTCACAAACTGTTGCCACCGACGACGTCCTCAAAATAACATTCAAGCGCTAATTAAGGAGGCTAAAAATGCTACTGAATTACGCTGACATTGTATTATATGACACCTGTTGCCAGCAGTTAGCGATTGCCCCACCGTTAGCGGCTAGTCGCTAAGCTAGTGCGACCGAGAGCGATCGGATTATTTAGCCTCTGTGTATTGGCATATCGCGTCTTGTGGAAATGAAGCAAAAAATGCTTTTTAAGGGTAATATGAGAAGTAAGTTCTACGCATTAAAGACGAGCATGGCCGTATTTTATATTCAAGCTTTGGTGCCGATGACAATTCTGTGTGTGTTATAAACACCGAGCATGGCAGAGACATCACCGACCTGCTTTGTGTCATTACGACAAAGACTTATCTTCCTGGCTGCGCCTTGTAAATACGCCGGAGCGCTTGTTATCAAGCGAGTGAGGCGACAAACTTCATCCGGGTTTGAGTCCTCAGCGTCTTCCGATTTGCTTGTAAATGAGTCGTTCTCATGGATGACAGCCTACATTAATAATGTGTTTTGTTAAGCAGGAAAAAGGGAGCGTGCTTTACATCTACCACTTATCAGGAACAGATCATGATTCGATTTGTGTTCCTGTTGGCTCTTTACTGCCGAAAAAGGCAAAAATAAAGAAATTCTTGTTTCTCTATTGAGGCTACTTTCTTCAGTTTTGCTAATTTTTAAGATATACGTACCTTCACTTTTTCCCAAAAGGCTTGTTGTAGCACACTTTTCTTGAGATCCTTTTTATTCTCGTGCTAAAAGCCTCTGCATTCACATTGTCCAAGGAGGAAGCATACTTTTACTTTACAAGGAAGAGCATAAAAGAAACATGGTGTGAAAAATTCATATTGTATTGCTATTTTCAACACTGTGCATGTGACATTAAAAAGCTTTTATCAACCAATTTTCTTGGTTCGTTCGGATCTGAAACCAGGCGTGGCACTCTAAGGTGTCCTGTGACTGTCAAAATAAAAGTCTTGGGTGGAGAAAGAAAGCAGTCTTTCATTTAGTGGTTTAGTGACTTTCAATATGAGGTTTGCAGGAAAAACACGATGAAGAAAATAGTGGCGGCAAAGAGTGACACAGGAAGAATTCAGTCAATGATTTCCCCCCAGAGCCTGTTTCAGTCGCGTCTGCCTTCACTCATCTGACCCATTTGTTTTATTTATTATTTTTATTTTATTTTTTATTTTATTTTTTATTTTATTTTTTATTTTATTTTTTATTTTATTTTTTATTTTATTTTTTATTTTTTATTTTATTTTTTATTTTATTTTTTATTTTATTTTTTATTTTATTTTTTTCTGGAGAGCTCAGTATTGTTCATTCGGTAATTTTACCGATTTGACATGTCATCATCATTGCTCTCTTTTTTTTTTCTTTTTTTTTTATGTGCGTGCGTGTATTCATTAGTTCACCTAAAACCTATTAAAAAATCCCATACCGTTCACCTAAACCGAGCACTTCCAGCCAGAGTCGTGAGGCCGTCAAGAGACCCGAGGAAGGATCAAAGAAAAGAAAGGAAAGTGAAATCCAGCACCGACCAGGCACCACCCACCAGGCCACCAACCAGAGTCCTTCACCAACCCCAGAGACATCTAAATTCCAACAAATCAGGGAGACCTCAAGAGACCAAAGGAGAAACTGAAATAAAAGTCTTGGGTGGGGAAAGAAAGCAGTCTTTCATTTAGTGGTTTAGTGACTTTCAATATGAGGTTTGCAGGAAAAACACGATGAAGAAAATAGTGCCGGCAAAGAGTAACACAGGAAGAATTCAGTCAATGATTTCCCCCCAGAGCCCGTTTCAGTCGCGTCTGCCTTCACTCATCTGACCCATTTGTTATGCTGAGCCATGGGGAAATCTGATTGGGCTCATTACCCTCTCCTCACAACTGACAGAGGAAGAGCAAGAAGTCACTCGCATAGTGAACGGACGCACGTCAAATTGTTGTCGCCATCAGGAAGCCTGCGACCGCATGCCAAAGGCTCTCCTCCGCTTCTCCGACTTTGCCGGAAACAAATGAGCGTCGTCTAGTCCGTCCGTGTCGCGCTGTCCGGCCGGGGGACGGACGCAGTGAGCTGAGACTTTATTGGCATGCATTGTCTCCTTCATTCATTCATCCCGCTGAAGAATGAAGAAGGAACGGATGAGAGAGAGTGTGAAGGGCACACAAGGTAATGGTGTCCAAGTCAGGCCTGACAGGTCTGATGAACTCTGCACCGTAGGAAGGATTTGCAAGTGAGACTTCACAACAGAAAACTGTTTATCCTTCATGTACAGTCGCATTAGTGGCCTGGATGAAAACATGGTGACAGACTTTTTAAGGGTTTCGGTCTCGTCTCGGACTCAAAGGCATTTTTACTCGGTCTTGTCTCTGTCTCGGACAGGGCGGACTTGGTCAATTTGTTTTGTTTTGATTTTTTAATGATTTTCTTTGATATATAGTTTTGGTCTCGTCTCAGTCTCGACCTCCAAAGGTTTTGGTCTTATCTCGGGCCGACCTCCAAAGGTCCTGGTCTGTCTCGGTCTCGACCGCCAAAAGTCTTGGTCTTGTCTCAATCTCAACCTTCAAAGGTCTTGGTCTTGTCTCTGTCTCGCCCTCCAAAGGTCTTGGTCTTGTCTCTGTCTCAACCTCCAAAGGTTCTTGTCTTGTCTTGGTCTCGACCTTCCAAAGTCTTGGTCTTATCTCGGTCTCGACCTCTAAAAGTCTTGGTCTTATCTCGGTCTCGACCTTCTAAAGTCTTGGTCTTATCTCGGTCTCGACCTCCAAAAGTCTTGGTCCTTTCTCTGTCTCGACCTCCAAAGGTCTTTTTCTTGTCTCGGTCTCGACCTCCAAAGGTCTTGGTCTTGTCTCTGTCTCGACCTCCAAAGGTTCTTGTCTTGTCTCTGTCTCAACCTCCAAAGGTCTTGTTCTTGTCTCTGTCTCTACCTCCAAAGGTTCTTGTCTTGTCTCGGTCTCGACCTTCTAAAGTCTTGGTCTTGTCTCGGTCTCGACCTTCTAAAGTCTTGGTCTTATCTCGGGTTTGACCTCCAAAAGTCTTGGTCTTATCTCGGTCTCTACCTTCTAAAGTCTTGGTCTTATCTCGGTCTCGACCTCCAAAGGTCTTGTTCTTGTCTCGGTCCCCCGCTGCTTCGCTCGCCTCTTCTCACTTCATGGCTCCCTCTGTTACCTGCTTAAGAGTGATTGTCCGTCATGGCTTGACCCAGCTATGAGGTTGCAGTTCTGCATGACGGTGACTTTTTGTTTCTTCTTAGGAAGACATTTACCATGTATGTGAAATTAAATTGAAACCGTGACGCAATGGCACAAACAAATACAACGTGGCTTGTTACATACACTGTGTTAGTGAGTACAGAGATCCAGAAGGGTGTTAAGTAGGGGTGGGAATCTTTGAATGTCTCACGATTCGATTCGGAATCGATTTTCGATTTGGGAACGATTTTTGATTGAAAATGATTTGATTGACAATGATTTTTGCTTCAATCTATAGATGTGCAAGGATTTGTAATGATCTACTCCAGTCTGACTCGCTAATGCTAATTAGTGCGCTACTCACGGCACTTTTGTCACTCAAAAGAACGGCTCCACTCTGCAAAAAAAGAACTTTTATTGGAATAACTTGATCGTGACTTTTTCCTTTTACTCTCTAATGTGGCTACAACTTAACACTGTATTAAACGGCATGGGACCACACTGCCCCTAAGTGGCCAAATCGGGTACAACATGAACAGCGCTCTAAATAAAGGCACACACAGACAAAGGCAAGATAATCTAAAATAATTTAAATAAAATAGATTTTCGGAGATTTAAAATCGATTCTGAATCGTACTAAATGAGAATCGCGATTGTGAGACAAACCGTGTGCAGGTCCACTGATTAAACCTAAACACTTTTCATGTGAGGCTACCCAAGATGGATTCTCGCATGAAAGTGTACCATTGCCCTTCAATGAAATGGAATCGAAAGAATAAAAACAAATGTACTTGGTATTCATTAATCGATAGGTGCTTGTTCTCCAGATGTAATAGCCATTAATGCAGCCTCTACTTTTATAGCTGGCACCTGACGTTATTTAGAATCAAATCACCTTAACTTAATCTAATTCTAACGAAACCATGTTTTACTAAAGGCCTGAGAAACAGTATAGGCGGATTAGAAAATGGTCTAGTGGTGGTCCAGTGAGTCATTTATCTCCAAATTGCTGCTTGTGTTTGGCTTTTGGCCATAATTAGGTCAGAATGCAAAAGGCTGTATTGTGATGTTGGCCCATCAGGACCGGCACATTTCCAACCTCTGTGTTTAGAGCGTATCAGTGTGTGTCAGTGACTCATTTCGCCCCTCTAGTGCTGTTGAGCTGTGATGAGAGCAAGAGCTCACCGAGGGCCAATCTCATTCGCGACCTTATGCTCTTATCCAAACACGTTTATTGCACTGTAATGTTGAACCGAATTACACAGCAATTAGCAAACAGAAATTATATGATTTTTTTTGGAATTGTGACACAACCACAACCTTATCCTCCTACATCAAGTCATTCCTCCTGCAAAACTTCCCTATCCTTCCCTTCTCCTTCAAATCTCTTTTATTGATGATTAGCTGATGTTCCAAACACGGAGGGAGTGTAATTAAGGTGCCAGACCGGTCTGTCAATTCGGCTCAGTACTGCATGAAGAGCACCAGACTAAGTGTTTGCTCTAATAGGGCTTCAAACTGCAAACAACACGCATACCTGGGCTACAGTGGGTCCCCTGGGGGGTAACAGGAGACAACAGCTGCCTTCAAGTTAGCTCTAATAAGAAGGGAAGTTTATCACCAAAAGTGAAGGGTCTGTGTTCATGTTCAAGCATAGAAAAAAAACAAAACTCTGGTATATAATCACATAAACTGTGCTTCGGTGTTTGGTCCAATGCTTATCAAAGGCTTTTAATCGATTAAAATATCAAACTCCTTCCAGCGCTGCCTTGCTCATGTTGACCGTGCACGTCCTTTTGTCTCCCCTCCAGAGAAAGTCGGTATGCTGTCGGCATTGATCACTCCATTCAAGTACATAAGCCCTGGGACCAGCAGCACAGAGGACGAGGACAGTTTAAGTAAGTTTTCTCTCGTTGTCTTACTTGGTGGACCAAAACATCTGGTCGAAAAGTGGTCATGAAACATTATAACCAGAGGTGGGCAATATACACAATTTTGCTGGTCTGTTATTCGTCATACGCCCTGGGCACCCTTTTATTATCATTTTTTTTAAGCCGACCTAAACTGTAATCAGTCTATTTTAACCACACTTCCATCATCAATTTGTGACCACTATTTTAGGGACAACAGACAGAGGTGGTGGGCGTTCGGTCAGTCCGTCAATCGTCAACAAAACGGGCGTCCCTCAGGGACTACGTTTACATGCAGTCAACATTCGGGTTAAGGTCAGAATTCCGGGATTCTGAAACAATCGAGGTAACACGTTTAGATGCGTGTCGGATTGAGTTACTCTCGGTCTATGTCATTTGTGCTCAATTGGAATATCCAATATCAATTGGAATAAATAATGTATAATATAAATAAAATACATTATATTTATATTTATTAGTTGGTTTCCTCCTCGCTCCAGAAGTGTTTTTTTTTGCTGCGGGCGTCATGTTTGTTTACACCGGCTTGAGTATTTGCGGTGGGTTACACGCCATAAGCACGGACTAATATGCTTGTTTAATAGGCACAAACTGCGTTTTCGCTGTAGAGACACAAAATAATGTGAACACGCCACGGAGATATCAACGCGTTCAATCGAGGCTCCTTTAGCGAGTTAACCGAGCTGCGCGTAGAAGTCGTTACTACAAAGACCGAGATTTTAATTCTTTGAGAATTAAATAAGCGAAGAAGACGAAGAAGAAAATAGAGAGCATGCGCACAGCAAAAAAACAATGTGCCGTTCAATGGAGGTATTACGAATGCGTTTATTTCAGACGGAATGCGTTTATTGCAGATGGAATGCCCACCTCTGATTATTACATTTCAATCAGTCAATGAATGATTAGGTTCATTTTAAAGAGTCAGTAAATCCTTGGGTTCGAGACAAACATCTCCATGTCCAACAATTCACTAACCTCATTCTTCCACTGCAAGTTCTGGGCAAGACCTAAGCATTTTTGTTATTTTGTCACACACACATATATATATATATATATATATATATATATATATATATATAAAATTCTATATAATTATTATTATTAAAGACACAAGAAAAAAAATGAAGAAAAAGAAAGTATTTTAATGACTGAAAAGTATCGGTTCCGATCCAGAACCGATACCAAAATGTTGGTATCGTGACAACACTAGTAACTAGATTTGAAGAGCGTATCACAGCTATTCAGCCTCTACTCTCACGGAGGATAGAAGTGTGAAATAAAGCAGGCCACAGATCGTTCTCTCATCCTTTCTCACTGCGCCTGCCACTGGTGGAATCCCCGCCCCCGTTACAAATAGGATTTCTACTCTGCATTGGCCACAGGGACCAATGTTTCTCACTTACAACAAGGATTTCCAACCAATTTAGAGGCAGATTACAGAATGATTTGGCAGATAGCATCCCCATTTTAAGGGATTTGTATTTTAAAACACTTTAATGTCTCCAAGCCCTGCGGTATGAGATTGCTTCATTATCGTTTCATTGTATATCAGGTTGTTCAATCTGCCTGGAGAGATTTCCTAGATCCATTTTGTTCAGCGGAGATTAAGTACATTCTTTCTCGTCAGGTACCAGCAGTGCAGAGGTGAAAGAAAACCGCAACATTGACAACTTGGAGGATCGCTCTTTAGCGTCTGCTGAGTGTCAATCACGCTTCTGCTCTGAAGCAACCAGAAGTGGGAGTTCTGGTCTGAAGAGGAAACGGCCCTTGGAGGAAGACAACAACGGTCACTTGAGCCAACTCCGTTTGATCTACAAGAAACTGTCCTGGTCCGAGGCACCAAAGAACGCTTTGGTTCAGCTCAATGAGCTCCGGCCAGGTCTTCAGTACCGCATGGTGTCCCAAACAGGTCCGGTCCACGCTCCCGTTTTCTCCATTGCTGTCGAGGTTAACGGATTGACCTTTGAGGGAATGGGTCCCACCAAGAAAAAAGCTAAAATGAGGGCAGCAGAGCAAGCCCTGAAATCCTTCATTCAGTTTCCCAATGCTCCTCAGGCCCACTTAGCCATGGGAAACATTTCAAACCCATCAGCGGACTTCACCTCCGATCAAGCTGGCTTCCCTGACACTCTTTTCAAGGAGTTTGAATCTTCCTCGTGCTCTGCCGCCCTCACTCTTTGCAATTCGGAAGCAGAAAGTCAGCTATTATCAAGTGAGCTACTGAGACACGGACGCTTGCTTCGCCATACCTTGGACCTGATGGTACAGGCTCAACAGAGGTTGGGAGGAATTGTTCCCGAGCCAAATGCGCCCAAGAGTCCTGTGGTACTGCTCAATGAGCTCCGTCCGGGTTTGCGCTACGCCTGTCTTTCGGAGCGAGCCGAGGGAAGGCGGCTGCGTAGCTTTGTGATGGCGGTGCGAGTGGACGGACGGATTTTCGAAGGCTGCGGTCGCAGCAAGAAGATGGCTAAGATCCAGGCGGCCCAGTGTGCTCTCGAGGCGCTCTTCAATATCAGGACAGTCCCTGAAGGCAGGATGGGTCTGAAAACCAGCAGGAAGATATGCCCTCATTTACCCCAGGTGAGTACAGAATTCCCCTTCTTCATTTCTTTGGCACACACGCCAAACGTACAAGGTCCTGTAATGACCTAAACAACAGTCATGAATTATTTCAACAAAAAAACTCAACTTTGATGAGTAGTGACAATTCTTACGGTGACAAAAGTAATGAGGTACTGCTGCAATATATCATGTAACCCCCTATTGCATATATTTCTTCTCTTAAGAAACCCTTGTTGAAGCTCCAAAATGCATACCGTATTTTCACAACCATAAGGCGCGCCTTATTAAAAGGCGCAAACTCAGTTACGGGTGCTATTTCTGTATTTAACACACACATAAGCCGCACCGCACTATTGGGCGCGTAAACATACGCTAGCTCAAAACATATGGTAGCATGCTAGCGTATGTTTTTAAAAATGCAGTGGAGCAAAACTGGGTTCGGTTGTACTTGAAGTATTAAACAATGTACTCACGTTACTTTTGATCAATCCTCATCCACAAATCCCTCAAAGTCCTCATCTTCTGTATCTGAAACGAACAGCTGGGGCTAGTTCTCCAGGTTCCCTCTCGTCATTGCAGTATTGTCAGAGTCAGTCTCGTTACCGTGCGGCTCCTCAGAAATGATGCCGGCTTTTTGCGAAAGCTCCAATATAAGTGCAAGCAGACATGTTTAACCCAAGTATACACAATCCATTCACAAATTGTGGCATAACTCACTCTAGTCTAGCAGTTCCATAAAGTGAAAGCAGCGAGCACCATGACGTCCTACTGTATCGTATATACAGGAAACCCGGCCCTGGTTGAGGACTGGCAGGCATGAGAAACCAAAAGACTCATGTCATCTTTCAGTTGAGTCTTTCAGGGTTCTCATGCCTGCCAGTCCTCAACCAGGGCCGGGTTTCCTGTATATAAGAAATATGTCGGCACTGCCCCGCTTGGCCGTCGGCAGAAATGCTCCCACGCACTCTGCTTCGTCTGTCCTTCCTTCCTTTCCTCAGTCTCTCCTTTGGTCTCTTGAGGTCTCCCTGATTTGTTGTTTCTGGGGTTGGTGAAGGACTCTGGTTGGTGGCCCGGTGGGTGGTGGGTGGTGTCTGGTCGGTGCTGGATTTCCCTTTCCTTTCTTTTCTTTGGTCCTTCCTCGGGTCTCCTGACGGCCTCACGACTCTGGCTGCAAGTGTTCGGTTTAGGTGAATGGTATGGGATTTTTTAATAGGTTTTAGGTGAACTAATGAATACACACACACACGCACATACACTTACTCACCGACATACAAATTTTATTTTTTTAAAATAGAGCAATGATGATGACATGTCAAATCGGTAAAATTACCGAATGAACAATACTGAGCTCTCCAATAAAAAAAAACAAAAAATAAATAAAAAAAAGAAATGCTCCCACACAGACAGTCCAGCGGAGTGCTTACCAAAAGGCGCACGGTCGCACCGTCGATTTTTGAGAAAATTTAAGACTTTTAAGTGCGCCTTATAGTTGTGAAAATACGGTAAATGACCCTTTGTTCCCTAAACAGACGCCTGTTGACTCTCACCTTTGCTGATATCTCGTCTGATTAATCCCTTAGTCATGCATTAGAAGTTACATAACAGATGAAACAAAATCCACGCCGGGATGCATTTAAAAGTTTTTGTCATTTCGCAAACTGTGTTTTGGCCTCACAGCGACTACAAGCATAAATTCAATCTCAGCATAGCAAAAACAAGACAAACAAAACACTGAGCCCATGGTCATTTAGCCAAATACCCAAATTGCAATCAGAGCGAGGAAAGTAGTTTTTGAGGAACATGAAGGAAATTGGAAGTCACTTGCAAGATTGTCTGGCACCTGTTGATGTTATTCCAAACTTCATTTCAGCTGCAGAATTCCCTCTAAAGAAAACGACCCTAATTACATTTTCAGACTGATTTATTTTGTTGTTTGGAAACTTTAAAGCTTATCATTGGCAATTGAAAGCGCTTATATACTTTTGTAGTCTATTGTATGATCATATCCTTGTGGTGATGGGTAATTGTGCTCCCGGCCGAAATCATCGTTGAAGACAAAACTGTAAGACTGAATAAAACATCACACTTCACTTCTTGTATATGTCTATCATCTCCCGTCTTTTCTTGAAGGCTTTTATTGACACAATTGTGTCAGGCACATGTTGTGTAGTATTAACATCCTTTTCCATCCTGGAAGAAATAAACCGGCGAGTGTCCTTCCCCCGAGCATGACATCAACCTAGCAAACCTGCCCCGTTTGCCTTAGAGAAACTTTTTTCCTTTCTGCCTTCTGCCACGGTGTCTAAAGCGGTTTTAAGAGGATTTGGCGCACCAGTTTAGTTCCAGAGAGCTCTTTTGTGGAAATTTCTTGAAAGTCAGGCGTGCCTGTCTGCCAGACTCACGAGTAATTCATTTTAAATGCTAAAGGAGGAAGGAGAAAAGTTCAACCATTTAGATACATGCATGTGGGGAATAATTGTCTGGAATAGGATGTGTCCAGGTGTCGCTTGCAGTCGAGCACAAATATTCTTGCTCTATTTTTGTGAAGCCATCCATATGCCAAACGCTGATTGCATAGGCAATGGGCGACTGCCCTGCAGATGAGACGTGTGATATGTGCTCGGATGCCAGCTGTAGTGTGGGAAGCTTTATGGCGCTGTATCGTTTATTGTTTTGTTTATCTGTTATCTTTACCAGAAATGAGTTTCAAAATTTCAACACAGAACCATGAATGGAAGAGATAGAGAAATCATATAAAATATGTCACACTCATATATTTATTGAAGTGGTTGATTTGAAGAGATAAGATTACTGTAACGACTTTAACATAATTTTAGGTTTGGTTCTACGGAAGCGTGGAACTGCCAATGTGGAGTAATCATTTTGGACTGGCAAATATGTTGAAATGTACTTGCAAACATGTTGGAGATGAAACACATGGTTTTGAACAAATTTGTTGGCGAAATGCTAAAAATGTAAAAAAAAAAAATTGCATAATGCCACGAGGTGTTGACTTGTGACTCTGTACCCAGTGGCATTATGGGAAAAAATGTGTAACAGAAATGATGCACTGCAGACGTTATTTGTATTAAAATGTAGGCCAAATGCTAAAAAAAATAATAATAATAATAATAATAATGTTTTTACTTTTTTTTTTTTTTTTTACTGTGGTATTATGGGAAAAAATATTAACATTTAGCCTGCAAGCATATTTAGTTGTAAGTATGTACAATACAGGCCAAAATTTTGGACACACACACATCTCATTCAATGTGTTTTCTTTATTCAAATATCTTAATATTTACATTGCAGATTCCCACTGAAAGCAGCAAAACTAAGAATGAACACATATGGAGTTATGTACTTAACAAAAAAAAGGTCAAATAACTGAAACATGTTTTAGATTCTAATCTCTTCAAAATAGTCACCTTATGTTCTGATTGCTGCTTTGCACACTCTTTGCATTCTCACCTCTGGGAACTCCAACAAATACTGTTGGAAAACTATTTCAGGTGACTCCTCTTGAAGCTCATCGAGGGAATGCCAAGAGTGTGCAAAAAATAATCATCAGCGCAAAGAGTGACTATTTTGAAGAAACTAGAATATATAACGTTTTCAATTATTTCACCTTTTCTTTTTTAAGTACATAACTCCACATGTGTTCATTCATAGTTTTGATGCCTTCAGTGTGAATCTACAAAGAAAATGCATTGCAAGAACAAACTTTTGGCCTGTACTATAAGTTTGAACATATTTGCAAAAACATTTAAACGTATTTAAGATGTTTTTACTCCACATTGGCAGTTCTACACTTTTGTATAGCTCATGTGTTGTCTCCTTGTATCGTATATGACGTGTCTGCCACAGTTTGGCTTTAGCCCCAGCTGCTAGCTTGCTAGCTAGCTCCCATGGTGCTCGTTTATCTGCTCGGGAGCTAGCTAGCTAGCACCCGAAAGTAAAAACCCTGTCACATTTGGCTTTAACCCCTAATGCTACCTAGCTAAATGTGGCAGGGTTTAGCTCTTGAAGACATTTAACATTTTCAATTTATATTTTTACTGTTTATGAATTTACTTATAAACATATATTGGAATATAACTGTGTATTGTAATGAATATAACTGTGATGATATTGTTGTGAAGTATATTGGAACTTTTTCACTCCCTGCCAGCTGGTGAGATAGGAATGTGATGGGAGTAAAATTCTCAAGTTCTCATGTAGATAACACTGTTGGGCTGAGGGAGTCTAGGTCTAATGGCATTACCTGTCTAATCATATATTTCCGGCTTGGACGGGGAACTGGAGTAAACATGTCAGTAAATCACTTGTCTGTCTATTATAATTACTAACCCTTTGTCCAGCCTCAGAGGAGGAGTATGCTTTTTTCATCTATAAAACGACTGTGTGTTTTCATATTGACACACTCGAGGCTTAACATCACATTTGAATGTAAGCATTAAATCTTGTGTATTTTAGAAGCTTCTAAAATAAACTCTTTGCAAAGAAGGCTTCTTCATCAGATCTCTTATCCAATTATTTTGAGCACGCAAAGATTACACTTAATATAGTGATCAACTAATACCTTCACTCTCTAGCTAGCTCCCATGCTGCTCGTTTACCTGCTAGGGGGCTAGCTAGCTAGCACCTGAAAGTAAAAACCCTGTCACATTTGGCTTTAACCCCTGATGCTACCTAGCTAAATGTGGCAGGGTTTAGCTCCCTAGCTAGCTCCCATGCTGCTCGTTTACATGCTAGGGGGCTGGCTAGCAAGCTAGCATTAGGGGGTTAAGCCAAACTGTGGCAGGGTTTTTTACTTTCTGGATTTGCCACCTCTGTGTATATGTACAAGTTTACGAGACAAGGTCTCACTACATTTACCTACCTTTGAGTTGTATGTTTTTTTTTTGATTTTCTGAAACCGACAGACTGTTAAATATGGACGTTATGTAAAACAATAATGTAACAATGTTTAAAGCTTAAACATGCATACTTCAGTTAACCATGTACCAGTATCCTGATACTGAAACATTGAACAGGAGTTTTAGGTTCATCATGAAATTTCATCCACTCATTTTTTGATAGTCAAACCGATCACGAAGGCATACAGTGCCCAAATACTCTCCGTTTGTCCATAAACTGCTTTGTTAACACTGCAGTCGAGCAGGTCAGGATTATATCATTGGCCAGGAATTAACCCCGACAACCTCTTCTTAAAATCAAGGTCCAATTTGCCTCTGAAAATATCTTTCGTCTTCACAATGGTGAACGTGGTGAAGTAATCCTGGCACCTATTTGGAAGTGGCATGATTAGCCTTCTGTTCAGGCCATGATTGGCTCTTTAATCTATCTCCCATTTCTGTCACAACGCAGTGCGCTGTTGCCATGTCGCCTGAGCCCGAAGCATGTGCAGCAGCGGTGAGAGAGTAGTTGCAGGTGCTTGTGGAAGGACAGCGCAGAGGTTAGTGGTCAGGATGCTGCACTCTGCCACCTCGGATTAAGGTTCATTTGATTAGGGAAATGTGCTCTGCGGCACAGCTGAATGACAATTAAGGTTAATGAAGGAGAAAGTGGAGGGAAAAAACATTAAAAAAAAAAAAAAGATCTGAGGTTCAAAGCTGGTAATATTATAGTTTATTTAAACAAAAGCGTTACTACAGAATGCTTGTATTGGTCGTGATATCATCTCAGATGAAATGTGACAAAGTGATTTGATTCACTTAACTCCTCACAGATAGAGAAGGCTACAAAATGGTCAAGTGGAGTCATTTCGCTGCCTCCAGCACGGCAAATTAAATATGATTTGAGACATGTGAAGGTGACCCCTGTCAGGAGGCGGGTCTTCAACAGATTGCTTACTTTGTCTAATCTCTCCCACTTCTAATCTGTCTCACTATAAACAGCTGTGACAGGCTGATCATTAATTAATATTGCCACAACAAATTGGAGACAGTGACCGAGCCAAGAAGCCCCCCAAAAAAAAAAAAAAAAAGTCGCAGAGGGAGAAGGTGTGAACGACACATTCGAGAGGACTTCATTACCAGTGTTGGTGGTGTTACAACCACAGCATGTGGACAGTGATGGCAGCAGATCAACACTAAGTGACAGGCGCCACAGCACACCGTCCTCTTGGGATCGCTTGTGATTAGCACACTAAGGTTGGAGTGCAAATAGCCTGACAAACTATTTGGAAACGTCCATTAGGGCTGCTGGATTATGAAGAAAATATTAATCACGATTCATTTGGTAACTGAAATCACGATTTGGACAATCATTAGGTTTTTTGGGGCACAAAAACTCATTTGCTTCCAAAAACGTATAAATACGTTCTATTTTACATATAACCAGTGTCCCAAAAACGTATTTATACATTTCTTATGTGTTTTTTTTTATTTTTTATGCTGGAGCATACAGAAGGCTTTGATGCAGCCTCTCAACTGTAGAGAACGGGTGAAGCAATAGTAGTTACGGCCAGCAGGTGGCAGCAGAATATAAGAGAGCAACCAGGGCCATGCTGCAAAAATACTGTACATAAAGACATTTCATTTTCGCATCATGAAATTCTTGAATATTGACTCTTTTGACCAGTTTGAGCAGGCTACGAAAAGCCTAGACTCCCTACATCAGTGGTCTGGGGGTCCAATTTGGCCCATTAACACAGAACACTAACTTCAGTTTTTCACTAATATTAACAATTGTTACTAATTTTGTCCACTGGAGGTCACACTGATGACCACTTAAATGACATTCTGAAATTAGATTTTTACTCAGGATTTGACACTCATTTTTGGTGAGAAAATTCTGATTACTCTGCAATAAAATAAAATAATGGGAATATTTTCAGAATGTACATGCAATTATTTCCACACATGTTTAGGTCGTGTACTTTCGGTAATTTGCGTATCGTATTTTTCATATGATGAACAATGCAATATACATAAATTGGACTTGGTTACATAAGACCTGATGTTTAAATCCCGCCTTAGATGGCTTGTGGGATCCCTGCATTAATGAGTCCATGTGTTGGACTACGGCCTTCTGGGAAATGACATTTTTAGTAGAAAACGCTGGCGAAAGTGCAACCACTTTAAAATAATGACTGCAGTAATGAAAATTTGCACATTTGATGATACCACACCTTCTCACTATTAAAACATTAAAATGAATAAATAGAAATTGTTGTCCGGAAAAGTCGCTGGGCGTATCGTGGTAACGCATGACTGATATTTTCTCGTTTGACAGCCCCTCCACATACGTCTGCGGTGCCGCTCACTACGAGGTATTGCAAAATCCAAAGGTCATAAAAACAAAGCATGTGTTCATCTGCGTTAAGGAAAATAGGGGCATTAAAATTATGTTAAATTAGTTCATTAAAGTTAATTAGTCATGAACGCATGAACTTAACAGCCCTAATCAAAGCTAATTATTGTCTGCGACCTCTGTAATTGATGTAAGAAAAAGGGACTGGTGTGCATCTATGAAGTTCCACACGACGGTTCTCACACGGTCACTTGCCCTTTCCACAGGCCACTTCACTCATCATTTGCCTTTTAAGGGAATCAAATAGTGGAGATTTGTGTGTCTGTGTGTGAAATTACCAAATGGTGTTTTTCATCTAAATAGGAGCGCAATGTACATACTGTAGAAAGGTTAGCGCCATCCTCAACTGTCCAATAAGTATGCAAAATATGACCTATGAGGGTGCAGGCTGTTAAATCTTTGCGAGAAAATCCTCCTAACGAGAAGGTGTCCAAATGCTTGCTCAGGTCAAGTCGCTCGGCGTATAATGAAAATCGCCCCTGCGATCTGTCCCGAAGACCCTCCGCCTCGCCCTGACATGCGCTATATACTAAGTCTTCATTGTTTGAGAGCGTCCTGCGCTCCTCCTTTCCCCGTCCTGTACCTGCGTGCTGGAGCATGGCAACAGTCAATTCTCAGCAAGCCCTCACACTCCATTAAAAGCATAACCAAGTTCATTACGATTTCACAGGCGCTCAGGTAGCAAATGGCGACTGATAAATCATTGGTCCTGTGTGGCTGGCGTGTGGTATGTTTATCTCTGGTTCTCAGGCAGGGGCGAGGTCTGGACGGTTCGCGAATCGATTTTTAAACATCCATTTTGTACGGGAATATTCAACAAAGCGTCTTACTTAGGGTTAGGATTCACACATTAAGCACGGAAGAATGTTATATTAATGGAACATTAAGCCTTAATATTTTTATTTCAGTGCTGTTCAAACATGAAACCGACTGCAACCTGTTTGTTAAATGCAGTGGCCTCAGTTAAAAGCCTGAATGTTCAGATAAATAAATACATTATCATACAAATCTTACAGTGTACATGTACAAGTTTACTGATTAGTATTTTCTACATTTGAGTAAAAAAAAAAAAAGTTGCAATAATCTATTTATAGATTTGTATTGGGATTAATCGAATCCTGACTTATGAATCGTGATACGAATCGAATCGCCAGGTACTAGGCAATTCACACCCCTATATATATATATATATATATATATATATATATATATATATATATATATATATATATATATTGTCCTTAGAGGGCATCAAAAGCAAATAGACAAATAAAAACTATATATGTATGGATAGGTCTGATGCCACTAAGCATTTTGAGTGGTCACAAGAAAAAAAATATAAAAAAAAATTGTGAAAACGCATTTAAAATGACAAAACACACAAATTTACAACTTATCCAATATAAAATTATTCACAGAACATACATTACTCAATATATGATGAAGAAAATGTGACTCTCAGACTCCGACATTTGTCTCCAATGTTTACAAAACACTACAGACACTTATGTTCATGCTTTATGGTTATGTACTCCGGTTATGTATTTCTGGACTAAAGTCTTAGAAAAACTTTCCGCTATTTTGGACTGTAGTATACCTTTATCTCCAAACTTGTGTTTGCTAGGTGACCTAACAACAACTGACTTACCACATAAACAATTTCAATCTACACTTGTAGCCCTTACTATCGCGAAAAAAACAATTCTTGTTAACTGGAAAAATAAACAAACTCTGAATATCGACCAATGGTCTAACCTCCTCATAAATCACATTTTAATGGAAAAAATATCTGCCTCAAATAAAAACCAAATATCAAAATTTATAGAAACATGGTCTACGTATATAGAATTTTTTAACCTAATTCTGGTTACTTAATTCTGTCTGTTAGCTAGAGCCACTACATCATGATAACTTGCATTGATTTTTCTGCATTTGGCAATTTATTATTATATTATTAGTATGGGATTTTTTTTTAATGGGCTTTAGGTGAACTGATGAATACACACGCACGCACGCACATGCACATGCTCACCCACATACAAAAAAAATAATTATATATATATATATATATATATGTGTGTGTGTGTGTGTATATGTATATATATTAAAAAAAGAAAAAAAGAGAAAGAAAATTTTATTTTTTTTATTTTTTATTTTTTAAATTTTTTATTTTTTTTTAAAAGGAGAGCAATGATGATGTCAAATCGAATGAACAATACTGAGCTCTCCTAGGAAAAAAAAAATATATATATTCAGAAAGGACTTAGATATCATTTGGCTCATTTTACTTATGTGTCGGGGGGGGGGGAATTATGTTACAAAAGTTTGGATGACGGGCCACAAATGGTCCCCGGGCCTTAGTTTGGACAACCCTCATGTAGCCGGTCACATAGGCAATAAAAGGCAAAGACAAATATTTTTGGCAAATTTATGTATTAGCTGATTAGTTTCTATGTTTTATGATCTCTCAGAAATGCATTCTAGGTCTCCATATGACTATAATTAGCAGGATATATTTTTCCTGAAAAAAATACGCAGAACATGTAAAACCTAACACATCTGTTACTTTTGTCCTGCTTTGCAAGACTTAGATTAAGCCTCTCTGGGGATGATGAAACGGGGGACCGGGGGAATGCAGTATACAGGATGTGTGTTGCCGTGGAGGGCTACATTGCTGGATCGCATGGGGAAGATGAGGGGCAGGCTGTGGGAGGGAGCGAGAGGTGAGGATGGATGGACTGCAGTAGGGGGGGGGGGGGGGGGAGAGGGAAACCTCAGCGGAACAAAAGACCTTCAGGATTAATTAGGCGTCAGATTGGTTTCAGGGCACAGTCTGGGGGATGGGGTGGGGTGGGGGGAGCAGTGAGAGATATGGGGAGGCAGCAGAGAGAAAGTTTAGCATTCTGGGAGGAACTCGTGTCCTCAGCCCTCATATTTCAGACTGCCTGCCCATGAGTATACAACAGGAAGCTAGTTAGGACCTGTGCAGTGCCTGGAACTATTGACTAATGGATGGAGCACCTCTTTCTCCATCTCTGTGTATTTTTACATTATCCCACTGGGTAATCATGTAAGGGTCATGCATGTAACATAAAATGTTATGGTTGGATTTTTATGCCCCATTTAGGTGGTTCATATTTCCTAAATGTGATGACATCAGCAGCATATGGGGGGATTGTTCATGGTATACATTTTATGAAAACAGCGGTTGTGCATTTCATATGTACTACAAAATGTATTCTCTTTCTATGTGGATCCCAGCCAAGGGGATTATAGTTCATGAAAACTAACTAAATAAGTCAAATTAAAATGTAAAAAAAAACAAAAAAAAAAAAAACACTGTTCGTTAATTAAATGAAATTAGAATGAAAATAATGAAACAAAAGGAAAAACTGGGGGGGGGAAATTACGTTTTCTCGATCCGATCATGTGATCATAAATCAGGGCAGATCACATGATTTTTAGCTGATCAGTATCGGCTGAAAAAAATCTGATTTCTACAGTCAAGAATAAAATGTTTCACAGTATTTATTTACTTGATTTGAATCATTGCTGACTTCACAGCCATATAAAGCTATCCTGTTGGGATTCCTTTTTTCTTTACAAAGCATTGCCAAGGTATCAATCAGATTAGAGACTCGATATCATACTAAAAACAAATAACTCTGACTCCGATGCAAAAAGAATGTGATCTAAACTGAAACTGCATCTTGTGTTTATAAAACTAACTAAAACTAACTATAATTATAGTGGCAATGTCCTTTGGTTTCTTTTTTGTTGAGTAATATACACACAAGCGTTCAGTGTTTATTGTAAATGCATTTATTTCAATATCGCTGTACGTCTGTAAATGAAAATTGAAATTGAAATTGTAGTGTACTTTATTGTTTACTCAGGGAACTTTTAATTTTGCGCTCGACAAATACTCAATATCGTCACTCTCTTTAAAAAAAAAAGAAGAATTTTTTAGATTTATTTTGTTTTGCCTTAATCATCTCTTAATGATGCAAATAGTTAATTTTTTGTGTTTCCTGAAAAATCTGGAAAAAATTACTGAGGGGATTATTTAAAGGTGGTGTCGATATAGTGAAAGAAAAACTAAAACTAACAATAAAGCTAATGAAAACGAAACAAAAACAAAACATTTTCTAAATAAAAACTAACAAACTTGCTGTAAAAACTAATCATCATAATAATAAAAAAAAATCAAATACCACTGATCTCAACTAGTGTTAGATTTTGAGAAAGGCTTATTTAAGCAGCAAATCTTTTTTTATTTTTTTATTTTGCATTCAGGATTTTTCTCATTTTAATGTGTACAGTGTTCTTTTCTCAAAAGTCCTTCGCACAGACCAAATCAGATTTTTTTTTTTAGCCAAAAGCTAAATTTAGAGGCGTTGCTTTTGTTGGTTGGTATGAAACAAAAACAACATTTTCTTAAAACTTAAAATATTGCCGCAAATTCAAATAAATAAAAAAAATGTATAGGCAAATATATTATGTATTATGTATTCAAACATCAATGTCACCCTTCATGAACCAGGACGTAACCGAGGAATATTCTCACTTTACGGGCAAACAAACACAAATGTTGTCGCTCCATGATCTGTTTTTGTACGCTACTCTTACTTTTTGCGCTGCCCGAAAATCTTCATTTCCAAGTCAGGTCACGGGGGAGGGGGGGGGGGGATCACCTCAAAATTTGAAAAGTGGATCCAGAGCGGTCTTGTTAATGCTGTCTGTGTTGTTATTGTCACACAAGGATCTTCCTTTGACGACGTCTTCACCGCCGAAACCGGAAGTGCTGAACTCTGCGTGCAGATGACAGCCAGGGTTGCCATGAATCATAATATTCAGTCATAATATTTTGTCACCGCTGCAAATCACATCATGAGACTAAAGCAGTATCGTAGAACGTGACTGCACTTGACACCGACAGCGATAGTCGTACAAATAATACGTTTAGTGTTTTTTGCTTTTGATGCCACATGCATACTATTATGCACATTATTGATTGTACCATCTGTCTGTTGCCGAGCATCTCCTGCCCTTTGAACACACGTTTGAACACATTCTAGTATGCATCTTATTTGTACGACGACATATTAGGGCCTCGTATATATATTTTTAGAATGTGGGGGCAATATTCCGAGAAAAAAAACAAAACACAAATTTGCCACTTTATAAACTTGCAAATTTGCGAAAATTGGCAAACTCAGTAACATGGTTTTCACTCGGTACGCTAGGTGTGACGACCGGGACCTTTCCCTGCTGGGCCTGGGGTTCCGCCCGTCTCCCAGTGTCTCCCACCCCCACCACGCGGCTGGAGGTGGGGTGGATGCACAATTTAGATGTTTCTGGGGTTGATGAAAGATTCTGGTTGGTATGTCTGGTCGGTGCTGGATTTGACCTTTCTTTCTTTTCTTTGATCCTTCCTCTGGTCCCCTGACAACGTCACGACTCTATTTGGATTCTGAAGTATTCGGTTTAGGTGAACGGTATGGGATTTTTAATAGGTTGTAGGTGAATTCACACTCTCACACATACAAAACTTCAACCCCAAAAAATAAAATAAAATAAAAAATAAAAAAAGCGCAATGCAAAAAAAAGAACAGAACCAATCTCCCACTTTATAAACTCGCATATTTGTGAGTTTTTTTCTCTGAAAAATATATATGTTTATAGGTAGCCCTAATACGCCGTCGTCCATTTGACATCGAAAGAAAGATGACAAAAGCGAGCATATGCATTTGTTACAGTCAATCTAGCATTCTGCCGACTTTGCTGACGACACATAATGGATTTCAGTAAATGTTAAAAGAGCATGGGCCATAGGCATTTTTTTTCCCCCCCGCATTCAAAAGGCTTTCTACGCCATTTCAAACATTCTTCCTTAGGCTGTGAAGTGTATAATACATTTTGTTGCACTGTTGTGCGGTGTACGTGTGTGTCTGGGTTGGCAATGTGAGCGATCACTTCTGTCAGGGGATGTTTTTAGAAGCCATATTCATCAGCAGAGAAAAGAGCAAGGCTAGTTTCCGCAAAGGCCAGGTGTAAACTTATAGTGTCTATCTGCAAGATAAACATATCAATGCTGTTGGGGGGGAAACCTTACAATCTCCCGAATGTCAGCTGAACACCACTGCTTAAGAGTTTGACAACCTGCATTTAGTTTGTCCTGGGGGGTTGAAAGGTTGTCAGAAAACTCGACTTTTCCACCACTCAATTGCAAGGTAGAAAATCTCAGCAGTCATCCTAATGCATACAACCTAGTATGTGTGTGTGTGTGTGTGTGTGGGGGGGGGGGGGGGGGGTAAATATATATAAAAGATTTTGCCAGGCCCCATGTGTGTGCAAAGTTGAGACTGTTTATGGAAAAATAATAATAATAATAACTAGACTAAGTGCAATTTCTGGAGAAATTGCGTGGGATTGCTGAAAGCTGAATGCTAATAAAAGCTGAATGCTTGTGAAATCTTGTAAAGTAAATCTAAAGATAAATTACTAATTATTAATTTGAGTTTTATGATAAATTACAAAAAAATGAAATGATAGTTGGTACAGTATGCATGTACTGTATACACTTTAGCATAATGGCCATGGATATATTTACAGTACAGCCAGAGGTGGGATTCGAACCCGTGACCTCCTGGTTACTGGACTGAGCGGTATCAGAGAGCTGGTAATGATGATCAGCTGTATGTATGGAAGTGGGCGTGGAAAGCTCAATGTCAACCCTATTGAAAATTAATGGGGAAAAGTTTATATTTAACATGTTTTTTTTTTTTTTTTTTTTTTTCTTTTTTTTTTTTTTTTTTTTTCTGGGAGATCTCAGTATTGATCATTTGAAATGTCATCATCATTGTTCTCCCTTTTTTTTTTTTTTTTTTTTTTGTATGTGTGTTTGTGCGTGTGTGCGTGCGTGTGTGTGTGCGTGCGTGCGTGCGTGCGAAAAAAAATAAAAATAAATAAGAATTCCCATACCGTTCACCTAAACCGAACACTTCAAAATCCAGCCAGAGTCGTGGGGCCGCCAGGAGACCCAAAGGGGGACCAAAGAAAAGAAAGAAAAGCGAAGCCCAGCACCGACCAGACACCACCCACCGGGCCACTAACCTTCACCAACCCCAAAGACATCCCAACTCCAACAAATCAGGGAAACCTCAAGGGCCCAAAGGAGAAACTGAGGAAAGGTAGAAAGGACAGACGAAGCAGAGTGAGATCCACAGACACCAGCCTCCACCGAATCAATGACCTGAGGGAGAAACAAATTGTGTCTGAGTCTCGATAGATGCTGGTGTGGTGGATCTAGCATGCATGAAAATCTCCACCAAAGAGGGGAGCCGTCGACCTCCGCCAGGACAGAGCAAGCGCAACACCTCAGGGCCCCCCAGGCCGCGGCCGCGCCAAAGGACGACCCCCGGGCCCCGCAGGGGCCACCGGCCGGAGAGCAAACCCCGGAGCAGGAGCGCCCCCCACCCCAACGCGGCCCGCGCCCCCAACCCAACGCAGCAGGACGGGGCACTGCAGGCCCACCAGGCACCCCACCGGCCCACAACCCCCGCTCCCCCCGCGACCCCCCCGCCCCCCACCCCCGCCACCCACCCCAACCCAGCCCCAACCGCCCCCAGGTCCCCAAATCCCCAGACACCCTCCCCACCCCAGCACCCCCCACCCCGGCACCCCCACCACCACCCCCCCACCAACCAAGCCGCCCCCGCCCCCCGCCCCCACCCCCACCAACCGACAGCCCCCCAGCCCCCGACCCCAGACCCCGGGGACACACCGCACCCAGGCATCCGCGCCGAAGAGGGGGCCGGGCAGCGGAGCGGAGAGGGCACCCGCGCCCACCCCACCACGCGGAGGGACGGAACACCAGGGGCAGAAGGGGAGATGGGGGCACCGGAGGACGGGCGGCATCCCCGAACCCCAGGCCCAGCGGGGAGAGGCCCCGGTCGTCACCCCAACGATCAAAGTGAAAAACTAACCCTGTTACTAAGTTCGCCAGCTCGCCGACTGGCGAACTCTACCCCTAAACCGTGTGTGTGACCCCACCCAGTGTATATACATAAGTGTGTGTGTGTGGTGCATTAAAATTGGGGGCAGGTGAACCGGAGCAGAGGGAAATGATATCCCCCCCTGCTCCGATCCATCCGCCCCCCAGGCATGTCAATGAGCGTATGTGGTGCATTAAAATAAATTAATGGGGGGGGGGGGGGTGCACACGGACAGGCGACCGCAGCACTGCTTCATACCGCGGCCGCCCCAACCGATGCCCTCCCCCTCCCCCAGTTGTGTGGTGCATTAAAATTTGGAGGGGAGCTGCAGGGCGGAGACGGTGTCTCCACCCCACCCCACTCCCCCCCAAAGTGTGTTATGTGCCCTAAAATGTATTGTGCAAAACTAGTGCAGTGAGTTAAGAGGAGCGACCAGCTGGGCCCCCCCCAACCGGGCGGGGGGGGGGGAGGCGCACCCGCCCACCAAAACCCCCACCCACCCCACCGGGACCCCGGCGGGGATTGCCCCCCGGATACCGGGGCCCGCCCGAAGTGCCCGGAGGCCCACCGGAGCGGGGCGGGCACAACACCAATCCCGCCCACTCCCCCGGCTCCCGGAGCGCCGAGACCCGGGCCACGGACGGAACCTCCGGCCCCGGGGAGGGGGAGGAGGGCGGACAGGGGAGGGGGAGGGGACGGGGGAAGGAGACGACAGGAAGGGCAGGAGGCAGCAGCAGGGCCGCAGAGAGAGGGGGAGAGGAGGAGGAAGGGCGACGAGGGAGAAGGGACAGGGAGGCGGAGGACGGGCGGGGAGAGGTGAAGAGGGAGAGGAAGCAAGGGGGAGGAAGGGGGAGGGGAGAGGGAACCACGGGGCACCCCGGCGGCCCACAGGCCCCGACCCGCGTCGCCGGACCCAGAGCGACGGACCGCGCCGGGGCGGCGCCGCCCCGGACACCAGGGAGAGCCCCGCAACACAGCACCCACCACGAGACCCAGGGAACGACCAAGACGCAGCCGCCACCCAGCAGCCAACAGAGGGGCAGACCCGCCCACGCCCAGCCAGGGGGGACAGCACCTGTAGCGTTAGTCCCCTGGCATGCAGTGAATCCGAATATTAGCCTTTAGTGCCCATTGGAGGTGAATCTGTTCGATCCTGTTGGCAGCAACTGGGTTCCTGACTATAAAAACACAACCATTAGTAACAAACTGCCAAATGCAGAGACATCAATGTAAGTTATCACAATGTGGTGGCTCTCGCTAACAGGCAGAATTAAATAACCAGAATTAGGTTAAAATATTCTATATACGTAGACCATATTTCTATGAATTTTGATATTTGTTTTTTATTTGAGGCCGATATTTTTTCCATTAAAATGTGATTTATAAGGAGGTTAGACCATTGGTCGATATTCAGAGTTTGTTTATTTTTCCAGTTAACAAGAATTGTTTTTTTAGCGATAGTAAGGGCTACAAGTGTAGATTGAAATTGTTTATGTGGTAGGTCAGTTGTTGTTAGGTCACCTAGCAAACACAAGTTTGGAGATAAAGGTATCCTATAGTCCAAGATAGCGGAAAGTTTTTCTAAGACTTTAGTCCAGAAATACATAACCGGGGTGCATAACCATAAAGCATGAAAATAAGTGTCTGTAGTGTTTTGTAAACACTGGAGACAAATGTCGGAGTCGGAGAGGCCCATTTTCTTCATCATATATTGAGTAATGTATGTTCTATGGATTATTTTGTATTGGATAAGTTGTAAATTTGTGTGTTTTGTCATTTTAAATGCATTTTCACAAACTTGAATCCAAAAGTCAGATTCCGGAGCTATAGACAAGTCTGTCTCCCATTTTAAGATGGGTAAAGACATTTTATCCGTATATGAAAGTAACTTATATATTTTTGAAAGTTTTTTTGTTGTTGTCGGAGAGAGCTTGGTAATATCTTTAGCTAAGCCAGGCGGTTGGAGCGTACCCTGAAGTGTTGGAATTTGTTTCTTTATCATATTTTTAACTTGCAGATAATGTAAAAAATTTCCGTTTGTTATTTTGTATTTTTGGAGCAAAGATGTATATGATATAAACATATTATCTGAGAAGAGATGGTGAAGATGTGTGATTCCTTTCTGCTCCCACACACCTAAATAAAACGTTTGGTTGTTAATTCGAAAGTCAGGGTTATGCCATAGGGGAGAAAGCCCACAGGGCTCCACTTGGGCTTTTGTAATTTCTAATGCCTTCCACCAAGCAGTCAGGGTGGCGGAGATCATTGGGTTTTTAAAACAATTATGTCGCTTAATCGATGTTGTAATAAAGAGTAAATCTAGAAGTCTGAGGTTATTACAATCCTTCTGTTCTAGTTCCAGCCAACAGTTAGTATCTCTGTTGGGTTGTGCCCATAGAACGATATATTGTAGCTGGTTAGCTATATAGTAGTACATAAAATTTGGTGCCTCTAGGCCACCTTTGGATTTACTTTTCTGAAGAGTAGATAGACTAATCTTTGCTTTTTTTTTTTTCCAGTAAAATTTTGTAACGGCTGAGTCCAACAACTGGAACCATTTAGCCGTAGGTTTAAATGGAATCATTGAGAAAAAATAGTTTATTTTAGGTAAAACTTTCATTTTAACGGTGGCTATTCGTCCTATTAAAGAAATAGGAAGATTATTCCAGCGTTCCAAGTCACTATGAATGTTATCCAGAAGTGGAGAAAAATTTAAATGAATTAAATCAGTTAATTTAGGTGAGATTTTTATGCCTAAGTATTTTAAATTACCTATAGGAAATGAGTAATGTGGGTCCTGGCTTGCAGGGTTCCATGAATTTTCTGTAATAGGTAGAAGTGTTGATTTTGTCCAGTTAATAGAATAATCTGACAACTGTGAGAATTTAGTTATTAAGTTAAATACTTCCCCTAACGAAATCGCCGGGTTTTCTAGATAAAGTAAAATATCATCGGCATATAGATTAATTTTATGTTCTGTTACCCCAGAGTGAATTCCTTGAATCCTTCTTTCCTGGCGTATGGCTATTGCAAGTGGCTCGATAAATATTGCAAATAATAAAGGGGATAGTGGGCATCCCTGTCTTGTGCCTCTCTGTAAAATAAAGCGCTTAGATATAATCCCGTTAGTAGTAACTGTAGCTTTGGGAGAATCATATAATACTGACACCCAGTGGATAAATGATTTCCCAAAGCCAAATTTATTTAAAACAGCAAAGAGGAAGGACCAGTTAACTTTGTCAAAAGCTTTTTCTGCATCCAACGATATAATAACTGCCTTCTTATCATGCCGCTGTGACATGCTAATAAGGTTAAAGAGCCTCCTAATATTATTAGTAGAGTGGCGATCTTTAATAAAGCCTGTTTGGTCGCTATGAATAATTGTCGAGATTACTGTTTCTAATCTAGATGTGAAAGCCTTAGTAATAATTTTGATATCAGTGTTAATTAGTGAAATCGGACGGTAACTTGATGGAAGGGTGGGGTCTTTTTCTGGCTTTAATAAAAGTTTAATTGCTGCTGTATTCATGTGTGGACGTATGTAACCATTAGTTTTAATTTCTGTTACTACTCTTAAGAATAGCGGAGCAAGCATTAACCAGTAGTGCTTAAAAAATATAGCCGGATAACCATCTGGGCCAGGTGCCTTGCCATTAGGCATACTATCTAGAGCACTGTACAACTCGTTTATAGTAAGTGGCGCTTCTAACATATCTTTATATTCAGTAGTTAACTGAGGCATATTTAAGCTACTGAGGAATGCCTCAATATGCTCAGGGTTAGGTTTGTTAGTTTCTGAGTATAGGTTGCGATAATAGTTATAAAAAATTTGATTAATTTCTTCTGGTGATTGTGTACATTCACCAGTTGTCCCTTTAATAGCCGTTATAAGAGATTTTTCCCGATTGCGTTGAAGTTGGTTTGCAAGAAATTTACCTGATTTGTTATTATATTCAAAGTTGTTGTATCTCAATTGTTGTATTATAAACTCTGTCTTTTTAGTTAGCATATCGTCTAACTGTATTTTTGTATTTTGTAAGTCAGTCCATATTTGGTCATTTGGGTTTATTGCGTACTCATCCGTCAGTTGTTTAATTTTATCTTCCAAGTCATTTTCAAATTTTTGATCCTGTTTCTTTTTATAAGATGAATATGATATAATTTTACCTCTAATTACTGCTTTCCCAGCTTCCCAGAGAAGAGATGGCGATAGGCCTGGAGAGTCATTTATTTCCAAAAAGTCTGCCCACTCTTTCCTTATAATTTTATCAAACTCTGCATCGTTTAGAAGAGAGATGTTAAAACGCCATGTTGGTGGTGGTTTAAAAGTATAATCAACTTGTAGGGAAAGTGAGACTGGTGCGTGGTCGCTAATAATAATAGGATGTATTTTTGTAACAGTTTTATCAGCAATAGAGTTATTTGTAAGAAAATAATCAATTCTTGAAAAAGACCGGTGTACAGCGGAAAAGAAGGTAAATTCCTTCTTATTTGGGTTTTTAAGTCTCCAGCTGTCGACGAGGCCAAAATCATCCATATATTCCCCTATTACTTTAGTAGATTGTAATCGCCTTATACATGTTGTGTTATTAGAACGGTCTATTAATGGATTTAAGACTGTGTTAAAGTCTCCTCCAATAATAATAGTAGAGTTCGCTGCTAAATCAAACAGCTGAGAGAAAAATTCATGGAAAAAGGCCGGATCATCATTATTAGGGGCATATAAATTGCCAAGTGTATATATCTTATTAAATATAGTTATCTGAATAATAATGTATCGGCCCTCTGGGTCTGTTATTGTATTATTTAGAGTAAAGAGTAAATTCTTATGTATGAGTATACAGACTCCTCTTTGTCTGCTGTTATAAGGGGCAGAGTATGCTTGGCTAAAATTCTTATCAATAAGTAATTTTTCTTCAGATTTTTGTAGGTGGGTTTCTTGCAGGAGGCAAATATCTGCTTTTAATTTTAAGAGATGGTCTAAAGTTTTTATTCTTTTTGCCTGTGAGCGAGCGCCACAAACATTCCAGGAAACCAGAACTAATTTATGCATACAAACAATATAGGCTCAGTCCTGTGTAAATATCTGCATAGGCCATTTGTCAATACTGGCATGTTATAGGATAGAATCAAAGTAGTTAGGTGATTTATATAATTTGTGTAAAATATAAGGAAATGTGTAAGTAAATATAACAGTGAAAAAACGGGTAGGGATGTGAAAGTGAAGGACGTTAGTGGGGAGTTAAACAACATTATAATACACCAGTAACTGGTAACCCAAGCGAGATTTTTTTTTTTTTTTGTTTAAATCTACTTTTAGATATAGTTATGTATTATTATTATATTTATAATATAGCGTAAACATAATGAGTATTCATATTTTAGGTTTTATAACCACATATACATTATATGTATATGTATATGTATACGTATACATCTAATAATCAAACAAAGTTTAGTTCCATCGATGCTAATTAGAACAGCCAGGGAGTGGAGTTGGGGTTCCGGAATAGTTGGCCATCGATGTATAGTTTATCAACGACCATCATAGTCCGTTTACCCTCCTGCCTATTTTGTTTCATTATAGGAAACAGTACCTTTCGCCGCTCATTAATCTCTCTAGGGAATTGGTCATTCATTCCGAATGAGGTCCCTTTAAGCTCCCGTCCTTTACTTTTAACAAATACTTTTTGTTTAAAATGCTCAAATTTGGCGATAATAGGACGGGGTCTATTGCCCCTACGGGCTCCAAGCCGATGTACCCGGTGAAAGGAGATGTTATTTACCGTCTCCTGAGGAATTTTTAACGATGTCGTCATAAATTTTTTTATCTCAACCTCTGGATTGTCAGAGGTGTTCTCGGATATACCTGAGAATATTAAATTATCCTGCATGCTACGGGATTGAACATCCAGAATAGTTTCTTTTAGCATTTTATTTTCCTTTTTAATGGTTTCTAACTCGGCTGAAACAGTCACGAGTGTAGCGTGTATCTCGGCATTGTTGCGTTGGAGATCATTTATTTGTTGGCTGAAGAATTCCATACTTACCTTAAATCCTTTCACCTCCTCGCAGATTAGGGAGAGGACCTCTAACTTTTTATTTATGGACTCCAGCATACTGACCGAGACCTCCGTAGTAGTTAGGTCGTCCGTGTCCGTCGCTGAGTCATTCTTTCTCTTTTTAGAGGGTTTCTTAGACGGTTTCTCGACGGAAGAGTCCTCCATCGCGCAGTTGTAAAAATAACCGTCAATGAAGCGTTCGAGGTCCTCCACGTTGGATGGTATTCCAAATCTGTCGGATGAAAGAGAAAAGAGAAAAGCCAAGATATATGATGGTTAAACTCGAATTAGTTTAGCATAATAGAGCTAGTTCTATCTTAGCAGCAGGGCGCTGCCATGTTGGGGTGTCCCGGTCTCGCTGTAGGTCTCGCGATAATCACAGCATCTCGCGCATGCGTCTCTCCTGACTCTCTGTTTTTTTTTTTATGTTTAATGTTTCAGCATTCCCACAATAATAATAATAATTCCTACAAAAACAAACAACAGGAAACTCGCAGCAGTCGCTGCTCGGGCCCGAACTAGAGCTGCGAGCAGGGCTCTCGCAAACCTTGTCACGTTGCCGTACTCGCACATAGGATAATAACCTTTTACATTACTTTTTTTTTTGTTATCTGTGTGTAAAGTTAGTTTCCGGCGCATTCAACTTGGTTTTGACCCACAAAAACAACAGCATTTGGCCACGACAACAGCACATCTTTGGATAAAACAGCCAAAATTTGAATACATTTTCTAGCTCGTTAAATTGTGACCGAAATAAAAAGGAAAAAATGTCGTCAAATTTCTTTTAAAAAGTAAAAATTAAAAAAAAATGGCGGACTTCCTGTTTGGTTTGGAGTATGACTCTCAAAGTCTTTTTTTTAGGTCCAGTTTACGTAGAGCTAGGTGACACTTTCAACTAATTTTGCTTTCTTAAAAATTTACAGGGGGCACTACTGAGACATTTTGAAGAAACTGCACACAAAAATTCTAAAATATATAATATATATGAAGTTAAAAAATCGAAAACGCATAGTTTGAAGATGATCGGATAAACTCTCTAGGGGGAGTTTGTTAATGCTAGTTGCAAGTATTACGAAATGTGTACAAAATGTAATTCAGTATTTTAAGGTAAAGTTAGTTGCAATGGCCCTTCTAGATGTCATATATATATATATATATATATGTGTGTGTGTGTGTGTGTGTGTGTGTGTGTGTGTGTGTGTGTGTGTGTGTGTTTTTGCCCTTCTAATATAAATCCTGTGGATCTGAAAGTATATTTGTTTGCTCTGACAGATATCAAATCTAACAGTTTCCAGACTGAACTTCTCTGTAGGGAGACGAACAATATTGTTAGACTGATAAATGTGTGAGGACACACAGTGCCGATATATATGACTTTTATTAAAAAAAAAAAATTATATATATATATAAAAAATGCATCCCAGCCGGAAGGTCTCTCTCTGACCACATTTCCAGAGCATTATTTTTTTCTGTATATTTATTATTCTATACCCAGTATAAGACTTCAAATAACCTCTCTAGCATAGCTTTGGTTATAAGATATACTGTAGCATGCAAACAAACAAAAAATGAATGGAACTTTCTAGGGCCCAGGCCAGACAGTTGTCCTTCCCTGCTCCTCAACTATAAAGCAGACATGCTAACCCCTTGTCCTCCATGCTGCCTATTAGATACATATCAAGGAATAAAAACAGCCATCTGGTGAGGGACTACAATAACAGTTGCTCTCTCCCTGGTGAATCATGTACTGTATATGTTAGTGCAAATGATGTCATATAATTAAGTAGTCAGGCATAGCCTCGGTCTCCTCGTGGAGATGATAGACCGGTTGGAACTTCAACACTGACCCTTTTATTTCCTCTCTTTTCCGCCCAGCCTCTTTTCCTTGTGCCCGCCTCTTTTACTCCTCATTCTCTTCCGCGCTCCTCATCTTCCCTAAGGGTGGGGTCATGTTATCTTTTCACAGGAATTCTTCTGCTGGCCTTTGGTGCATAATGTATGAGGCCTCTGGTGTGTGGTTTATAACGTCTGACATTATTAAGTTGTTTGAGCCGTATCGTCGCTTTTATCTTCACCATGGAGAGTTCATCAAAAGGGTTTTTATACTTCAATCAGCCATTTTCATCTCATTATTCCTTTGGTATATCCTGTGCCAAACTACCTCGTTATGAATGAATGAATAAATAAATAAAAGTATTAGCAAATATGTATGTTCTTTTGGGAGATGATTTTGCTTATTTTATTTAAATTCATTCACTCCCAGCCATTTTCACGGAAGCAACCCCCTTCGCTCCCGGCTGTTTTACTGTATTTTGACTGATTTTGCAAGTCCCACAGAATATTGTGTTCTATGGCTATGAAAACATGGAACCTACCAAAAGAAAGCTTGGAGTCTCTTCTTTCATTAGGAAAAAAAAAGTAGATTTGTATCTGTTTCCGTTTTGCAGCAATTAGCATTAGAAAATAGTTTCATCATTATTCACAAACCTGTTGAAAAGAGCTTGTTGCAACGTGGTTCTGCTTGAGCTCTTATACTCTGCTGCCACCTGCTGCCCGTTTTTTGTAATAACTACCATTGCTCAGGTCGGAGGCTGCATCAAAGCCTTCTGTATGCTCTAGCGAATAAAAAACAAACAAACATAAAAACGTTTTTGGGGCCATGGCAATATTTAAAATAGAACGCTTTTATACGTTTTTGGGAGCAAATGAGTTAACTACTGTGTGCCAAGTCATTTAGAATAAGTTATTTTAAATGTTCTTTATCCTTCAGAATGGAAAGATAATTGCACTTAAAAAGAATGTGCTTCAATTATTTTTGCTCTAACATCACTATATCAGTGGCATAAAAAAATTGTTTCTGGGAAAAATGTATCGTCCCAAAAATGTTATTGTGACAGGCCTTTCACCATTTTTCACATTTTTTTCCCCCTCATTTTGCAAGCCATTTGCTGAATGTGCAGCATGTATTTTCACTATTTATGCTATCTAATTTACAGTGCATACAGCCAAATCAGATTATGTTTCCCATCCATGACACTTTTTTTTTTCTCATGGCGGATCTGCAAGATTTTATTTATTTATACATCAGAAAGAGCTTAGTTAAATACGCTTTGTGTCATCTGTTGAAGTGGACCTGGCATTGGTGGACCTGGCATTCTCTTTACGTTGCAACCTAACCCAATACTCTGCCACAGATGGGCTTGGGTGCGATAGTGACACTCTTTGTTGTAACTGGCTCTGCTTGTTTGATTAGATGACTATAATTTAGATTGATAATGAGTTCCAGAGTCGGTCATGCTTAACATTTGCGGTTTGTGGTCATGATTCATTGGCTGTAGTCCTTTTTGGCTTCTAGGTTTGGGGGGGCTTGCATTTCCCAAATCAATATTTGGTTTAAAGCTTAAGAGCTGTGCTGGATTTGAGCAGATGTATCCAGTCAAGCGACATATGAAGTTAGTTGGAAAAGTTGTGGTAGTTTTTTTAGTCAAGGGTTGGACTAGGCCTTCCTCCAAACTTCATAAGCCAACGATTTTGCATTTTCTTTTGCTTTCTGGACTTTGCTTGAAACAGACAATCCCTCCCCCAAACTTAAAAAAAAATCATATTCTGTTTTTTTCTTCTTTCTTTTTTTTTTACATGATTTTACATGTAAAATTCGAAAATCAAAATTTTATCTCAAGCTGTTCTTCGCAGAGCTTGTGTGTTGATTTGCATAGCACAATCTGTAACCGCCAGTTCCAATCTGCCAATCATTTGTATGGAGCACTAGACTGTTCTGGTGAGATTAAATATGGATTTACTTCACGGACTCTCTCAGTCATACTGTGTGCCGTTGTAGTTCTCCATGTCTTTCGGATCAAGGTTTGAATGTACTGACCATATATCATCATCTTGTGCTCAATATGGGGAAGACAGAGGAGGTGATATTTGATCCAAAAACTGTTGGTGACCACAGGCCAGTCGTCATTACAGGCAATCACATCAGCCAGGTGGGTTCATACAGGTATCTGGGGGTCCACATTGACAACACACTCAGCTGGAGGGTACACGTTGGACGTCTCTGCTCCAAACTCCAACAGCGTCTCTATTTCCTACGCAGACTTCGGGTCTATGGAGTGGAGCAGAGGACCATGCTGTTGTTCTACCGGGCTGCATTGGAAAGTATCATCAGATACGGCATTGCGGCCTGGTACGGCAACCTGACTGTGCAGTCAAGGTCACAGATTGCCGGTGTGGTGCGGACTGCCATGAAGATCGTGGGGGTCAGGAATCATCCTTCCCTACAGATGCTTTATGAGCGGTCCTTCACCAGACTGGCACAGAAAATTGAATACTGACCCGACTCACATTCTGCATCATGACTTCCAGATACTGCCTTCCGGCAGGAGATTCAGGGCCCCCAGAACCTGGCTGAACCGCTACAAGAACTCATTCCTGCCGACATGCATCAAATTGCTTAATAACCGACATTAACTAAGTGATGCAATATATATATATAGGAGTGTGTGTGTATTATTTATTTTAATTATCTCTCTCTATTCTGTTGTTTTTCTTACTGTAAACTACTGCTGCACTTCTTATTTAATTTTGATTTTATCTCTTTCTGTTCTGTTGTTTTTTTCCTTACTGTAAACTGCAGCTGGACGGAGTCCAGGAAAAAGTTCTCCACGAGGAAAATAAAAGTATATCGTATCGTATCGTATATAGAAATAATGATCCCGTTCTCTGTTTAGCGTCGAGTCCTTGGTTCTTGGATGGAGCTATCATTCTCGTATTTGCTCATCCTTGACTTTGATCCTTATCTCACATACCAGGCTTAATGTCCTGCTTCCACCTTTTCAAAGCTAATGAGGACTCTCTGCTTGAGTTCCGCCTTGCTTACGGTGGCCTGCGGCGCATCATCCCGCCCGCACCCCGACTCCCCTCTTACGTGCGCGGATGAGGTGAGAAAGACGGATTAGATCTGTCACCGCGTCTTCATATACGGTACCTTTGTTCCCGCTCCTGAAGATCAAGCATGTGGATTAAAAAGGGAGCAGGATCTTATGATGACGACGGCCACATGGCGCAGCCTGATGGCTTGATGTGACTGACGGGGCCCCGCTGTGTAAATCTGTTCCATAGGAGGCAAGGCCAAGTGGTGCGATAAATATTTGATACAGGCAAGTTAAAGCATAGAGATGTACATGTTGTGTAACATTCGGTACATTTTCATGATGCTAATCAGTTGAAATCAGATTAGTCAAATTTTTCGATTTTCGAGTTCCTTCGTAAAATGGCTGCAACCAAGGAGCAGTTGACATCTTGTCTTGAAGAAGCGGTTGCTTATTCGGCTAATTGAAGTCCCACTGAGGGTCTACAGGCAAAAAGACTCAAGTTTGACCTGGTCCCGAAACAGTCCTGGATCCTCCCGCTGGGTGTAAACAACTGCTTGGGACGCTCGGTTCCCTCATCAACTTCTCACTCCTTTCTGTGTTCACGATTGAATCTATCTCCTCGGTAACGAGATGATGAATTTGGCGCAACCGGCTAAGTTCCTACCACGTGATAAGATCTGCGGTGTGACGCGCTCGCTTGGCCGCCATACTCCCTGTCTCGTAGTCTCGTATATGTACAAGTCTTGAGATCTGTTGTCTGTATCTGCTACATGTTTTGAGGTTTTATTTCCAGGCTCACACTATGCCCCCCTTGTCATTTTTCACCTCCCCCTCCCGAACATCTTTCTTTCTTACCTAAGATCTCGAGTACCGGCAGGTCTTTCTGTCGCGTCTCCCTCTGTTAGTCTTTGTTTTTCATGTTTCTAGGACCAGTTGTGTCAATTTCATTGCTCTGTACTTGCAATGACATAAAATCAAGGTGATGACAGGAGGACTGACCAGTGACAGAACAGAAATAGCAACAATGATCTTGTGACGGCGATCCAGAGGCCAGAAGAATAAAGTAAGAGGAATGCTACACGTCACGCGGAGAGCAAACAAGAGAGAAATCGTTCACGTTGCGAAGAGACCGGCTTTACATTCTCAAAAGCCACCCAAGGCAACGCTTCAACCAAATGAATAGATATTCATTTTCAAAGGCCTCTTGATCGGCGTCAAACGCGGGATTGTGAGAAGAAAAAGTGGGCTTGGCGCTGGTGGGGAGTGGGAGTGAAGATATCCAAGCAGAGGGCAGACACTATTAAAACTCGGCAGAATGAATTGTTAAATAGCTCTATAAAGAAATAGAAGACATGGCCCCATTTTTATGCTGCCTCGGCTACTCTGCAGGCAGGTGATAAGAGGGGAAGGTGTTGGGTTAAAAGGGGGTCCGTGTATACTGAGACGGCATATGAAGTCCATATTAATGGCGTAACACACCGCAGGTGGTCATCAACATAGTGACTTCAATATTGCACTTTTGCATTTAACAGATTAAAAAAAGAGCATTGTGGTAAATGTATGGAGAATGTAAAGATGCTTTAAAATAGTACCTGTGGGGGGAAAAACTCAATTCTTCCATCATTTCCCCTTTGAGACCATGAAGCTAAACAGTATATTAAACTTTTTTTTTTTTTTTACTCTCACACACACACGCACATGCCAGTCTGCCTGACTTTTAGGTCAAGTCGCCGCAGAGAAATTTTCCCCAGTGACATTTTGTGTTTCCGGCACAATATTGACTTCAGAGGGAAGGCAGCAGGAGAATTGTTGGTGACATTCTTCTTTACCTTGGAGATGCACATCAAAATGTGTATTCTACCATTTCAGTTTTTGCAAGAATAGATAGCCAAACTGATTATTATGATTATTTTCCAGCCATCTGCTTTCCCTCATTAGGGTAACGAATGAACTGGAGCTCTCAGCTGATTTTAGGCATTTGTATTATTTCATTCCCTCACTCAATGAGAGTCAATAAGACAATTGATAAGGAATCAGATCAATAAGCTAGCGAACTGAGTAACAGGGTTATTTCTCACTAGGCACGCTGGCGTGGCGAACGGGACCTCTCCCTGCCGGGCCTGGGGTTCGGGTGTGCCACCCGTCCCCCAGTGCTCCCTTCTCTCCTTCCCTCCGCCAGTGTTCTGACCCCACCACGCGGCTGGAGGTGGGGTGAGCAATGATGATGATATGTTGACTGAACTGCCGAATGAACAATACTGAGCTCAAAAAAAAAAAAATAGGAATAAGATAAGATAAGCACAGTGGTTCTTAACCTGGGTTCTGTCAGTCTCAGGAGTTTGGCAGAGGTCAAGGCACGCATACGACTCAAATGATTCGTGAGGACACGCCCCGCTTGGCCAACATTGGCCGCATCACACTACATCGCTTGGCTTATCTCTGCTGTAGGGAATTTGGTGCAATCAGTAGTCGACTTGTGACTGTTGTGATGGTACCTCGTGTGATTTCTTCTTTATTATTGTAATCCCTTCATACTACTAACTATGCAGAGCAAAAAAGAAAGTGGTCGGACGAATAAGTGTAATGTGAATTCACATCTAGAACAGAACGTATGGTGTTCCACAAGGTTCAATTCTGGGTCCTCTACTGTTTTCAGTTTATTCTGTTTCTGATCTCAATTCCTATCCCTATTTGAAACTGTATCTTTTTCAACATTATGGGTATTTGTTTTTTAGAGAAAAATGCACTCTCCGAGTTTTAAAGTCAAATCAAATTGTATTTGATAATTTTCCAAGAGATCAAGCAAAATGCATTTACATATATAAAAATGCTGTAACTGCTCTGGTATTGGATCTTATTACTTGTGCAGGTGTACCTTGTGAAATTTCCCGCGAATGTTAACTAGTTTTCCTCGAGTGCAAAGTAATCTTTACACACCCAATATTTCTGCTTTGACAAATGGAGATTATGAGTGTGAGCCTTAACGCACTTGTGTTGAAGTGTTCCTCCAATAAATCTCCTTTAGTGCAGCCAAGGCAGTTACTAAATAAATCCTGTGGCTTGTTTTCTCCATCCTGAAGAGGCCCAAAGGGATTGCTTGTTAAATTGTTCAGAACTAATGCTGCAGAGACACCAGGTGGGGTGAGTCACACAATGGCCGCCGCAGCAGTTTCACTGCTGATCAAGCTAGCTGAGACGTATCGCATCAGTTAAGTGAAATACATTTTGAAAACCAAATGTGAAAACGGGAGCATGGTGAAGCTCAATGTTCAACCAAGAGGAAGATGGGCAGTCAGCCAGGCACACAATGATCCCCGCTCACAGTTGACGGCAGGTTGCCGTGACAGTCTTTCCGACTGTGGAGCGCCATCTTTGGCCTCGTTTTTCTGCCACATTAGGCTCACAGTCAAGGTAGAACTCGACTCCACATGAGGGAGGAAAATATGTATGATGGTACAGGTTGTGTGGAAAACAAAGGCAAATATGAGACACGCATCTACAAACAAACACACATATGCTAGTGTGACATATGCTCTTTTATGACCTAAGAAAACTTACAGTCCATGGCCATTGTTAAAGGAAAGAATCTTTTCCTCCGCGTGTTCGTTTTCTTTCGGGTAGTGAGAATGTTGGTTATCCGAATGCAGGCTGGAGATCGATGAACAGTCACTTCGAAGCTTTTATTTCTACAGAATATTCCGGACACAAGCGAGTTTACAGAACACAGCTGCAGCTTCTCGCAAGTGTGTAGTTACAGCGGACTCACAGCATTCTTATACTATCTTGAAAGGCAGTATCCCAAAACCCCCAAACCCCCAGGAAACAGCCCCCAGCCACGAGTTAAGACTTTTACAGCATTCAATACACATGGCGACAGCCGGAAGAAGATAAGACTTTTAAGGACATCATCCAATACACATTGACTTCAACCACAGACACTGGCCCATTGATGTGGAAACAGAGGAGGTCCTTTTAGACATGACAACACGAGCCGAAATTGCGTCATCACTTACAAAGACACATCAACAGATAAAAGTTCTACTGAGGAAATAAGTAAAATAAAACAGTTATGACTAAATCTATGCAGAAGACCCTCTTCACCATCCTTTGTCATTACTTTGCTGTCTGTTACCCTCTGACTGGAGAGAACCCTCACATGGGTTAGCTTAGTGCTAGCTAGCTGCTACGACAGACAACAACAAAACAGTGTCCTGCGAGGTATCCTGGAGATTAAAGCACATCCTGAATGAAAAACCGAGTGGTAGAGTGATAAAAAGTAGAATCCAGAGGTGTAAAGGAAAGGTTCATCCAAATAAAAGAAGAGAAGCGAATGGCAAATTGAACAAAAGGAGGGAAAGACGGAGTTATGGAACATCGTCAGGGTCTCGTCCACGTTTCCTCTCAAGGTCTTTCTGAGCTGCCACCTTCTCTCACCTCTGTTATATCATCGATGAAAAGACCTCTTGGGGCCACGGAGCACTTGACTCAGGGTTCAGACTGCTGACGCTGCCAAGCCAAGCAGGGTTCTGTTAGATTTAATTGCATGTCACTTTCAGGTACAAGGAACGTGGCAGCCGTTTCTTTTCCTTCACATACCGTATCGCAGAATGTGCTTGTGTATAGAACCAGAAAAACACAGAAATATTTAAACAGAATAATTACACCAAATATAATACTGTCTTCTAAAACCCATTATTCATTTGCGCCCGGCTGTCAAGAAATGGTTGACTTCCATATAACATCAGTTGACAACCAAAAACAAGACATTCTTGTGCGCACATTTCTCCAATTTTTTTTATTAAAGTTTACTGTAAAACTGACCCAAACATTGAATAAATGTAACAAAAGTCAGCTAGCTTAATGCTAACTTATCATGTGAAACGCCATCAATGGGATACATTAGCATCGATGTTATGGTAATTATAAACCTTCAAACAATGGTTACTTTAACATAAAACGACACACATTGGATAAAATAATTCTCACAGGCATACGGTATGTTTGCTCTGCTATGTGGATACGACTATGCAACATTTCAAGGTTACTAAATGTTTATCATTGTGTTTACATGCAAATATTTACTGTAATTATGACTTTAGTACTGTGTTAGAGTGGATTAATGATGGATACCGACCACTGCGCATACTGCAAACTAATTGAGAGCAATGTCCTTTCATTTAACCTCCTTATAGCCAACGCCAGCATGTCTCACTCGTAATCCACTTAACTGCACACTGTTAGGCAGATTTTGCCGAGACATGTGATCACACACAAACCCCTTTAAAAAAAAAAAAAAAAAAATTCTGTATTTATTAAGGGCTTAGTTTTCAAGCGGCGTTCACACCAACTGCAGAGCTTAAATGAATATCCGGGACATGGCAACAGATTGGCAGCAGAGAGGGTCTTTTGGACAAATTAAGCCTCCACTTGCTAACAGGACATCATGAGGTGCCACAGTGACTGAATTAGTGAGCGTATTACATGTTACAGACTGGGCTGGGTGAGATGTGGTGTGAGGGTCGCTTTGCGTATGTTGTTTTTTTTAGAGGTGGTAAAAGTAAACTACACTAACTTAAGATTTATGTAATTTTTTGAAAGATAATTTTGACACAAACATACCAAATATACTTTATATGCTACATAATCATTAATCTAATAAAGCCTATTTATTTGAAATGCTCCTCAGTTTTATGTACTGTATTTAATATTAATGTAAAGTATAATTACTTTTCTTTCTTTCTTTTTTTTACAATTTTTGAGATGCCTGCATTCAGTTTCATCCCGAAAACATAAAAATAAAAAATTAAATAAAATGGACATAGGTGTTTTTCACATAGCGGCGACAATATGCTATAGGTAACCTAATTATTATTCAAGTCAAACAATATACTTTATGTATTTTAAATAAATACTCTCATTATTATTAATTTAGACTAATTATACTTTATTAATGCTAAATACATAAACCTGAGGATTATGCATTTCAAATAAATAGGCTTTATTAGACTAATGAATATTTATCATATCAGGTTTATTTGGTACGTTTGTGTTAAAATTATCGTAAAAAAAAAGGGAATTTGTCATGTAAAAAAATTACATAAATCTTAAGTTAGGCTTAAAATATTTTTGTGAGTGTAAAAAAAAACGTGATTATTTTTTTTAAAGGATAATACAGTAATTTAACAATTTGAAAATGTAGATTATTTTGTGTTTTCCAGGATTTTGCCGATTCAGTATTCCACTTGGTGAGGGAGAAGTATCGCTCGCTGGTGGGCGGCTGCAATCCGGTTTACGCTCAACACAAATCCCTGGCAGGCATCGTAATGACCCGAGGTATGGTAAATTTCATTGACTTTTATATACCACGTTGAATTATTGAGGCGGTGCAATATAAAGAGAGTGGCGAAGAAGAGACAGAAGATGAGAAACTAGAAGGAAGTCCAGATTGGGAGAAAACATTATGAAGATTTCCTGTCCTCGTGGAGTAGTTTATGCATTCCCGATGAATTATTGACGAGTCAATCTCTGAGGGTTGGGAGACATGTTCGTGGGAGTCGGTCTCTCTCACGAGCCGGACTTTCCGTACTCACGCAGCTTTGACACAAGTTTGCCGATGACACGGTGGGAATCCTGACAAGATCAGCTTAAATCTGACGACTGGCTGTGTGACACGGTGAAGGAACAGCGAGGTGGAGGAAACTTCTCGCTGAGATGTCAAACAATGACTTATGACTGCACATTCATCTTTCATGCTTTATTCATGTTTCATATGTTGTATTGGCTGCACATTACATCGGGGATTGTTACCCGTACACCTGCGCTCACGACCAAAATAGACAAGCTTTATGCGTTCTCACACTGCAACAAAAAAAAAAAAGATTTAGTGAGTAAATTTTGGTGGAACATAAATCCCAAATGACATTAGTCTTGTTTCCACCGACCACTGTGATTTTAATCAGTTTGGTGCAATATATATTTTATTATGCTTCTAAGGCTTGATTTATTTTATTTATGTTTTTCCTCTGAGCAGTTTTGTGAATCAATGACTTCATTTAAGGAGCAACTTTCATTAAAAGTGGAGTCAATCACACCGAGCACTTACTTCCGGTGTTATACGCGCTAGCTGTGTCAGTCTGAGGTTAGCTTAGCAATTAGCATGGCTTCTCCATCTTTTTTTCGGCATCCCCAAGTGTATATCAGTTTATTCTCCGCTATGAAGGTGATTATTAGTGACTCCGGAGAGAGCCTGTAAGGTTTTTAGCCACACTAGTAGCTAGCGAGGCTTGTTGCTAGCTAGCTGGTTGTGGGGTAAGTAGCACCTGCTATTCAGTGTGTTTTAATGAAGCGCAAAATACAAATTTGGACCCACAAACTGACTTGGGTCAGTTTGACCCAACTTTGTTTTTTTCTTGTTTTTTTTTTAACCCCTAGGCGTTTTTGTTACCATTTTTGGGCTTTTTGCTGGTTCTGACCAAGCAATTTCAAAATAAAATACTGCCCACGGGTTGGGTCAAATTAACCCAAATAGCAAGTAGGTTCAACTGTTGACCAAAATTGAGTTCTTTTTGACTTAGCAGTTTTAAGTGTTAGTCTGATGAGTTCTGTCTGCCCTGATCCGGGTTTTAACCCAGTCCCTTTGTCCACCGGCGTTATCTACTGAGCCATCCAGATTTCATTAGCATTTTTGAAGAATGTTACATTACATTTACTTCAACTCCACACTTAACTGTCCAAAATGGTATGCAACTCTTCAGCCCAACGAATTAACCTAACCTTGGGTTAAAGTAACCCAATCTGCTCAAAATCCACAGTTGCGCAGCAAAGGAAAATGAAAGAAAAACAGCTCAGCATTTTTTAGTGTGGGCATAGTGATCACATAGTGATAATTATCACAAATGGCCGGTTTAGAAGAAATGTTAAAATTAAAAATATTTAATAGGCTATTTTTTTTTTCGCGCCCTACCACAAATAGTCAAAATTCATAATTGACACAATGCTAGGCCTATAGATGCCACAAGATGGTGAAAAAGTACACCTTTTGCCAAAATTAAACTCCTCAACTCACTTCAACATAGTTCCTGAGCACCAAGATGGCGCTTAAGTAATAGTTTTAAGTTCTGCAAAAGAGCGAAGGATTGGTTTCAAAAAAATGTCCGCGAATAAGTCAAACCAAGGGTCCTGAATGGCGAATATGTGAAAAGGCACATTAATTCAAAAATGATCCCTCCACGCCCCCCCAGAGAATTATCTTCCCCTTGTGGCTTCCGGCGGCGGGGTTTCAGGGGTCGCCGAGGAGGGATGGGTATCTCTGCAGCAGTCGCCGCAGCTCACCGCCGTTGACTTCAGTGAGAGCGGCTTGCGCTCACCCTGACCTAATCCAATCCTTCTCCTCTCCTCTGCCTCCCAGTAATTGCTTCTGTTTGTTTATTAATAGCACGTTATCTTCAAGGATCCAGACAAACGGGCCGCGCCGCCGCAGAGGTGGCCGCCCGCACCGCTTCTGCCGGCGCTCACGCAGACACAGAGCTTGACAGGAACACTGGGGAGTCCTGTTCTGTCGCCCGCCGCCGCCGCCTTTTTTCCCCCTCCTCCTTTTGTCTCCCTCCATGCGTCTGATGCCCCGTTTTGCGCCTCAAGAATCTTAATCAGGGTCCGTCTTTGAAGCGCAGACAGACGGCGAAATCCCACATGCCAACGGAGTCCCGCTGAGGCAGTTGAGCCCCCAATGAGATCGAGATTAGCCTCGCCGGCAGGGTGGGAGTCGCGGGACGAGAGTCAAAGTAAAGTAGCGGCATCAAATAGCGTGGAGATTTTCATGTTCAAATGGGCTCAAAGACATGAAAAATCTCAAAGTCTGCACGGGAAACTGCTTTTGGTTGAATTGGATGAAGGTTTTTCTGAATCGTATTTCTTTAAGCTGAGCTACAAGATGCCGAAGCGTACAGAAGCTACCAGAGGGACTTAAGGAAAAAAAGATGAGAGAAAAAGGATTTAAATATTTTGATTGCAAATGACAGTTAAGTTGTGGTATTTAGCCTGAATGTTCATTTTCCAACAGGGATTTTTTTCCCACCACTTAATCTGGTTTTCAAGCTGCCTGAAAATGTACAAGTCAGTAATCACATGCGGCGAGGGGGGAAAAAAACCTTTCAAAGTAGAAGTGGGGGGAAGCGGAGATGTGCACAGTGTGTTGCAGCCCAGGGAGAGATTTTGGGAGCTTCAGTACCATTTCACAAAGACACCCTTATGTGCACAGAGCAGTTGGCTGCTAAAGCTAATAAAGATTCAACAGGGTGCTCTTTCTATTCTTGCCAACTCTCCTTCTTTACAACCATTGAGGATTTTCAGAGGTTTCCCATGATTCGAAGAACATGTTTTGGATGGCATTCCGGTTAAACACCCGACCTAATATGGTCAAAGAACCCATAGAAGATGGGATTTATGGTGATAACATGCTAATGCCAAACATCATCTATTCTCCTGCTTTGGACTAGGTTGTAATATCTGTTCTATAATGTTTGCATTTTAAACATTTTTGCTTTAAACTTATAATATTTCATTGCTGTCCGGTTGTTTTGTCGTTTTTAGTCGAAACACAAACAAAGCTTTGGGTCAGGACAAAATCGCTACCACACATTAACAGAAGGAGTTGAGATTGAGTTCATGTGGAAACATCCTGTATTTAAGAAGTGTGTTGTTGTTTTTTCAAAACGGCAAAACGTTGTACAGTGCCTTTAATCAGTCAGCAATTAAAAGAAAAAAATGTCCACAGAATGCATTCATTTTACAGAATATAGAAGTACTGCAAATTATGTATTAATTGTTGCCTGAGCATGTAATGCTTCACCGCTTTCCTGTGGTAGCGCTCGGGCGAGGGCTTATTGATTTCCGTGTCCTGGATCGATTGTGTGCCCCGGGTTGACTACAAGGATGATCCTGAAGCGGCCAAACTGTTTCCCTTTAAATTAGTGGAATGGACTACTTTAAAAAAAAAAAAAGAAAGGGAACTTAGTGTGAATCTCACGGGAGACAAGCTTGAGCACAGTAATGTGAAAAGAGGTTCTAGCATACAGGGTATTCTTGATCAATAAATAAATAAATAGAAGCTTGTATTTTGTCTAATTATCATATGCAGGTGCTCTGCAATGGTATAAATAATCACTTGGAAAGTGTATTTTAGCTGATTATTTTAGGTTTTCACAGGGAGGCTTTATCCTTTACCGTCTCTCGCTCTCTCTCTCTCTCTTTGACTCCCGCCCCTCGCCCTCCACCTCGCACCCATCTCTCACACTCCCCTCGAAAGCAACAGCAAACTCAGTGCCAATTTCATGGCACGGTAGCGAATAGCGCTGCAGAAATTATCCATTGCAAAATTGATCTAAACAATTGCAAAGTGGAACGGTGAGGAAAAGCGGGAGGATGAAATTGGGAGTCTGTTACCTTTTTCAACTCACTTTATCACTGTGAAGGAAATATAGTGAAAAAGGTTGCTGGGAATGCAAAGTGTTGACTCAAAATAGAGAGATTTTTGGATGCACCCGCACCCGCACCCCCTCAGACTTAGAAAGAGATCATACAAAAGATGCAAAGGAAGACCAGACTCAAACCTGGAACCTTCTTTCTGTTCTGTGGCACAGAATTAGCATATTCAAGAAATCAAATACAGGTTCTTTCCTGTAATGTCTTTTTCCTCAAGTACGCACACACTTCCACACATTCCTCATGCCACCTATTACTCTCACCCGCCCAACATCCCCCCCCGTTTCCTCTCATCAATGGAGGTGTCAGGACTCTCCCTTCCACGGTGCCGTCTGGGCTCAAGCTGATAAAAGCTCATGTGCCGGTCCGGCAGCGCCTTGCAGATCTGCCTGGAGCCAACGGAGCCTGACTTTCGGAAACGAGGAGGAGTGATGTGAGGCAACCGACAAAGGAATGGCTTGCCATTAATGTGCTGCTTCGATTCTCTTGTCTGTGCATCACACACTTGCCCGGGCCTTTACGATGCTCTCGGAAATCATCACTATGAGAAATTTCCAGAAACAAGTGTGAGGAAAAAATTCTCGGGTATAAATAAAATATGCAGGCACTCTGTCTTGACCCAAACACAGTTTCTTATATATGTGTGAATATATTTTTGACATGACATGGAAAGACGAGGAGCTAGCGGAGGAGGTCAGTGAGCAAGTCGGGTCCGACAGAGAATAATGAAGTGAGTTGCAAAGAAGTGATGTAATGAACCGGGGAGGAGAGGGTGGCGAATGGAGCGGACAGGTGGTGCCAACAGGCGAGCGGTATAACCTGAGAGGGCAACTCGGGGAGCTGAGGTAAATGAGGATTAATCACGCGAGGAAGGGCCAAAGTGTTGACGGAGCTGGTGAAGGGTAGTAACGGAGACAATGATCTGGCAAAGGAGGAAAGCTTGATGGATGACAGGTGATCAAGCGGGAACAAGAAGCTGGACGATACACACGAATAGATGCACTCACTCTAGGAAGCTGACGGTGTGAGCGCCTGACGGCAAAGAAATTGTCAGGTTTGGTCAACCTAGAACATTTCATAAACAACAAACCAGGAAGAAAGATTTCATTCTTTTTGCTCGCGAGGAGAACGAAACACGTGCAATGTTCGTGTTAAGTGGTAACAAGAAACTGGACGATACACACGAATAGATGCACTCACTCTAGGAAGCTAACGGTGTGAGCGCCTGACGGCAAAGAAATTGTCAGGTTTGGTCAACCTAGAACATTTCATAAACAACAAACCAGGAAGAAAGATTTGATTCTTTTTGCTCGCGAGGAGAACGAAACACATGTGCACAGATTACAATCTTCTACCCGTTCTGGAGCAGACTCCGCCGAATCTCCTCTTTTTATCGGGTAGGCCCTGGTGACATAACCTATTGCTGCTCTAAAGGGTTTGGGGAAGTACATAGCAGCAACGTGACAATCATCCCGGATATGACTCTATATTGCGCGGACAATAATGCAAACGTTTCAGTCAAAAATCACAGTTCAACCGCAATATCTTGTCATGTTCCAGTTCCTGTGTTGCAACTGCAGCTTCTTCTCTCCACAGACGACCCCAAATAAATACTTTGGGATAACTTACATTCATTTATTCTAACAGAAATAGAAAACAAAAAATATTTTGGATCTTTCCGACATTTCCTCAATTTTCTAATGGGAAGATATTCGTGCAATGCATGTTTGTGTGTTGGACAGGTCTGGACATTAACTATGCCCAGGTGGTGGCGTTGTCTACAGGAACCAAGTGTATCAACGGGGAGAATCTGAGTGACCAGGGGCAAGTGGTCAATGACTGTCATGCTGAAGTGACGGTGCGCAGAGCCCTGCTGCGCTTCCTCTACTCTCAACTTGAGCTCTTTATCAGGTAAAACGAGTAATTAACTGCATGGCTCTGCAAACAGTACTCTATTTATTACACTTTTTTTCTGAAAGTCCTATCTGCATTTGTTATTTAGTAATCAGTCACATTTTTACAATATTCCTCTTTACAAAATTCATAATGTCGTCATTTAGTAATTTACAGTTTAAAGTTTCGCAGCCGTGAAATTTAGATTTTGTGTAAAAATCTACGTGCTTGCGAATACATTTTAACGTTTTTTGCAGAATGTACATGTAGGCTAAATGCTAAAAACTTAGCATTTTTCCCACAGCATATTTACTTGCGCATACCCCGTGGCATTACGGGAAAAAATGCTGAACCGAAATCATGCAAGTATCTAATAAGTACCAGGTTACTTTTGGTAGGGAGTAATAAGTAAAGTAATTACTTTTTAAAGCAAGTAACTAAGTAATATATTACTGATCTTGAGTAACTTGCCCAACACTGGTCATAATCACAAATGATAAAAAATTATAAATAATCAATGTTTACTTACTTAATTTTCTCACGTATTGTAATTTGGTATACTGTAAGCCAAATGCTAAAAAAAAAAAAATGGGGAAAAAAATGGTTTTAGCATTTAGCCTACAAGTACGTTTGAACATACTTGCAATTACATACAGTATAATACAAATATTTCGAACATACTTGCAAATACGTAAAAACACATTTAAATAACATTCAAATAAACTTTTAAATACATTTAAATGTGTTTGCCAGTCAAAAATGTTTAATCCCAGTGACAGTTCCACACTTCCGTATGTTGGTCACTGCTCTAGTTGGCCCCAATGAAAGTGGACTACAAACACAAAGCATAAAAAGAAATAGCAAAAAAAGAAAGACCTAAGACAGAGTAAATTTATTTTTCCAATCTTAAAAAACTCATATAAATGTCTTAATTACGAACAAAAACAAAACTTTAGTTATTAAGCTTGTAATCGAAATAAAGCATGTTTTCAGGCGTTACCTTTAAAGTTGATGTTTGTGACGATCTGAACACAACACAATGGTCCAAGTTCAGCAACTTGCCAGTTGCCAACATGCCTGCAGCAACTTTAGCAACTTTTATCACATTAAATGCTTAATAGCATTAAAGAGCTTGTTTGGCGTGACCTCCCACTGCCGTGCTATGAATTGCTCGATCTTCTATAATAAGCTTCATGGCAAAGCTCCATTCACCATTGACTTCCTAATAATCGCTACACATTTTGTGTGCCAGCTAATGAAACACATCAGAGTCTTGATTACCTTTATGGGTATTTTTTTTATTTTATTTTTTTTTAAGAACTGTTGCAAATGTACCTACTTTGTGTGCTCATGCAACCTGTGCATTGTCAGAGACAGGCTTGATATGTTATGATGCCTGCTTCCATAAGCATAAATTCCCCCAAGAACTTAATGGCAAGGCTGATTCATCAGATTAGTGGCAAGAAGTGTAGATAGCAGAATGTCATATTTGCATACACAGCCAGACTTTTCCGTCTTAGCACAATGCTGGATGGCAGTGACAAGGAGTGCGGTTGAGCAAGAAGGCTAATGGAGGAGATAATTCATAATGAAATGACCCAGCAAAATGCCACAACTGACATATTTACCCACAGTGAAAGGACACCGCAGACAGATGAGAGGTTATTTCAAGACGAGTGCCTTGTGAGGCTTTTTTTTAAATATACCGTCCTGTGAATCAATGACTCACTTGTGATCGGGCGTATCGGGATTGTTAGACTTTAATCGAATTTGCATTCAGAGGTAAATCATTGTTTTAATTAACTGAACTCAGATGAGCGCAGGCCAGTATGGATGACCAAAACTGCTCAAATTAAAAAATAAGTAATATATATATATATATATATATATATATATATATATAATTTTTTAATTTTAGCAGTTTTGGTCCAAAAAAGTACAAATATATATATATATATATATATATATAATTTTTAATTTTAGCAGTTTTGGTCCAAAAAAGTACAAATAAATAGAAACAAATTAAACAAATAAATGGTTGAAATAAATACAAAATAAATATATAAATAGAATTACATGTCAGTTGTTTGATAAAAACGTTCTGCTCTCACATTTATTAATTTCATGCTGCATACACTCTGTCAGGATGAAATGAAGGGGCGGTCCTAAACGTGCCTTGGGTTGGGCTCCACCGTTGTGTTGATTCATATTTAATTCTATTTATATATTTATTTTTGTATTTATTTCGACATTTATATATTATTTATATTTATTTTTTTAATCTCATTTTTTTATTTTTGTGTTTCTTTATATTTTTATTTATGTATTTATTTATTTATTTATTTATGGATATAGATATATTGTTGTTTTTATTTCCATTTATATAATTTTTTGGTGTTTACTTTTTGAATTATATTTTTTAGATCCGTTTTTATTTTCACATTTATTCATTTATTTATTCTTAATTTGGGCAGTTTTGGTCCTCCATAGGCCAGTAGACCTGAAAGATCTAGGTCTATCTGCGCCGTTGTGGGAGTGATCAAAGCCAACGGCAATCAGAGCAAGTTCAATGCTGACCTCATTGGTTCATACTTGTGTTGCTTGTTCTCATGATGTTGTTTTTGTTGTTGTTTTTGCTTCTTTGCTAACAAAGTAAAAGGCCGGAAGACTGGGAGCAGTCCATTTTTGTGCGGCATAAGGAGCGCAGCTACAGGTTACGAGACAGCGTCCACTTCCACATGTACATCAGCACCTCGCCGTGTGGGGATGGCAGACTCAACTCGCCCTATGAAATCACCACAGATCGTAAGTGTGTGCTCACGTCACGCAAACTCGCAGAAATAATGCTATAGAGCTACATTTCTTGATAGCTCTCATTTATTTTGTCACGTCATACTTTTTACAGAATTAGGACATTTTATTTTATTTTTTTATTTTAATTAAGATTGTTAAGTTACGTTTACTTTTTTTTTTTTTTTTTTTCGTTTTACTTTGTAATACAAGAATTCACGTCAAGTTGAAGAACTCTTGATCCTTTCCAGTACCCAGTAGCAGACACCTCTTGAGGAAGCACCGCTGCCACCTGCGAACCAAAATCGAATCAGGCGAGGGGACGGTCCCGGTGAGGTGTTGGAGGTCCGTCCAGACGTGGGACGGCGTTTTACAGGGAGAGCAGCTCATCACCATGTCCTGCACCGACAAAATGACCAGGTTTGTGCTGCCAAATAAGTACAAATATTAATATTAATTTCCAATCCACGTTTTAGCCTCATCAGGACCCGAAGAGAGTTTCACTTAGAGAGGACCATAGTTGAGCCTCTGTTGTGTGAAGAGCTTGATAAAAAAAAAAAAAAAAGAGAGAGAGAGAGAGTGAGATTGTGTGTGTGATAGCGTGAGGTGAACCCTCCTCCTGCGCAGCCTCTGTTAATTTGACCAATTTGATTCAGTTGGCAAAGCCTGGAGATGCTGTGATTAAATATACCCAGGTCAACACCAAGGGTGAAAGCAATTACTTTTTGTAAAAAAAAAATGGAGTGACAGAGGAGGGTGAAGGGACACCCTGCCCCCCCCCCCTCTCTCTCTCCCACAATCACACTCTTTGCTCCACAGCCTCCTCTGAACACTCTTTATATCGCTGTAAATCACCGGTGTTCATCGTTAAAGTGAGTGGGTCACCAAGGGCCGCTTTATGAAGGTCAGGGTGGAGGGTGAGAGGACTGCAATGTGACCACACACTCTTAAACTGATCCCCATCAATGCTCTTTTTGTCCTCTGTAATACCCATTCTACAGTCCTATTACTTTTTATCCCTCTCTTCCTTCAGGATCTGCACTTTATTATGGTTAGTTTAGCCTTGACCACGGATTTTTTTTTTTGGCTCTTTCCACTAATCATAAACATGTTCACTAGCTTACCGTATTTTTTTGCACCGTATTATTAGGCGTAATATAAATGAGCGGGTCTATTTTCTTCCATAAGGGTTATAAGATGTATCATTTTTGTGAAGCGTTGTATGTTAAATAGTTTATTCTAACTGAAAAGTTACGGCCGAGTTCCGTTCCTACGCTGGCGATGTAACCCGAATTTCAACTTAAGTCAGATTTCACCGTTAATGCCGATATTTACATCAAAATACTTTGTACAGTAAAAAACAACGGAACCAATATTTCATGTTTCCGCGCGGGCATTCATTGCTGACGGACGGCAGGGCGGAGCTAATTCAAACTTATTCTGCATTCAATGGTGGTCGGAAGTCGGACATATCAGAGTTGGTTTTTCCCAGTTCTGACCTGAAAGCGTTCAAGGCAAAAGTAAACAACCAAAATGGCGAATAGTTTTAAGTTGTTTTTTATTTTGTTCCTCAAAACTCATTTTGACCTCAAGCAAACTTACCTTCTCGCAATTTTGCTTCTTTTATTGTTTTAATCTTATTTCATTAACATTTCTTACAGTCCAGTAGTTCAGCGTATAATTTCATGCAGGTAGATAGCGGCATACTGTCACGTACGTTGTGTTGAATATTTGTAAATGAAGAAAGCTATCTAGTTTAACATTTGAGTAAATTGAGTAACACACAACACAACTTTAAATAACTTTAAAATGGCGTGATTACTGTGGGAAATTAACGAAAAAGAAGGTGCTACGGACGAGGCACGGGCATCATAAAGTTGAAACGACGTAACTCGAGGACACCCTGTTTAGCTGTTTAGCGTTATTATGCTAGGTTATATCAAAAAGCGCCGCATGTCTCCCTTGCTTTTTTTCGCCACTGCACGTGGGTCTGTTTCAAGCAGAGGGAATCCTCCGACAGACAAAAAAAAAAGTTTGAATATCGCGAGTCAGTCTGGTGACCGGTGGTTGCTATTAATTTGGCTAATGTTAAATGCTATCAGTTCAACAGTTGTAAATAATCCAAGCATGAACCATTATCCAACCTAAGCTATTGGAAGCAAGTTGTTTCGTTTAATTACTGTAAATATACTGCCAAGTGCCAAAAACTTTTGATGGGACTAACCAGGAACGGCAGCATTAGCCTAGTAGCACTACATTTCCCATGATTCATAGACACTGAAACAGGAAGTGGACATAGTAATAGATAGAAGTAGTAGTAAAACACAAAACAGATTTGTTGAATAATTGGATATGGCTTTTTTGAGACATTTGGGAACTATATTTCTAGTTCTTGGTTACAACAAAACACAAGGAGTCTGAATTAAAGACGACAAACTGAAAAGCCTACATACATCATTCATGTATTAGCCGCTCCGGATTACAAGGTGCACTGTCGATTTTTGATGAAATTAAAGGATTTTAAGTTTGCCTTATGGTCTGAAAAATACAGTATATTTATGCCAGGCGGTACTAATCAGCCATTTATGTTCCCTTAGGCCAGGCGTAGAGTTGTCGATGCCCGCCGCTGCCCCTGTGCTAATATTTGATTTGACAGCTGGATTTAATTGAGGGTCCTGAATGGCTCTCATATAATCATGATGTTTTCCATCCTTTCGTAGTTTTATGCAGATGATCACATTACTTTAATGGCGGCGTTTTCGGAGGGTGGGAAGAAAAGGGGGAGCGGCTGAGAGGGAGAGTGGAGGTCTTCTCTCTCCACTCTTTAAATTCATACAGCCCAGCCAGATGGCTGCCTTTTCTTGCATGAGATTAGAAGATGTTTCTGATTCACGGTGTCGCTCTCTGGCTAAATTAATATTTCTGGCTAAACCATTTTGGGTTTTGGCTGAGGTGTCGTGTGTGTGTGTGCAAAGCTCCGAGCGCCTGCGTGGACAGATTGCAGGTAAAATGTGGCCGCCGCATCATGAGCTCATTTAGCGATTCCCAGATAGCCGCTAATGTTAATTGACTGCTTAGGAAGTGAAAGGCGCTGTAATGAGTGATTATTAAGTCAGCCAGGAAAGAAAAACAGTAGTCACTGTAATTGCACCCATGATAAAGCGTCGCTGATTAACCAAAGGAACGGTGAATGTCACTCAGTAGAAGATAAACCTTTTTCTGAAAACATTCGTAGACATCCACCTGCTGCAAAAGCCTGAATGTTGCTTTTTAATGAGATACCGGATATCAACGAAATCCATTAAAACTGTTAGCCAGTTGCTACCTACTTAGTATCTTTCTTTTTTGCTGTGCTGTTGTCCATTTTCTTGTCTTCTATTGTTTGCGCGTATTTCTCTATTAATTCGGTCGGCGAGTTTTTTTCAAAGGAGGAAAAGTTTGAGCTTCACTGCCATAGCATTATAACGTAGCCAATCAAGCTAACAAGTAGCATTAGACTGACGTTTTTGCTAGCTAGCGACAATGTAACATCAAATCGAAAAAACACCTGTTGAAACCATATTCAGAATTATCCTAGTTAGTTAGTTAGTTTAAATGGTGCAACATAGCACCGCTAATTTTAAAACCAGATGAACTCATTTCAAATCCAGTTTTCTTAACTATCTAACATCAGAGGTTAAATTAAGTTAAACCTTGTTGGTGAAACCCGACCCTAGTGTGTTCCTCTATTAATTCGGTCAGCGAGTTTTTTTCAAAGAAGGAAAAGTTTGAGCTTCACTGCCAAAGCATTATAACGTAGCCAATCAAGCTAACAAGTAACATTAGACTAACGTTTTTGCTAGCTAGCGACAATGTAACACCAAATTGAAAAAACATCTGTTGAAACCATATTCAGAATTATCCGAGTTAGTTAGTTAGTTAGTTAGTTAGTTAGTTAGTTTAAATGGGGCAACAGAGCACCGCTAATTTTAAAACCAGATGAACTGATTTCACATCCAGTTTTATTAACTACTAACTATCTAACATCAGAGGTTAAATTAAGTCAAACCTTGTTGGTGAAACCCGACCCTAGTGTGTTCCTCTATTAATTCGGTCAGCGAGTTTTTTTCAAAGGAGGAAAAGTTTGAGCTTCACTGCCAAAGCATTATAACGTAGCCAATCAAGCTAACAAGTAACATTAGACTGACGCTTTTGCTAGCTAGCGACAATGTAACACTAAATCGAAAAAACACCTGTTGAAACCATATTCAGAATTATCCTAGTTAGTTAGTTAGTTAGTTAGTTAGTTAGTTAGTTAGTTAGTTAGTTAGTTAGTTAGTTGGTTAGTTTAAATGGTGCAACAGAGCACCGCTAATTTTAAAACCAGATGAACTCATTTCAAATCCAGTTTTATTAACTATCTAACATCAGAGGTTAAATTAAGTTAAACCTTGTTGGTGAAACCCGACGCTAGTGTGTTAAATAAATTAAAGGTGAAGAATGACAAAGCGACCCTCCATTTTATACGAACCTCCTCGGCCCTTTTTAAGAGCGTCAGGCACAACAGAATGCCTCTGCGAGGCTACAAACGAATATAAACATGATCATTATCATTTCCCATTACCGAATGAGCTTCTGCTTGCTAAACTGAGGATTCCAGCAGTTGGCATTCCAAGGCAGGCCCGGCTGGCTACCTTATCAGGCGTGAGCGAGGCGGGCAGGACGAACCCCTGCCGACACAGGTGGATGTCCCTTAACAAACTAGCAGCGATCGACCTCCCGCTCGGTGATGGACGGAGGCCTGCCTGCGACGTTGCGCAGTGCATTAACCCCGCTGGCACTGACAAATGCACGCATGCTAATGTGTTGTTGTGGTAATGAATGCCGATGCACTGACCTGTGGCAATGTTGTTGTTGCCGGCACCGCTGATGGTTTGTGTCTCTAACCGCGGGGAAATGGCGTGTTTGTGTGCATTGACAGTCCAGCAGATGTTATTCATCACGTCCCACATCAAGATAACGATCAGATTGTCTCTACCTGTCATTGAGGCCCTCAAATTGGTCTCTCTCGCGCTGCCTGTTTCCTTTTTCTCACCTCAACCAACCTCCGACTTTCGCCGCAATCCTTCCTCCTCTCCACACCGACAACCTCACCTTGTCATCTCCATAAAACACTCCTTAATGTATCCTTCCCCTTTCCCGTCTAGGTGGAATATTCTCGGCCTGCAGGGTGCGTTGCTGAGCCACTTAATGGAGCCTGTGTACCTTCATAGCGTGACCGTGGGCAGCCTCCGGCACACGGGCCATCTGGGCAGGGTGCTGAACCAACGGCAGGAACGACTGGGGCCCCTTCCCGCCACTTACAGACGCAACCAGCCGCTGCTCAGTGGTAAATAGATTATTAGATGGCTGGATGGATGGATGGATGGGACGGATTTTCGATTGCAGTTTGGTTCGGCTTGAAATACTGATGATAACGGAAGGGGTGTCCTGATTGTTGCCGAATGACAGACCCTAAAAATTTATTGACGTGCTCATCTCTGAACATTAGAATACTTCAAACAACTTTGAGGACCAGCGCACACCTAGCGCCAACATCACAGGTGACAAAAGGAATGCACCAGGGTTATGATAGTTTTGGATTTTTTTTATTTTTGTTTTAGTTCATCTTTGGAGCAGGTTTGTTGGTTTGTTTTGTTTTTTTCAGAAAATGCATCATTTTAGTTAACTTTTTGTTAGTTTTGGTATTAGTTTTATTTTATTTTATTTTATTTTATTTTATTTTTATTTATTTTTTTATTTTATTTTATTATTTTATTTTATTTTTTTATTTTTTTTTTTTATTTTTTTTTTTTTTTTCCTGGAGAGCTCAGTATTGTTCATTCGGTAATTTTACCGATTTGACATGCCATCATCATTGCTCTAGTTTTAGTTTTTTAATGTTTGGAGTTTTTGTCTATAACAGTCGTGCATGCAAACATCACACACGCAAATACATAAACTCCTGGAGCTGTCCAACCTAACACTGTCATCATTGTGGCAGCCAGTCGAGCAAATCTGCTTCCGAGGTTCCACTGAGACCCGACAATTTTGTTTGTAGTGAAGCTCAACGTCGGAAGAGGTTCCAGCTTGAAGATACATCAGCCGTCACTTGCAATCTAGGCCACTCCCTCAGCAAGTTCTACATACGATGTAGGGCATCTCTTTCTATGGATGTTATTGTTAAAAAAAAAAATTGGTTTACGGTAATACATTTGATCTATCTGTAATCATACAGATCTTTCAAAAAAATCTAATTTTATTCCATTCTATATCGCTTTTCTATAGAAAGAATGTGTTTACAAATAGTGGTCTCTTTGGATTTGTCAGATCGTTGCGCCGGGCGTAGCTTGAGTAGCTGTAGCAGTCGATTGAGAGGTATGGAAGGTGGACGAGGAGGGACACGAGGAGGACGGCCCTCCACCAAATCAATGTAATCACAGTCCTTATCTGACATTATTAGCGCAGTCATCAAGAAATGGTCTGAGAGGGAAACATGAGGGCAGAAAGTAAATCAATGAAAAAAGAGCGTTCCTTGCACTTGCTATTTTTTTGTAACTTTAAGTGCTTAATTCACCCGTTTGCATGTAAGTCTTTTCAACTACGCCGATTCTACCATCCAGACTTTGTATACACCTGGGAATGAGTGAAAGCCCTCCCGTGAATGCATGGTAGAATTTTACCGTATTTTCCGGACTATAAGTCGCCCTTTTTTTCATAGATTGGTTGTTCCTGCGACTTGTACTCCCGAACGACTTGTACATGAAAAAAATATACCAGGGGGAATAAGAGGGGACTCTAGACTTATACTATAATATACGATATATATATATATATATATATTAGTGCACAAAAAAATATCGCATTGTTCATAAATTAACGCAGATTAATCGCACTTTATTACTACAAATTTTGACTACTACTTTTAAGGTAGCACAGGTTGTTTGAGCAAATAAACATAATTACATGCATTAAAGTAAAGCATTTAATTAATGTTTGCGTACGACATTTAGAATATTTGTTCATGTCAAAATATTCGGGTCATTTTTTCCCCATTTTAAATTATGCAAGTAATTCATTAGTTAGAAAAAGAGGAGGATGAGCGTGTGCAGTGGATCAAAAAAATTTTAAATGTCAAAAAAATTAACACATAACCGGTGCTTTTTAAATTTGTCGGGGAAAAAAACTTTATAATAAAGGCTTTTTTTACGAAGTGATTAATCATGATTAATCAAATTTCTAAAGTGTGATTAATCTCCAGTGTGACTTTAAGTATGCATTTTTTGGCCTAGTGCGACTTATACTCCGGAGCAATTTATAGTCCGGAAAATACGATAAGTACCACTAACATTGTTAAGTTATGAGCAGAGCCACTGCAGATCAACTATTTGACACGGAATAAATGATATAAACTCACTGACCATAACTTGGAGTGCACTTGCATAGGCTAATGACACGCATTACAAATGCCGTATAAAATAATGGCCGCTACTTATTGGCGATCCTAGCGATATGAATGCACTTTGTTTTGCTTACCATTTTCATTTTTTTTACACCTGCACGAGCACGATACGAAATTCATGGACCTCATAACTAAACACACTAATTCTTACCTCTTTCATGTCGAGCCCCTCCCCCCCCCTAGACCGAGACACCGATCAAGTCTTCCATCAGGGGAAGAAAAATGAAATTGGCTATTACAGACGTAGAGGAGAAAAGTCCATTGAAGGGATCCAATGAGCCATGAGTGGTTGGGGGGAAGGGGGAGTAATGGCAAGATGGATAGAGCGCCTCTTTTGTACAAAGGAGCGCGTCGGTAAAAGAGAGAGGAGACGGGTAATAAGACACGGCGAGGATTGTTGTTGTGGCGGGCAGTTCATTCCACTTCCAAAAGAAGAGCAAGCGTGCATGTGTAGGAATAATAGCGATGATGGGGAGATGATCTGTAGACATTCAATCTGTCAAGGTTTTGCGGATGCAAAAGGCAGGTGGACCCCGACCGCAAATGTTTATTTACAGCACAAAGGCTTGGAGAGGCACGGGGGGAGCAGACGAGGGAAGGCGCCAACACGGGAAACAACAAAGCTTAGACCAAACACAATGCGCAGTCAAAGACGCGAAGAAAGAAAGAATCTGCTCTCGTGTCAAAACAATCGCACGTCTCATCCAAAGTCGGCTGGGATGATCGTAATGTCACAGATATTCCCTTTGCTGTCGCCAAACCACATTTGAGTTTACAACAGTTGATGGACAAATGAAGCTTCATGAAGCACTTGTGATATTTTTGACTCCTCTACATGGCACTCTTGATTTAAAGATTTAATCAGTTTCCATTGCGCTGGTCTTTATTTTTAAAAACCCAAAGCACCATCTACAGGAATCAAAAAAAATATGTATCAGAAGTGCTTCATAAAGCTTCCTTTTCCCATCACTGAGTAATATACCTTACTTAACTCATTCACTGCCATCGACGGTTATAAACGTCAAAAAATAATTTGAACTATTTCTATTAGTTTAACTTTTTTTTCTACTTACAGTACGAAAACCTAGAAAACCTATATATTTTTTATTTTATATTTTTTTATTTTATTTTAAATTTAAAATTTTAAAATTTTAAATTAAAATTTTTAAAAATATATATATTTTATTTTATTTATTTATTATTTATTTTTATTTATTTTTATTTTTTATAAAATGTGTGATTAATCGTGAGTTAACTATTGAAGTAAAAAATAAATAATTCATTTTAAAAAATTAATTGTAATTAATCGCATGACTTCACTAGTTAACTCACGATAAATCACAAATTTTACTTATTTATTAGTTACTTATTTATTTACTATACTCTTGTTAACAAATGTGGAAAAAAAGTTAAACTAATAGAAATAGTTCAAATGAATTTTTGATGTTTTTTTTTAACAGCAGCCATGTCCACATAATTGTCTATTAAAGCCTTCAGGGGACATTTTAAAATATTTGGTACAAAAATCCACTTGGTTTCAATGGTTCGAAGTCAAGGTCACTTCCATCTTATCCCCATCCCGCAAACATACACTTTGACTTGATGAGAAACTGAAGGTCCAAGATCATGGTCTCACCTTAACCCCACTCGACAGATTTGACTATCATTTAAACATCACAAAGCCTAGATGGCGAAAAAAATATTGTCTCTCTAGGATTTTTGGGGTTTTTTTGCCAGAAAAAAATGTCATCCATAGCATTTGAGTACGTTTCAGCACATATGGGGCAACACTTACATGTCACTGATAACAGCGTGTGCATGCTTACACATTGCTAAAATACCCCCGGGTCTCTTGTTATCCCCTCACCTCCTCAGTATCTGAGCAGTTTTATAAGTTTATATACACGGTTTCAAGCAGCTGTAACATTGTATCCCCGGTATTAGCCTCGGGGAAAATAGGTGTGTTCAAAGACTCTTCAGATCCTCCTTCATTTGTGTCGTAGCCAGAAGCTAGAGTCATGTTCCATTCTTGTAAATCTATAGCTAGGCATTACTTCATAATAGCGAACAAATATTACGGATGCCATTTTCTAGACCCACCTGTAATAGGTGGAAAATGTTTTGCTGTAAAACTGACACATGAAACAAGAGATTTCACAACATTTTCAACCAAACCGTATCATAGTGTTTAGCAGAAGTCCGCTAGCTTAATGCTATATGTGAAACACACAAGCTAACAGAAGTTAGCATCAATGTTACAGTAAAGCAACTGCTACTTGAATACGCAAAGAGTAGCCGCACATACAAACAGAGCTTACGATAGTCACATATTTTGTGTATTCTACGTGCTCTGACTGTGCGGATGACAAATATTTAAATCACAAACCTGAACGCATCTCTTGAAGAAGACCTGCCCAGTTTGTTGTGGCACAAAAAAAATCCACAATATAGTTAGCATGTGAATGATGAATCTCTATATAGTGGGCAAACACTTAACAGAATTATATTCTTAGTTCTTACCATTAAAAAAAAATAAAACATATTATAAAATGGGGTCTTGTCTTTATTTATAAAGTTTGTTTTGAAACGCATACAAATAGGATGTTGACCCGTATACTGAAACCGATTGTTTGACCTCACCGATTTATACAGTAGGGCGTAATAATGCATACAGGTTGTCTTCACTGCACTTGGGATCAACTTCAGCTTTTCAAGAAGTTTAACTCATTCACTGGCATTGACGGCTATAGACGTCAAAAATTCATTTGAACTATTTCTATTAGTTTAACATTTTTTTTATTTTGTTAACAAGAGTATGAAAACCTAGATTTTTTTTTATTGTTCATTTAGAACAGATATAAAATTTCTGATTAATTGTGAGTTAACTAGTGAAGTCATGCGATTGATTACAATTTTTTTTTAATTATTGCCTGACACCCCTAATTTTTTAATAATCGTTTTTTATTTTTAATAATCAACTCAAGTAATCATTTGGAGCCTCTTTTTTTTTTTTTTAATTGTCCAAATCCTCTGATTTCAGCATATCAACTGTGATTAACTGATTTCAGTAGTCCTTCATTAAAAAAGAAAAAAATATTTTAAATGAATGGCGTCAGGCGATTAAAATTTTTACTCGCATGATTTCACTATTAATCACGATTTATCACAGATTTTATATCTGTTCTAAATATACAATATTTTTTTTCTAGGGGTTTCATACTCTTAACAAAAGAGGGAAAAAATGTTAAACTAAACTGAATTTTTGACGTCAATGCCAGTAAATGAGTTAATGAAGTTCTCCCTTTTTTTTGGGGTTTCTCCTGCAGGGTTAAGCTGTGCCGAGTATCAGCATTCAGGGAAGGCCTTGTGCGTGAGCGTCAACTGGACTTCGGGCGACGCGCAGCTGGAGGTGGTCAACACCGCCACGGGACGCAGACGTGACTCAGGGATGCCTTCACGCCTCTGCAAACGCGCGCTTTTCACGCGCTGGAGCAGACTTTACTGCAAGGTGAGGACTCGAATCAGCTGTTAATTTTCCACTTGTGCTGATTTTGGGATTGATTCTATGGGGACGGGATTCGTCGTACTTACTTGACTTTGTTCACAATTGCATATGATATAAAATAAAGACTCTTTAGGGATCTGGGGTTTATTTATCAGCAGAATCTGTATGACAAGAAATGTGTTCATCTGCTATTTTTACAGCTGCAACTTTACCCTCTTGTCTCAGCTGTGGATCAGCCAACATTGATTGATTTTACTCACATTTCAGTGGCAAATGTTCCCTCAAGGTTAGAATTCCATTGTGAGCTACTCACGGCAAACGGAAGATAACGCCTTTCTGAAACCTGATAATGCCTTCGCCCAATTTCAGTCGGAAAAAAATACGATTTTGGATAAGTTCAACTATTGTGTCATGTTTTTAGTTCAACAAAGGGAGGTTGCCCGTGTCTATAGTAATAATGGCGGTAGGTCATTGCGCAAAGAACACAGGTGCGCCATCAAGATGCCCTTGTTGCAATGTCAGCCAGCAAACATGACACCGGAGAGCACATCGTTTAGTTGTTGGCCTTTCGCTTTATAAAGTTTACTTTCCTCCAATGTTTAAGTTTAATTATGTGAAGGCCTTTTTTATATATATATATATATATATATATATATATATATATATATATATATATATATATTCCTTCTCCTTCCACATGATTGATCCCATTCACATCATTCCAATTTCAACATATTCCAACAATTCACGCCATGGGGGCTTCTATTTGTTTTATTCCCAAAAAAATCCATGGTTTTCTCCTAATTCAGCATTTTCCATCTAGAAATTTTCCATTCATTCCAATTAATGCAGAATTTGCCCCAAAACGTATTTATTGGTCATTTCCATTCGCACATTCAAAATAACAGATTTAGATACGGTAGTTCCCATTTGGAATATAAATCATTCTGCTTACTCATTTTACCTTATGAACGATTTTTAACATGCCAAAGTTTTGCACCCCCCCAAAAAAAAAATCCCATATCACAACATGTCCCATTGGTCACTCCTCCCAAACATTACGTGATCAATACAAACTATTCCAACATCAACAAATAAAATAAATCGAAAGCCCCAATTTACACATGTTTACATATTCCAGTTTCCACATTTTTTGACCAATTAGAACCATTCCAACTCTTAACACACTCAGTTGATTCCATGTCATTACAATATCGTTCCAAATGATTCCACATGCTTCAATGATTTTGATTCAATCTTTTCGCCTTAACATGCAATTTCTAGGTTAAATTATATATATATATATATATATTTATTTATATTTTTTTTCTTGCAAGCTATTTTGAAGCAATATAAAATGACAACTTTTTTTTTTTGGGGTCATTTTTGCGATGCCACAATTAGGATGTCAATCTTCTCTAATTGCATTGCTCCAGAACACTCCGGTGAATGAAAACATTAAGCAGCCAATTTTCTACCACAACACAAACACTTTATCAGGAGATACCGAATACACAAGCGCAAAATATTTGTCTCCCTCCAGTAGATAAATGTGTGTGCTGTGTTTGCGGCTTATCACAACCTGCCGGTGTCGATCTTTAACGGCAGACCTCGCTGCACTCTAATTTCCATTCAGAAACTTGATGTAACAGACAGTGGCTTCATCACCAAATGGCGGCCGTTAAAGCATAATGACTATGAAACGATAATTATTTGGAGAAGTGCTCGACGCTAACACCCCGCCCACCCCCCCTTCCTAACCTAAGTGTTCCCTGCACGATGCATATAAGGGCCACGCAAGAGCAGTCACACTAATCTCCAGAAGAAACTTTCACGTTCTTACCCCCCCTCCCCCCCACTCTCCTCCTTTGTATCCGCGCTGATCTTCATTGTTTCCCCTTGCGACAATAGTAATGCACAGAAAGCGCAGAGAATGTTCAATTGCTTGTGAAATTTAAATGGAGGAGATTACACAGCTGTTGAAGGCCCCGAACCCCCGCCCACCTCCCCGCAACTCCTCCTAAATGCATTTGTGCCACCTCATTCGCTTTGTTTTTGCTCGTCTTCTTCCCTCACTCCGCCATCGCAACCTTTAGCCTTTCACTCCATTTTGACTGTATCTCTTTTTTTTTACTTCTGCCAAGATGAGAGGTTTTGTTTTGAATGCTATTTGTTGGGTTAGATTAGGTATTGATCGAACCAAACAGAATTATGTTAGTAAATTAAGTAGTACACTCTATACTTATTGTATAAGCACATGAGAAGTACAGGTAGTTGTTTGTTGTTGTTATATTTTTAAGTAAAAGTATTAAGTACTGATTATTCTAAAATGTACGTAGAAAAGTAAAAAAAAAAATTTTTCTTTTTTTTTTTTAATTGTCTATTACAGGGGTTGGCAACTGGGGGGGCCACGGGCTGCATGTAGCCCCCGGCCACACTCAGAGCCCTTTGATTAATTCCCCCCTCCCCTTCTCCCGTTTTTTTTTTTTTTAGCAAAACCCCAGAAAACGCTGGTAAAAATTAAACTTTTTTTCATGAATAGCTCGTGGTTAAAGTGGAAAGAAGGAATAAATTATTGGAATATTGGGGGGAAAAATATTGGGGGGGAAATGTGGCCCCCCGGCCACACTCATATGGCTCCTTGATTAATTGTCAAAAGAAAAGAAATGTTCGGGAGAAATTGTTCTTGTTTTTTTTCATGAATAGCTAGCAGTAAATGTTTGTTTTTTTTAATCCTGGAAAAAAATATTGAATTGAAAATTATTGAAAAAACTAACTAACTAACTAAAATTTTACCCCTGGATTAATTTTCAATATATTTGTTTTCTTTTTTTATAGGGCAGATTTTTTGTCATGAATAGCTGGCGGTAATTGTGCGGGGGAAAAAATCTTGGGGGGGAGAATTAAGAAAAAAATACTAAATATTGAAAAAAAATCCGCACATAGGATTAAATTAAATTCATGAGAAAAAATATTGTTCATATTACGGTATTAAAAATGACATCTCTAAAATGACCTTTTAAAAAATAATTGGGGTAAATAAAAACTGTATTTTATCACCATTTAACACAATCTATATTATTAATTAATTTTCCAAACCACATTTTCAACAAAATATGAAATATTTTGTACAGTGATTGTCACTGATTAGATTTTTAGAGCAGACCTGTGGGCTACTCATGTTGTCTTGGGGCTAACTAGTACCCCCTGGCACCATATTGTTTTGTTTTTCCTTGAGACAATGCACGTTAACGCAGCAAAAATGCACCTGTGTGCTTCAACAACAATAATACTGCACTCACAATGGAAGCTACTCGGCCCGTCATCACGTCCCCTCTCTCTCTTTTTTGCTCTCTCGCCTTTTCCAGCTGGGGATCCCCACGTCCTGCTCAGAGGACGGCCAGCTGGTTTACTGCCAGGCCAAGATGGCGGCACGCCCTTACCAGACAGTCAAGCAACAGTGGTTCAGGTCTCTGCAAGAAACCGGCCTGGGCACTTGGGTGAAGAAGCCACCGGAACAGGAACAGTTCCTGCTATCGGACTGATAGGAGAATGCGTGTTTCTGCGTGTTTGTGTATATAAGTGTGAACGTGTCAGAGGTGGCGAATCCAAGTCCAGAAAGTAAAAAAATCTTGCCGCGGTTTGACTTTAACCTCAGGTGCTAGCTAGCTAGCTCCCCTGGTGCTCATTTACCTGCTAGGGAGCTAGCTAGCTAGCACCTAAGGCTAAAGCTAAACTGTGGCAGGGTTTTTACTTTCTGGACCTGAATTTGCCACCTCTGGAAAGTGTTAACCTTTATTTTTTTAGGGTAAGGTAGGAGCCATGCTCTTTGCAAACATAAACACCCGCATAACTGAGCGTGAACTCACCATTGTGTGTGATTTGTTGTGAATGAGCCGCACAATCCACGCCGCCGCTCAATACAAAAAAAACGTAAGGTCAACTGGATGTGCTGAAAGGAACAGGAAATAAAAAGGGATTGTGTGTTTTTTTTTCTCCTTTCTTTTCATCCTATGTCTCCTTTAAACTCACCTCAGGTGTGGCGTCTGTCAAAGAAGGGGTGGGGTAACCTTGAGCTAAATGAAAGGCAGCCGCTATCTTGTCATCAGCTATTTCCGGGTCCCAAGGCTCCCGCTGAGGAGCAAAGCCATGGGAGAGAGTAAAAGAGACAGAGGGAAGGAAAGAGAGAGAGAGAGAGAGAGAGAGAGAGAGAGACCACGTCCAATTACTGTCCCTGTCATGGTGATGGGTGATCGAGAAAAAGATGGGAGGAGAGAGTGAGAAACACAATTCAGCGCCATCCCAAGCGACCCGTCCTCACCTTTTTTCCACGGTCGTCCCCCGCCTCTGACTTCGCCCTTTTTCCCCCCGCCACTTCCTTTGTCTCCGTCACTCGAACCCCTTCCCTCCCCCACGCTCGCTCCTTGTCAATCTCCGCCGCCGCCGCCTCGCCTCGCCTTTCAAGCGCGGCACAGTTTAACACGACATGACGACAGGTTAATACACCCCACTGGGTCGGGAGAAGATGAGGTACGAGGCCATTACCGCTTCCCTCATTATGAACGGGATGACTTTTCATACGAAATATATCCTTTTTCTTTCTTGACCTGGATCGACACCTCAACATCTTTTTGAGCACAAGGGCCTTGTTGACCCGATTCTTGACAACTGCGATCATGTTCTAATGGCGGGGAAGAGTACTAATATTATTGTTATAGATGTTGATTGTTACATTAAAGACTACAGTGACCTGTCAAAAGAAATATCCAAAAGTTGAAAAAAATGACATGAGCAAAATGTCATTTTTATGGGCGGGTAGTCCTGCCATGAAAAAAACAAAATTGTAACTAATTGAAGCCCACCCCAGAAAAAAAAATCTTAATTGCCCATAAGGTGCCAACTACTTTTTATTAGATAAAAAAGCCTAATTACATTAAATGAAGCTCCTCCCCTCACTTCCACACACCTTAGCACAAACATACCACAAGATGGCGCCAAAGTCATTTAGACAGGGCTGATGACAAAAACACCAAATGTGGACGTTGGCAACGCTTAGGTCAAAATGAAACGCCACAACTCACATCAACATGATTTTGCCACGCCAAGTTTCCACATAATAGCAGCAAAGCGTTACTGTTTTCCTAAATGAAGCACATTCCAATCACTGCCATAATTCCACTTTTCTCTCAAGAAAATTCAGTTTACATTTTTCCAATAAAAATTTCCAAATAGATATTTCATATAATTACTGCCTCTACACTACAGGGTTTTTTTTTGTTTGTTTTTTGATTTTGCATTTTCTTTTGCCAGTCAGTCACAGGATAAACTATAAGCAAACATACACGCTTGCATTTACACATTTCATTTACAGTCCTCAATTAGTCAAAAATTTATGTTTTTGGAATCAGGGCGTGCCTATGCAAAATAAAATTAAAATAAATACACAAGCACACCAAGTGCAGCATCCTATAATGTTATTATTTCCTAAAAATATAACACCTAAAATTTGCACTTGATCTAAAATGTAATAATATCACCAATAATATATATATATTTTAAATCCTGACTGATATTGTAATATTTTTACTGATAATTAATAACATTTATATTAAATTATAGTGTAAATCTTGACAGATAATGTAATATATGTGTTCATTTTTTGTCCAAAGTTCTGCATTTTGTTTTTTTGGACAATCAAAGAATTATCACGGCAAAAATTGGAGTGTTAAATTTTTGGTGTTAAATGTTTCAAATTTGATTTCAATCCGCAAAGTCTGTTTTCAACACTGTTTGATTTAAATGTAGGTCACTGTTGTGTTATTTGACAGAGTTGATTTACTTTGCAGAGACTTAATCAAAGTGAGCCCCGCCCACTTGATTAGAACTGATCTGCTGCAAACACTTCTGAGATATGATGTATATTATCGGTAAGAATGTCATAATTTTTATTACATTATTGGTGAAATTATTACATTTTTTTATCAAGTTAAGTGCAAATTTTATTACATTTTTAGCCGTTGTTACATTTTCAGGAAATTATTCAATGATATGGTGCCTCAACTGTGAGGCCTAACCGCGTTCCACCTGCTGCTCCATTTTGGCTCCTTTGTTGTTGTAGTATTTTATTATTTATTTTTTTTGTATTTTTTTATATCCCTTCTGACTAATTTAGCACAGTATTTGTTATGACATGACAGAATGGCAGCTAGCGGCATGGCCTGTAAATAGCATGGAAACAGTGAGAGTGACATCTAGTGGTCATTCCATGTTGTGGTTGTTTGACCTGTGCCCCCTCAGCTTAATCATTGGAAAAGATTAAGTTAAAATGTAAGCTAAAATGTGGTCTATGGCTGTGTAAAAGATCTACTGCAAATTCTGCCTGAATGGAAGTCTTATAACAAGAGACCCCGAATATTTCAATTTCATCTCATATTAAATCAATAAAGCTTTATTTGTCATCTTACAGATTTAACCATTAGTTTCCAAAAAAATACATTGAGCTCATGTCTGAATGGCAATATTCTACCTACAATTGTACATATGTAAATCATATACGAGATGTTGACAAGAGATCCTCAAATGTCTAATGATGATGTACATTTACAGTCTATGAAGAACTGCTGCTAAAGTCTTTAAAATGCACTTCAGTGACAAATTCAAAAGTGAATGTTTGTACTGTATATGTGAATAAAACCACAACATTGTGACAGTTTATCTAATTTATTTCAAGTGGAGTGTAATTGCATTCCAACGTGATTAAAGCCTTTCCGCGTTGGCCCTCGGGAGACGACGAGCACATATTACAGAGAGCATCTCTTCCATCCCCGGGGGAAATCCACAGGCAAGAATTTGTTTTCGGCTCGGTGGCCGGTGCCGCTCGCCAGCCTCCAAGTTAGCCTGGAGGAGGAGAAAGAAGGAAGCGGGGTGGTCGCCTTTCTCCCTTAAGGTTGTGCGCTTTACAATAAACAGCATAATTGACAATTTGCTCCGGTGGCTGGTCACAGCCAGACAGTTACAATCTAATGACCAGAGGGCACTGAATATCATCTCAGGGTGTTACACTGCTCTCTCAATGAGCTCCGAGAACCATAACTACTTTTTTTTATTATTATTCAACATGTGGTGATACAATCTAATGGGATTGAAATTGTCATATATAAGAATAAGGGGGGGTGTTGAGTCAATTTTTAGTCAAAGACATTCTTCAGGTATAGTCATAATTTTCTTAGTCTGGAATAACTTAAATTTATAATAAAATAAAAATAAACGATTAATAAAATAAAATGAATACTAAAAAAAAAAAATACATTAATTTAAATTTATTTAAATGTAAATAAATTAATAAAAATGTAATAAATCAATTTAATTTACATACATTTAAATAACTTAATAAAATAAAACTAAATAAAAAAATCAATAAAAGCAATTCAAGTTACAAAACAAAACACCTTTGATTAAGGGAGTTTAAAGTATTCCACCAAATTAACTTTAATATATGGAACTGAGCCCGAATTTCCTCTGAGTGCCACAAGATGGTGAAGCAAGGTGGCAAGGCAGGTGTGCTCTCAAAATATACAACAAAAAAAAGGCAAAAAGGATTAATCAAACATATTAGATAAAAGTCCAAAGTAATTAAATTCAAAATACAAAAAAATCCTTCACATTAGCAGTGCAATGGCAATTGACCGTCTCAAATTCCCTTTTTGTTTCTTCATTTTAAAAAAAATGGCCATGTTGAATAACACTGCTTTTTTGTTGTAAATGACCATGTATGTAGTAAACCTTTTATTACAAAAAGCAATCACGTATAGTAAGCCGTTTTTTTTACAGACAATGTATAGTAAGGTTTTTTTGTTTTGTTTGTTTGTTTTAAAAAAAATAAACAAGCAATAATAGTAAAAGCATTATTTAAAATGTTTTGGGGGGTTTTGTTTTTAAAAAAAAACTAAACAAGCATTAATAGTAAAAGTGTTATTTAAAATAAATAAATAAATACACGACCATATATGGTCATGTTCTACATGCGTTCTTGTTTTTTTCCATTACCTGATTGAATGGGGGCAAGGGGGGCGTGTCTTGCTGCACCTCACCTGCAGCGCGTTGACAATCAGTGGACTTCAAAAGGAATTCAGTGACAGCACTCAGTTTCTCGGATTGTTCTTGTGCTCACTCAGCAGGTGTCAAGTGTTGTCTGTTCTCATTTGTGCTCCAGTTATAGTTGTCTTTCCTCGATTGATAACCGTGTGTAAGTATTTCTCACACCTCTTTATTTTCTAGTTACTGTCTTGGTTTTGGTTGTTGTGCTAGTAGTTTCCTTGCGTTTCAGTCACACCGGACTTGACATTTATAATAACTTGTTTATTTATTTATTTTCAAACGACCATATACTAATGTGTGTGTATAGCAAGGCGTTTAAAAAAAAAAAAAGTGGTATCTTTTTTTTTTAATGACCATGTATAGTAGGGCTTTTTTAATCTTTTTATTTTATTTATTTTTTTCAAACGACCATATACTAAATATTGTATTGTTACACGAAGTGTTTTTGCATTTTATCTTTTGGGTGGTATGGGTGTGTAACATGTGATAAACCCCACGAGAAGCCGGTTATTTCACATTTAGATTTCCTAAAATTATTTGCAGTGGGTCGGTCATGTGGCCGGTAATTATCCAATCGGAGCCAAATGTCGTGTACCAAACGCGGAAGTACACTCGCTCCAGTAGAAGTGGGATGGGAGTTGCTTCTCCATGGGCCACAGGTCTGAACGTTCCTTTGCCGCAGACTTTAATTTTTCTAGTTTTGATTTGTAACTTAAACACCTTCTTGCGTGCATTTGAGGCGAGCCTTCTACCGCGTACCGTGAAATTCAACGTGACGACGGGTGAGTGAAATGTTAGTTGTGAGCGCCGGCTGGGTTCATTTAATGTAATTAGCGACACCGGTTGACGTCATCTGTTCTTAATTGTTTAACGGTTAAAGATTCTCAACTGTTACCTCATTGAAGGAATTAAGAATGTTGATGACGATTGTTTGATATTAGTTGATTATGTATGACTTATGTTAGGGATATTTGTGTTTAAATATAACTAATATTTATATTAATGATTGGATGTGAACACTAGAACGTTTGATGGTTAATGTGTACATAAATGTGATTGAGAATTTATGGTACTGTTGTCAGGCCGTGTTATCAACTTGAACATCAACTCGGACGAGAGTCAACACATTCAAACCTCAAGCATCGAATTCCTCCTGTCAGCCGGTAGGGGGCTCTTTGTAGCCCACAACCCCTCTTTTTTGTTTTTACGTCTTGGCTACCATCCATCCAACTTTCAGACTCTTCCCTTCCACCAACTTCTCAAGTCTTCTGCACCTTTCACACATTCCTGGATTAAATTCTTAAATCCAGACGGGGGTCTCCATTTTATTTTATTTATTTTTACACATTTACTCTTCAGTCAAATGATTATACCTTTTTTTTGTGGTTGGCTGGGATTTTGTAAATGTTGGTGGGTTTTCATGAAGTTTGCTGTTCTTGTGTTGCAGAGGCAGCGAGGGATCAAATGCATAAGGTAATATGTATAACCACACCTGATGAATTTTTATGCTTTCCCCATCAATTTAGGAACAAAGTGGCACAATAAAGATGACTTGACTTGACTTGACATGACATGACTTGACCACGACACGTTTGTTGGTGTATAAACTACCTGAGCAACAATGATCTGAATTGTGACCAGGAGGGGGCAGAATATGGAGCTTTGTGGCATCCCTTAGTTGTTTTTCTTAGAAAGGCCTGATTGCAATCAGGGCAGGTAATGGAAAGTGTTTGCAAGATCTTGCTGGAGATGGTCTGTAGTTGTTTGGCTTGTCTGGGCCCAGAGCAGTTTTTTGTTGGTTTGATGGAAAGTTGAGGTGTGAAGTGTAGGTAGGATTTGAGGCAGGAGTCATATTGATAAACACATTTTATTTGATATTGTCTTTTTCAGGGTTGTCTCGGCAGCAGGTCGTACAAGAGGACCTGGACCAAGGTAATGAGTACATGAACACATTTAAGTGACTTGCTCAAAAAATTTTTTTCTTTTCTTTTTTTGCAGATTGGAAGATGATGAGTTGGGTGGGCCAAAATGAGAGGTGAAAAAAAGTACAGTTTAGTGTTAAGACTTATAGTTGCAAAATATTTCTGGGCACTAAATGTACCCAAAAAAATCCAAATGCTGGTCAAAACTCTTAATATTGAGGTAAAGCCTGTTTATTTCAATCATTAGTTTCAAAAAGTGAAGCTTGCATCTAATATTGGTTCACCACATGCAGTCTGTTTGAATTTTGATGATTTGGCAGAAAAGGCCCAAGAATTAAAAGAAATAAGCAAGTCTTTCATAAAATAAGACCCTTTCACGTGAACAATAAAAAAAATGAAAAAGTCCCAAACTGCCTTCTAGGAAGTGTTATTGTGGGCCCAAGATGCTTTGATATCGACCTTTACATGGTGTGCAGTTCAGTGGTTTCACTTTTTGAAACAAATGATGGAAATAAACATTTTCTGACCAGCACTAGTAGACTTGGGAATTGTGGCCCCTAAAGTAATCGACTGCCCCTTCCTTCCCTGTGGTGACTGTTGGTGACCTGCAAGTTGGATGCGTGTCGAGCCACCGGCTGACAGCAAGGATACTTGCACAAAGTGAGCAGCCCACAATATGTACAATATTTTTGTTTCAGGCTGAGCCACGAGCCGGACGGGACCGAAGGCCGAAGCGCCGAGCAAGTGAGTGCGACCAGAACTACGGTACTCTGCTTTTAGTTTCTGATGCTTTTTTTGCTGTGAGCGACGTGGGCCGCTTGCCCCGGCGGTGACGTTGTGGAGGTTTCTGCAGCGGTTGACAGGTCTTCCGAGGCGTCCCACCTGCGGCGCTCCAATTCATCAAATGGCGTCTTGTGTTTGACTTGAAATTGTTTGTCACCGAATGTTGTCCACTTAGCGTCCGTTGCAGCCTGGATGGACCGTGGGTTATAAATAGCATCCGTTTTTAGGGTTTGTGAAAGAAAGAAAAAAATGTTCACGGCAAAATGTTGCACATTAACAAGTACAGTTCTGTTAAAGTTTGCATCAGTGGTTCGTTCAAGGTTGCAAAGATGTTAGCCAGACACTCGTTAACTGTGAAGCATGCAAACTGTGCCAGCATCACATTTTCTACAAGTTTCAAAATTGTTAAAAGCAATAAAAGTCTTTGCAACATTGAACAAACCCTGATTTAAAACAATTGTTTAAGTATCAGTTTCAAGTTACCAAACTGTCCTAAATGTTGCAATTTCGTCCATAGAAATTGACAGTGCTGCTAAAAAAAATAATCTAATTGGTTGTGTGTAATTTTAAAACAGATTTTCTTTTTTGCTGGTTAAGGGCTCAGTATTAAATGTTTCCATATTTAACGTTTTGCAACACATTGGTCTAAATTATGCCCCATAATTAAAAAATATTTCAACACTTAAGATAATAAAAATATTGAATGTCACTAGTCTAGATTTCTTTGCAAGCAAAATACTCATAGTACAGCTCTTCTTATTGGTCAAGACAGATATTGCTGACCTAATGGCGTGTCTCTCATTGGCTCAGCAGGGCAGACAAATTATTAAACCAAATAAGATCATGTCTAATGTGCACATTTCCGGCGCGTGAAAAGCCATGGTAGTAAAGTTAAACTTTTTCCTGCATTTTCTTAAAGGTTTGACCCCCATCCTCAAACTGCAGGGCCTACTGACTGAGAAGGCGATTGGTCGATCCATCGCTGGTCCCTTGTCAAGGTTTCGTAAGCTGGGGCCAATTGTGGGCTCAAGAAGCTCGCAGATGGAATTTGTGAATAACAAGTCAGACAAATGCACTTGACTTGTTCTTGCAGGAAGGTGCCGGAGTCGAACCGCAACGGTGACAATCGCAAGTCTTGTGTGCTTGTTTTCATAGTAGAAGAGTCTGAGCACCTTTTTCATTTTGAGTTGAAATGTGCAGCCTACAGTATTTCGTCCTGTTGAGCTGAACTGAGAGACCAACAAACTGCCGGCAGCTCCAGATGAACAGTTTTGCCGCTTTTTGAGGAGTGTGCAATTTTTGCACGTCAACATGGATGACAACACATTCATGAATGCGTTTTTGTTTTCCCGCAGCAATCCCAAAGATGTGGACGCTACGCTGAAGAGCAGAACACGAACCATACAGGGAGAGTATTTTATTTTAGTTCTTGCTGTTTGTCACAAACTCACTGGGTGTGCACCAACTCACACGAACCGCATGCTTGTTCTTTTTGTCCTCAACTGCATCCAATCAAAACTTGATGAAGCCTATTTGTACATCTATGAACTCTTCTTTTCAACAGTTTTTTTTTCCCCCTTTCTAGATGAAACTGACAAGCGTATGTGCTTTTCTGCTTGAATTAAAATTGTAACATCATTTCAACTTGTTTGTTTGAGATGTTGGGGATGACCAAAAGCACGCATCCTGACACTGATGTAAATTTAAGTTGTGAATAAAATGAGTTTGTTTTTTTTGGTCTGAGTTTGTTCTTCCTCCCTGCATGTACTCATTCTTGGCAATGAAGCGCTTCAGGTACCTTTGGGCTGTTCAAGTGACTGTCCTTTTTGGGCCAAGAGATAACTTGTAGAAGTGGTCAGTGACGTTTTGTCTACTACTGTTTTTGAAGGGCAACCAGTTTGAACCAAATTACCTTAGATGCTCTATGCTATTAATGTTTGTGTGAAAACACTTGAAGATAACGCATCACTTGGTTTCTATAAAAGGCTGTTTGTTTTTAAGTCACTTGTATGATATACGTAAATCTGTCCCAATTCTGGTGATGTTGCTGTCTCGACCAGGGTGAGCAGCTTTTCAAATTTAAAAACGGGGATGGTGAAATGTACAATAAATTTCACCAAATTTAATAGCTAGTCAGTCTTCGTGGGATGCCAAAAGCTATCTTGATTGACAGTTCAACAGCGCTAGCCGAGCATTTGATATTTCTCCGTCACACAATGCAAATGCTTCCTTTATAGCAGTGGTAGGGAACCCTGGTCCTCAAGAGCCGCTGTCCTGCCTGTTTTCCATGTCTCCATCAACACACCTGAATTGATGAACAAGATCGTTATCAGGCTCTCAGAGTTTGCTGATTAGCTAAGTTAAAGGTTTCCTATCCATGGTTTGTACCGTGTAAACAAACAGCAGATTGTACAGTTTTTGCCTGTGACTATCATGAAAGCCAGACAGATTGCTAGTTGTCCAACGACATTTTATCACATTTCGAAATATCAAATCAAAAATAATTACAAGCATTCAATTGGCAAATCGAGCGTCAAATAAAGTCGTGACGTCAGGCCTCATACTGGTAATGTACAGTTTAAAAGCTCGGCTTTGCGTTGTCTAACCGGCGAGTGGATAGTTGACAGCCAGTGGATAGTAGGACTACATTCATATATACTATTTTCACGGGGATCATTAGTATGCAAAGTGGGCAGTGAAACATGGTTAGGATTAGGATTAGTTGCATACAATATACAGACATTCACATACATGGTGAGATTTGAACCCTGGATCTCAGGGTTCGCAAACCGTGTACCAGACCGCTCGGCTAGCGGAACGGTGACGGTGATCGCCGCTCTGCGGCCATATGCATGAAACAATCGGATTGTTCACCCCAGGGGGCGCGTCTGTCAGCGAGCAAAAGACAAAAGTGCGCAGAGAACTGACAGCGTCATCGCTGTACTGGGCTTGGGGTCAAGGTTTTCACTTGCAACACTTTGGGTCGCGGGTTCTAATCCAACCCTAGGTGCTTGTTGCTCTCTACTACAAAATTTACAAAGGAGTTACCTTGTAGCTGCAGTCATGAAAACATTTTTCCTTCTTGATCAAAAACAACTTAACACTGACGTGAAGACCATCCATGCCATAGTCTGCATGGAATGCTATATTCCTAGCCTTTGCTTGCTGTAATGCTCAAAAGCAATAATTCTTAATTTAGCAATTGATATACACATTCATCCGCTCTGTTCTAGTATCTTAATGTGTATTGACCATTGGAATAATACAAAAAAAGCTGATAGGCTCCACTCCTTACCCACCATCATTCTGCATTTTTCTTGTACTCGATAGCCCCGCCCCCTACCCTCCACCATCACCACACAAATGTTGAATGGTAGTAGCTACCCAGCACCATTCTACCCACCCACTACCATCCTACCTACCTACCTACCTACCTACTACCACCAATACTACTATTTATATTCTACCACTATTAAAGAATGTTATAATGGTAGTAGGTAGGAGGCGGGGCGAAGCTAACTTGGTGTTAGTAGGTGTGACGTGTCTACCTCCTACCACCATGTTGAATGATAGTAGGTAGCTACCTACTACCATTTGTACCTACCTCCTACCACCATGCTCAATGATGATAGTAGGTAGGGGGCGGGGCTTTGCCCCGCCCCCTACCTACTACCACCATTCACTACTATTTATAGTCTACTACTATTCAAGAATGTTAAATGATAGTGGGTAGGGGGCGGGGCTTTGCCCCGCCCCCTACCCACTACCATTCTGCCTACCTCCTACCGCCATGCTCAATGATGATAGTAGGTAGGGGGTGGGGCAAAGCCCCGCCCCCTACCCACTACCATTTAACATTCTTGAATAGTAGTAGACTATAAAGAGTAGTGAATGGTGGTAGTAGCCACTACCATTCTGCCTACCTCCTACCGCCATGCTCAATGATGATAGTAGGTAGGGGGCGGGGCTTTGCCCCGCCCCCTACCTACTACCACCATTCACTACTATTTATAGTCTACTACTATTCAAGAATGTTAAATGATAGTGGGTAGGGGGCGGGGCAAAGCCCCGCCCCCTACCCACTACCATTCTGCCTACCTCCTACCGCCATGCTCAATGATGATAGTAGGTAGGGGGCGGGGCAAAGCCCCGCCCCCTACCTACTACCACCATTCACTACTATTTATAGTCTACTACTATTCAAGAATGTTAAATGGTAGTACTAGTACTAGTAACTACCATTCTACCTGCCTACTATCACAATGTTGTAATGGTAGTGGGTAGGGCGAAGCTACCACCATTCTAGCACCCAGGACCGTTCTACCTACCAACTATAATTCTTCCTACCCACTATCATCATTACTACCATTTCTATTTTATTACTATTAAACAATGTTGAATTCTACCTACCTACTTACTTACCACCATCATTCCTACCATTACTATTCAAAAATGTCAAGAACGTTCAATAGTGGTATGGTAGGGAGCAGGGCTTTGTGTGTTTTTTATTGAAAAGAAAACTGCTTAAATATTGTAAGTACATAGCAACTCGCCTGATTGACTACATATCGGCTTGGAACCCGCGACCCACGACGTGTTAAGCAGACACTTTAACCTCCAGACCACGGTGTCAACGAGGTCGGCAGGTCTCTGCGCACTTTTGTCTTTTGCTTGCTGACAGAAGCGCCCCCTTGGGTAGAAAATCAGATGGTTTTATATATATGGCCGCAGAGCAGCGATCACCGTCACCGTTCCGCTAGCCGAGCGGTTAGGTACACGGTTTGCGAACCCTGAGATCCAGGGTTCAAATCTCACCATGTATGTGAATGTCCGTATATTGTATGCAACTAATCCTAATCCTAACCATGTTTCACTGCGTCCTGTGCATATCAATGATCCCTGTGAAAACTGTACCTGACAATGAACATGATTCATTCGTCCAAATGTTAAAAAACAATGATGATGTATGCACGTGGCTAAAAAACTTTCTGTCTCCACAATATACGTTTCTGTCATTTAAGATTTATATGTATGTCATGAAGTATTTAAGACAAGCAAGCAATTGGGATTGACCAGAATTAGAAATACTTCACGCTTTTGCACCTAATAATCATGGGAAATATAATCGTACTATCCAGTGGCGGGCACCACTTGCCAGTTAGACAACACAAGGCCGAGCTTTTAAACGCAAATATTACAATGCGTGACCGGCGTGGTAAACGGCATCGCCAACTTCCAATTGTCAATTCCGACCTTACGTCACTTGTCGAAATGGCGGTCACCTCCGTAAAATGCGCTCCTTCCATTGAAAAGCATTGGACTTCTGATCCTACTAATTACTAATTTGACTTGAGGATTATTTCGATTTCAAAATGTCGTTGGACTACAAGCAATCTGCCTGGTTTGGATGATAGTCACAGGGAAAAACTACACAATCCGCTGTTTGCTTACATCGAATAAAGGATGCATTTGCATTGTGTTGTATTGGAGAAATGTCAAATGCCCGGATGTCTGGAATTGTCAATAGCTGCTGTGACATATCAAAAAGGTTGGATATTGGCGATTACATTTGTTACCAACCTCCCCTGACGTGGACTAACTCGCTACTAAATTTGATGAGATGTATTTCAGATTTAACTATAAGGTAGCAGCCAAGGAGCCTACCAACGAGACATAGTGATTTAAATATATCATTCAAGCGATGGCAGCTCTTTATCGAAACAAATCTTCAATAACACGTCTTCACACAGACATCAATAATTTCCATAATTTCTATCAAAGTGATCACCCACCACTGTCAGTAGTAGCTCTACGCGTATAAAAAGTTGACTTGTTTCGAGGTCATCACTGGCTGAGGGGATCGAAATGTAGGTCGTGAACTTCAGGGTGCGGGTCACTTTAATGCAGTCACAGGTACCTGACGTGCAAAAAGATTCACAAGTTACTTGCCATCCTGTGTTGCCAAGAATCCTAAGCATGAGGAGGAAGAACGACTGACCCACAAAAAAAAAAAAACCTCTTTATTCACAACTGTGTCAGGATGTGTACTTTCGATTACACATGACTTTTGTAGAAAAAACACCATCAAATCTGGATTTTTTTTTTTTTTGCAGGGGTGCTAATTATGACAAATAGTATGTTTACATATTTTTAATGCATTACACAGCATTCTTCGCAAAATTTAACAAAGCATTGCCATTGAATGCATCATGCACATACTTCATCCACGTCTCAAACAGACAACTTGAAATGTTACAATTTTAATTCAAGCCGAAAAGCACATACGTAAGTATCACAAGCTTCAGTTTCATCTAGAATGGCATAAAAAACCCTGTTCAACAAGAAGATTTCATAGATGTACAAATAGGCTTCATCAAGGTTTTGATTGGACGCACAGTTCCGGACAAACATGCAGTCCGTGTGAGTTGGTGCACACCCAGTGAGTTTGTGACAAACACAGCAAGTAGAACAAAAATGAAATAAAACTACTTTCCCTGTATGGTTTGTGTTCTGCTCTTCAGCGTAGCGTCCGCATCTTTGGGATTGCTGCGGGAAAACAAAAATGCACTCTTATCAATGTGTTGACGTGCAATAATTGCACACTTGCCACAAAAAGCGGCAAAGCCGTTCATCTGGAGCTGCAAGCCGTTTGTTGGTCTCTCCTCAGTTCAGCTAAACAGGACGAAACACTGTAGGCTGCATTTGTTGCGCTATATGATGGCGCCCCCGATGCACATTTCAACTCAAAACGAAAAAGCTGCTCAGATTCTGAAAACAAGCACCCAAATAAACGCACGACTCAATGGACACTGTTGACGCTGACGTTCGACGGACTCCGGCGCCTTCCTGCAAGAACAAGTCAAGTGCATTTGTCTAGCTTGTTATTCACAAATTCCATCTGCGAGCTTCTTGAGCCCACAACTGGCCGCAGCCGAAGAAACCTTGACCAGCGATGGCTCGACCAATCGCCTTCTTAGTCCGTAGGCCCTGCGGTTAGTAAGCTTCAGTTTGATCTGGAATGGAAAAAAAATATTCAGTCTTCGTCATTGTTTTTGACTGGACACAGTTAAGGACAAGCATGCGCAGTGTGAGTTTGTGCACACCCAGTGAGTTTGTGACAGCGTGGCGACAAACAGGAAGTAGAACAAAAAGATACTCTCCCTGTATTTCTTGACTTTTGCCGCTGCTGTGTTTCGACTCGACGGACCCCGCCTCCTTCCTGCAAGAATAATGTGATGATAGTTCGTGAGCGTCTGGCGAACATCTTTGTGCATTTGTCTCGCCCCGTTAGCACACGCAACACTCGTCGCTTGCGCACACCTCCCACCCATGCGCGGACCCCGTAGTTCTGTCTCACTTATTTGATTGCCGAGTCGACGGGACTGTTTCCCCCCTACATGACCTTTGGTCCCATCCAGCTCGTGGCCCGTGCCTACAAAACAAATATTTGACAATTACTTGAGATGAATGAATGCATTTGGGGCCATTCCCAGCCCTACTTGTACTGGTCAGGAAATTAGAATATTGAGGAAAAGTCCATTTATTTCAAGTGAACCGTGCATCTTAAATGAGTTTGCAGTATCCACACCTTTGTTTGGGAACGCTGTTGGGGTTCATCTTGTACACAATTGCGCTTTTGACGCTGCTGTGGTTCGACTTGACAGACTCCAGCTCCTTTCTGCAAGAACAAGTCAAGTGCATTTGTCAAGAGTTATTCAGAAAAACAAATCCGTTGTGAGCATGTCACTTACATGTCTTCATGTACTCGTTACCTTGGTTCAGGTCCTCTTGTAAGACAACCCTGAAACGGACAAAATAAAATGTGTTTATCAATATGATTCCTGCCTCAAATCCTACCTACACTTCGCACCCCAACTTTCAACTTGCCCTCAAACCAACAAAAAACTGCTCTGGGCCCAGACAAGCCAAACAACTACAGACCATCTCCAGCAAGATCTTGCAAACACTTTCCATTACCTGCCATGATTGCAATCAGGCCTTTCTAAGAAAAACAACTAAGGGATGCCACAAAGCTCCATATTCTGCCCCTCCTGGTCACAATTCAGATCATTGTTGCTCAGGCAGTTTATAAACCAACAAACGTGTCGTGTCAAGTCATGTCAAGTCAAGTCATATTTATTGTGCCACTTTGTTCCTAAATTGATGGGGAAAGCATACAAATTCATCAGGTGTGTTTATACATATTACCTTCGTGCGTTTGATCCGTTGCTGCCTCTGCAACACAAGAACAGCAAACTTCATGAAGACCCACCAACATTTACGAAATTCCAGATGACCACAAAAAGAAGGTATAATCATTTGACTGAAGAATAAATGTGTAAAAAATAAAGAGGTAAATATTGTACAATATTAAAACACTTCACATGAATTGTACATTAAAAAAAAAAATTTAAGCACAATGTATTAAAACAGCGGTTCTCAAATGGGGGTACAGGAGATTTTAAAATATCTAGATTTTTTATTTTTTTTTAAATAGCATCAATGCTAAATAAGAGCTTGATGACAGCAGTTGCATCCATACTACCATAAATGAAGATCTTCAGTGAAGCACAAGCGCAATGTCTCTCTTAAATGCAAAAAGTTAAGCGCAACATTACAATATTCAGTGCTGACAGTAGGTAATGTCAGTCTTCTTAATTATTAAATAAACAACGTTTTGTTTTTATTTCAAATAAAGTGTTTTTTTTTTTAGAACAGATCTGTACTATAATTCCAAAGGAGGGCACTTTGTTGATACATGTACAAAACTATGTCCAATTAAGTTAATTATATACTTTGGCTGCACGATATTGGAAAAACATGCCATGTAGTTGTTGAATATTGCGATAGATATTATTGATATTAATGAAATAATAACATTTTCATCATGTGGCAAAATAAGCAAGCTCAATGTATTCTTAGTTAATTGCAGTTACCCAAGATAATGTTCAACTATTGGATAGTGATGCACATTTAAGTTTGCCTCTGACTGATCCAATTCAGATAAAAGCATAAAATGATAAAGATTGATAATCGGTGTATTAGAATACCAGGGATTTGAATCTTTTTGGATACGGAGGGGAAAAAATGGGGGTTGTTAAAAGACCTATATAGCACAAACCTTTCCTTGAACTCTGTCGCGGTTTCTCTGGTGGCAAAACACCTGAAAAAAAGCACAAAACTACTGTGAAAAAACAGTGACAAATACCTTCAAATCCAACTAATGGGCTGGCTTTTAGCGCAAAACATACCGTCGAGCTGGTCGCCATCTTGCTGCGAGCCATGAGGCCATTTAATGCACCTGTTGACACCACTCTCATCGGGCACACCTGTCTCCAATTATCTCGACGCCTGAAACCGAAATGTTCAAAAATGAAACCGAAATGAAGCCCAAACATCACATTCATTAACAAGTTGCGCACATTAAGTCTCAGGCGCTAAAATGAAATTACCTCGGCCAGCGTCCATTTGCGCCACGACAGTAGTTCATTACGGCACCACTTCCTGAAGGCCTGCAAACATTTCCCGCCAAAACGTAACTTCCTGCTGCTTCCGGCGGAGGCTATCGCCCACTTGTGGCAAGAAAACAGCATGCTATGTATGGAGGACCAAAACTGCCAAAATTAAAAATAAATCGCTCAATAAATAAATAAAAGTGAAAATAATGCGAATATAAAAACAAAACAACAATTATACACTAAAAATATATATTAATGGAGATATATATATATATACATATATATATTTAAAAAACAACCATGTAATAGTAAGGCGTTTTTTTGTAAAGGCCATCTATAGCAAACCATTAAAAAAAACAAACATGACCAGACTATTTTTTTTTCTTGGTAGGAGAACAATCCAAGGTGTCCCACACCTCTCAACAAAAGTCAGCTAACTTAATTCAAGCTCTTTGACTCATTGAAGACGACCGTCACTGAATTAAATAACGAATTTCAGACATGAATGAAATGGTTCTGTTAAAAGAAATGACAAAGACCCAAAGCTTTTCCTTTTTTTTTTTTATTATTGGAAAGTGTTGAAGAGCACGTACCGGCCACAATAAATTATGCGGAAAAGAACACATAATGAAGTTGGAGGTGAATATGACCTGCGACAATAAAGCGAAGCCTATCCGCTTTTTCAGCCTTCCAATCGGCAAACCATAATTTCATGTATCAGGCCCAAATCATATTTCCTGTCGGAATTCATACGCGGGCCGCAAACCAGACACCCCCCCCCTCTGCCCCCCAGATTAGATTAAATTGACATTGATACCAGTGGCCGTGGGATTGAGTTCCTGAGTGAAACAGGAATAAAAATGCTATCTGCGCTGCGCAGTAGGACACAATTAGTTATTTAACAGGCATTTGGAATGTACGCTCGGGTAGCTTTCAATAATGGGAATGCATTCAGATAGAGTCAAACTTATTTTCATCATGGGCCACATCAAAGGGGGTTCAGTTATAATTGTGAAACTAGCCACAAATTAAAAAATAATAAATACAATCACCATTCACTATGTAGCTTTGGATGACTAGTTTTGAACAAAAGTCAAGGGAAAGCTTACATGGGGCCACATAAAATGAGACGAAGGCCACAGCAGGCCCGCGGGCCTTCAGTTTGACACCCGTGCTTTTGTGGGTTCATGCAACAAAGTTAGTCTGATGGCACAACTATACAAGCGTCTCGAAATCAGGGGGTTGGGAAGCACATTTGGGACTCATCAACAAATTGTAAACTTCACATTGACATGAGCAGTAACCATCAAGTACACTTGAATATGTAATTACGGAGAATAAAGACATTTGAGTTGGCAACAAGCTGGTGACGATGCGTTTCATTGTGGGATTACAGGATCATTATTTACACACAGCAACTCCTAAACTGACAACACGATGTGTAATTGAAAAATTCTTCACATGTAAGATTCTAATGATGACCCTTGAAGACCCATTATTGCTACACATACAACAACACTTTGCATCATTTTCCAAAGGCAGAATAAAGAAAATGTTGAAAGGAAATTGCCCCAATGGGAAAACGCAAAAAGGCAACTTAAGTTTGAAGTGTTGACATCAGTGTCAAGGAAATGTGTCCATTTTTTAAAAAATGTTCTCGGTCAGTGGTTTTGAACCTGGGTTCGAGCGATTGATATTACTCCAAACTTTTTTCTTTATGTTCTAGGTCAGTGGTTCTAAACCTGGGTTCGATCGATTGATATTACTCCAAACTTTTTTTTATGTTCTAGGTCAGTAGTTCTGAACCTGGGTTCAATGGACTGATATTACTCCAACCTTTTTTTTATGTTCTAGGTTAGTGATTCTGAACCTGGGTTCGATTGATTGATATTACTCCAAACTTATTTTTTATGTTCTAAGTTAGTGGTTCTGAACCTGGGTTCGATCGATTGATATTACTGCAAACTTTTTTTTTTTATGTTCTAGGTCAGTGGTTCTGAACCTGGGTTTGATCGATTGATAATACTCCAAACTTTATTTTATGTTCTATGTCAGTGGTTCTGAATCTGGGTTTGATCGACTGATATTACCCCAAACTTTTTTTTTTAATGTTCTAGGTTAGTGGTTCTGAACCTGGGTTCGATTGATTGATATTACTCCAAACTTTTTTTTAATGTTCTAGGTCAGTGGTTTCATTGATATTACTCCCAACTTTTTTTTTTTTTTATGTTCTAGGGGAGTGGTTCTGAACCTGAGTTCAATCTATTGATATTTAAAAACAACCCCCCCCCCCCCCCCCCCCCAAAAAAAGTCAGTAATTTAAAAAAAATTCTCGCATTGCTGGATGTGTCGAAATGATTTTTTATAATTTGCTGTGGGTCGCTTAAAAGTAGATGATGGGCCAAAATGGCCCACGGGCCAAATTTTGGACACCCTGACGTAGCTGTTAACTTAAACTCATAGGAAGCAAATCATTTTGATATATCATGAGGCACAACTCCAGCTTGACAAAAAAATATTTAAAAAAAAATCACAACAACATCTTCATTAACGTACTTCCAAACAAAAAGTACAGTAAAACAATATAATCCATTCATTTGTAACAATTTGACGGAGGTCACTTCATCAGACAACAATATACTATACAAATTGTCTGTAATAGAAACAGCTGGATTTCTCTTCATGCAACCATTCAGCAGTAATTTAACAGCAGTGATGTGAATACACACAAAAACTACTCACAAAAAGTTTGGGATATCGCGAGCATGGCTTACTTGATTTCTAAACACGTGCGAGACGACAGATTACGCGGAGGGATTCAGACTTCATTTCTCCTGCAGCAAGGCGGGGATGTTGATGTTCCATCCGATGGCTTGCCGGTCGAACCCGCAGGTGAACAGGTTGCACGTTTGGGTCTCCTCGTTCCACGCCGTGCAGCACACCATGCGCCGGTGGCCCTGCGTTGACACACATTTCGCCGTTTGGATTCCAATGGCGCTCACAAGATTGAAAGCTGGCGTCGGGTTCTTACCATTCTGTTGCTGCGAGGCAGTCGGGCCAGCCTCACTCCGCTCATGTCAAACAGACGCACTTGCCGATTGTCGTGCGGCAGGGCGATGATCCGTTGGTTGGCCGAGACGCTTATCCTGCAATGTTGGTGTTTAACTCTTTGTGAGTGATGCTTTTTTATATAGCAAATGTTGGCGGCAAAGCCCTACTTATGTCTATATAAAACTCCTCAACTCACTTTGACATACTCGGTTGGCACAAAGAGACCACTAAACCTTTATTGTTTTTGTGCTAAGGTCAAAACATCAAATATGTGAATTTTTCAGCAAATAACGGATGATGGGTCATAAGCATTAATGTTAAATTAATGAAAATATATTAACTAAAATATTTAAAAAAAATACTGCACTTTAGCCAATTATTTAAACATTGTTTAAATGAATACAAACATTTTAAATCTGCAAACAGGCAGATATGTAAATGCTAATCTGCAAATATGCAATAAGCATTTAACTTAAAATAATATAAGTAAATTAATTAATAAAAATAGATTTAAAAATTAAATAATAAATGTTCCATTTAAACCAATTATTGCATCTGAGCATTATTTACCTTTTGAAAAATGGAATTTATAGTGTTTTCTTGTGAATGCAAATATGACAAGTTGGCAGCAAAGCCCTACTTATGTCTAAATAAAACTCCTCAACTCACTTCAACATACTTTCTTGACACTAAGATACCACTAAAGCTTTGTTGTTTCGACCTTGGCACGAAAACAGTGAATATGTGATTATTTTCAGCAAAAAAATAAATATATCTATAAACAGGCACATTTGTAAATGATAAGCAGTCCTATTAAGTTAATAAAAACAAAAAAATATATATATAAAAAAAAAGCATTTATATTAAATTAGTAAAAATAAATAAATACAAATATACAATTTTAAGCAATAAAAATTTACAAATAGTCAAATTTGTAAATGATAAGCATTTATGTTAAGTTAAAAAAAGAAAATATTGTCAAATAGGTCAATGATAAGCATTTATATTAAATTTATAAAAACAAATAAAAATATTTTTAAAAAAAACAAAATATTATTTTTTCAGCAAAAAAACTACAAATAGGCAAATTTGTAAATGATAAGCATTCATATTAAGTTAATGAAAACAAAAATATTTTTTTAAACAAAATGTTATATTTTTTTCAAAACAAAAAACATTAAATAGGCAAGTTGTAAATGATAACCATTACATTAATAAAAATACAATTAATGAACAATAATGCATTTTAACCAATTATTGCATCTAAAACATTATTTACCTTCTTAAAAACGGAACAGTGTTTTTTTTTTTTAAGTGTTTTCTTTATCTATTCTATTGTTAAACTCTGGACTCTCTTCACTTCTCTATTTTCCATCCTACCTGTTGACAGCTGAGTCTGTGCGGATGGTTGCTATGGGCGACCTCATGTTCTTCAGATCCCACACCTTAACTGTGCGGTCATCACTCCCTGACACCACGTTGTCGCCCACCGTGAACACTGCTGATGTCACCGTGCTATAAAAAAGAAAAAAAAACTGTTACATGACTTGTTTTATGTTTTACAAAAATAGACATTGAAGTGAGCCACCATTTTGTAAAGCAATGTACAAAAACATGACCCCGCTCAACACCACAAAAACAGTTTCAAATTTCAGATTCCCCCAAATTTGCCAAGTAGCAGTAGGCAACACACACCCACATGCACACATCTACATTTTTGCTGCATGTTTAATTCAAACTGACACAAAATTAAGAGCTAATTAGCGGGGACTAAACTCCTATAAGTGAGGCAGATGCTCACAGCGACGGCTGCATCTTTATAGGCGCCCTGTGACTTTGCGGCGTCCAAGCCAATTGGGAACGTGTGAGGCGGCGAGGGAGAGAGGTGTACGAGGACTACGCCGTGGGGGGAGTGAGGCGAGCGTTGTCAGACAAGGTAATTTATTAAAAGGTTGATTAAGGTTAAAGCGTTTTTAGAAAGGGAGCGTGAGGAGGGAGGGGAAGTGTTCAGTGTATACTTAATAGCCTCTCTGCTGTGGCTGACAGCTAAGGTCAAGGATATTTTTTGATGGGATACTGGGGGGTGGGGGGCACTCAAAAGTCCTGAAATTTAAAATTAATTCAATTTCAATCATTAGCATTGTGTGTCCTAAACAGGGCCCGACCGATTAATCGGCCACTGATTATCGCCCTTCAAATGGCCAATTATTTTCCCCTGAAAACATTATTATCAAAGAAAAACGAAATTTCCGACGCTGTGAATGTACCCTGAACGCACCATTTTGGTTGGTTGGTTAACAATTACCAACTGTGTAGCATATGTTATTTTGGTTATTCTGTTGTCCCTTAGCGTCCTTTAAGCTATTTAATGACACCCCAGTTGGAGTTAGCTGCAAAACTAAACACACGACGATAAGAATTACATTCACTGTACAGTATATTTAAATACAAAACATGCTTCATTTTTAAAACATCGCTAGCCTAGCGCTAATGCTAAAAGCGGAGGGAGGATGCCATTCAAATGCTAACAGGAAGTTAGCATCGACTTCGGGAGCGTTTTTCCTTCAAATAACGAATATTCACACACAAATGCTGTACACACAAGTAAGATAACACTAAGTAAAGGCACAAATTATTTCTTATGTATGAAAAATTTGTTATTTTAACATAATTCAATCGCAACTTTCTTCTGTACTCACTTTAAGTGTGTAAACCATGGTTGCACACTACCACACTGCCCCCAAGAGGTCAAAACGCACAGGAAGAGAAACTTTGTTCTTACTGATTTTTTCCCGTTGGTATTATTTTAGTTTATTCTATTCTTGTTTCACTTCCTTCCTTTTTTTCTGCCAAAAATCGGTATCGCATCAACATTAAAAAGAAAAGCATATCGATCGGGCCTAATTCTTAAAACAAAGATATAAATGTGAATTTGCAGATAACGTCCACCAGTTGCCGGCTGTTTTGTTAAGCTCACACGCAATTGTCATGACGGCAGGGTGGTAGCATGCAGGGCGTACGCTGCACTTTTAGCTGCTGCGGATTGTTGTCAGTAAGCATTAGCGCTAATTGCAAGAGAAGACGGAAGAAAATGTAAAGCGGCGTTCCCTGAAGCCGCGTTTACATTTGTCAGTGTGCCACGTTGACAACATTAGCAGGAGAAATGGCAGCTTTCGTTTTGGTGACGGCAAACTGCTCGCTAATTGGTATGTGGGGGCAGTTAGGTTGGTATTGATAATAATTTGACATGTGTGTAGGCACACACGCACAAGTGTCTTGAGACCTTGATTGTCAAAAGTGTCAATTAAAAACACATTAGAAATCATATAATACATAAAAAAAACATCTGTAATTATAAATGTGGAAGCACATAATTCAAAAATAGCAATCAAATATTCCCAAAAATACTTTCTCAAGAGCAGACAAGCTGTTGCAGGGGAGCTCAAATGACTGACAGCAATTGAGTGCTCACAGTGGGGAAAAAAAGTACAGAGTGGGGGATTAATGGGGAAGCAGACAGATAAATACTGTACACAAGACACAGAGAGATGCTGAGAGGGGTGGGAGGTGATGGGGGGGGCACTTAGTAATGAATGAGATGCAAGTGGAGGATTTGGCTTAGCAAATTTGTGTGTGAGGGAGTTGTTCAAACACCAGAAAAAGAGAATAGAGCGCCACTCTGTGGTCGATATAAGTACTGCAAATTAAACGGATGTGTGTGGAAGTGAGTAACTGACTCTGTGTGTCCCTGGAAGACGTTGACGGAGTGGATGGATGGATCTCGGAAGTCCCACAGTCTGAAGGTGGTGTCCCTGGATGAGGTGACCACCAGGCGCTGGGTGGGGTGGGTGCAACAGTGGGTCAACTCCTGGTCATGGCCTGCACACAGACACAATTTTTTAACTCAGGTTATGGGTAGCATTAAAATAATAATATTAATAATAATAACAATACTAAAAGAACATACTTGATATTTGGTACTTTTAATACATAAAATGAAAAAAACAACAACGACAGGTACTTAAAAAAAAAGGCCTATATAGATCCCAATATAGCCTTTCCCAATTGAATGAAATTCATTACAATTTCCTATTCTTCTAATTTCAAATTTCGAGTGCCTGATCATAAAACAGCCACAAGAGGGCGGCCAATCGCTAGTACCGATACCTTGAAATAGGCCAGGTATCGGTACTTCACCGGCCCTCCATAAGAGAATATAAAAAATAAAAATAAAAATAAATAATAAAAATTTAAATAAATAAAAAAGGCTGCCCAGTAAAATACAGTCCGATTTAAGCCTACGCAAACGCGTCTCCAACTGTCATTTAAACAAAGCATACATTTTGATACAGCTCATGTATTGAATCTCATTTTACGATAAAATAAGGTTCTAGGCAAATTAATGTGAAAGGTTTTATTTACATGAAAATTGCACATGCCCAATATGAATACAGTGAACCCCCACATATATATGGAGGACCCAAACTGCCAAAATAAAACAATATTTTTTTTTAAATGGCAATAAAAATGTGATTAAAAAAATAAAAATACAATAGAAATAAAAACGCCGAAAATATATAATATGTGTATATATTTTGTTGTTGGTAATAATATTTTTTTGAATAATAGAAATAGAAATAAATATTTATGTATTATATATATTGTTGTTTTAATGTTTAATTTAATTGTTGATTTTTTTTTATTTGTTTAATTTTGTTTTCATTTTTATTTTATTAATTAATTTATTTATTTATTTTGTATATGTCAGTTTTGGTCCTCCATACATATTCTTCACGGTTCGGTTCAAAACTTTATTTTGCAAACTTTTTTGGGGAAGATATCCTCCTTTATTTGCTACTCACAATCTTAGTCCTGAGAACGTAACAATTAAAACAAAGTATCAGGCCGATAGCGGGCCTTATTTTTAGGTGTCGGTACTCGCAATGGCGGCCATTTTATGATCAGAAACTAAAAATCAAAAGCATAGAAAATTGCCATTCATTTTATAGTATTTAAAGGAAAATGCTATATTGGGATATATAGGACTTTTTTTTTAATGATCTGTCAGTTTTTTTTATGTAACATGGGTTCACGATTGTGTACTAGCTAAATACATGGTGTTGATGGATGGATGATGCTTTGCTTTATTCTTTGTCTGTGTAGTTTTCAGACCACTAAAAAAGTCAATCCAACCTGAGTTTAAAGTGTTTTGCTGCCATCTTGTGGCAACTATAAGAAATTAAAAATCAATTTGGCTGGTTGGATTCTTCACAGAAAATGGTACTACAATATGAATAAAATGGCTTACCAGTGAGCGTGTGCACCAGTTCCGATGTCTCCACCTCATACAAGTTGGCAGCACGATCCCAAGAAGCTGTCACCACTTGTCGGCCGCCCACCAGCCAATCAGCTGCGATGACCACACTTTGGTGACTTTTCAGGGTTGCCGTAGCAACTCGGACAGTGGGCACCTCGCAAGGGCCTTCGCCGTCCACCTCGCCTTCTTCTCTGTCTGACGAATCCTGGTCATCGTCACACGGCACCTAAATATTGCAAAAAAAAAAAAAAAAAAAAATGTCGCCTTCAAAATCGATCAGGGATGTCAAATAACTTCCAGGGCATAATCAACTCCTTCAAATTGAGCGGAATAAAGTGACTTACACTGACATCTGGTGGTGGCTGGGGGGCAGGTAGCTGCACCATGTAGCGCCAGATGTGAGCCGTCTGGTCCCCGGAGGCTGGGGGGCCACACAAGGACAACGCTCAAAAAGCCATGAGGCAAAATAACATATTGACACAAATATTCAAGCTTTTACCTGTGAGGGCCATCTGCTCTGTGGGGTGGAACTTGATAGAGTTGACTGGAAGAGAGATCAATATGAATGACTCATTCTAATCCGATTCCAACAGACTTTTTAACTCATTCACTGCCATTGACGGCTATAAACGTCAAAAATTCATTTGAACTATTTCTATTAGTTTAACATTTTTCCCACTTTTGTTAACAAGAGTATGATAACCTAGAATTTTTTCTATTGTACATTTAGAACAGATATAAAACAAATTGGATTAATCGTGAGTTAAATAGTGAAGTCATGCGATTAATTACGATTACAAATTTTAATCGCCTGATGCCACGAATTTTTAATAATCTTTTCTTTTTTTTATTCATTCAATGCTATTGACGGCTATTAACGTCAAAAAATCATTTTAAGTATTTCTATTAGTTTAACATATATAATAAGAAAAAAAATGATTGTACATTTAGAACAGATATAAAAATTTGTGATTAATCGTGAGTTAACTAGTGAAGTCATGCGATTAATTGCAATTTAAAATTTCAATCACCTATCGGCCCTAATTTTTAATAATCTTTTCTTTTCTTTTTTTCAAATCATTTAATTAAAAAAAAACTAGTGAAGTCATGCGATTAATTACAATAAAAAAATGTCATCGCCTGTCGCCCCTTATTTTAAATGATCTTTTTTTAAATGAACTTATGGCAGTGAATGATTTAAAAACTTGCACACACAAAAAAAGAATGTCTGTATGTGAATAATTGTATTCTATTCTCAACAAGTAAAAGTATGTGGCGGACTGAATATTAAGCTTCTGATTACCTGATCCTGCATGGCCACCATACTTTAGCAGACATTTCCCAGTCTCTATACTCCAAAGCAGGGCTGAGTGGTCTGTAAAGAAAGCAGTCATGAACATCTTTGCCAAACCAAGCGGAAAAACGGAACCATGAAAATCAAAATCACACGAAACAAGGCAAAACGATATCAATCGAAATTGAGAATCCGTACTTAAGCCATTCCCTGCCAGTCAACTTTATATTGCCAGCTGTTTTTGAGCATTTTGACTGATTTCTCAAGACCCACAGAAGATTGTGTTTATAATTATATATACACACCATATCTACCAAATTAAAACATATCATACCGTCTTTCCTCAGGAAAAAAGTTTCATACCATCATTTTCCATTTGTTAGTAAGGCTGCCATCTGCTGGTGATTGTACATCACTACAATTATACCTAGACTCTATTTTGGCTGTGGATCTACAACAGCAGCTCCTCTGCCCCGAAAATGGTTGGTGGTGGGGGGGGGGGGGTGTAGCAGGTACGCAATGTCGCAATGTACCTGCTGATGCAGTTCCAAGGACAACTGGCTGAGTTCTGGTCACACTGAGGTCCCAAATTCCATCCCTATGGCCAATATATTCCTTCTGCAGATGGCACAAAGCTCTGGACCCTGTAGTGGCTTTGAAGCTGGATACAATCTGGATGTGATAAAGAAATGAGAATTACAACGGGTGCAAAATCTCAAAACAGTAAACATGATGTCATTATGATAAATGCAAAGGCCAGTGTGGCCTGTTTTTTTGTCCAATACTACCAAACTGGGAAAGTGAGTATTTATCAGGGAAACAATTTAGTGATAATACCGAGACTATTTTGGATTCATACAATGCTAATTAGCTGAGGTCATAATTATGCATATAGTTCAAATAGTACAGTTAACCTTAATGTACATAAACGACCACTAATAAGGCTTAATATTGAGGCATTTCCTTGCTAATCGAGTCAATTATGGAGGAACTCAAAACTTTTAAATTACCCTTCATCTATAGCCACTAGCGTGGGTCTTAACCATGCCTAATTAAAACTCAACTGCACTTGATAAACTAGCCACTAGAGGGTGCTGGTATGGAGGACCAAAACTGCCAAAATTAAAAAATAATAAATAAATTGATAAAAGTGAAAATAAAAACGGATATAAAAATATAATAAAAAAATTAAATACCAAAAAATAAATATAAGTGGTAATAAAAACACAAACAAATATATACATAGCCATAAAAAAGTACAAATATATACAAAAATAAAAAATGAGACTCTAAAAATAAATGTGAAAATAAATTTCAAAATAAATACAAAAGTGCATATATAAATAGAATTAAATATCAATCAAAAAATAAAAACGCTCTGCTCTCACGTTTATTTATTTCATGCTGCAGACGCTGTTGCCAAGCCGCTCACTATGCAGTTTGCAACAACTGCACCCAACCCAAACCATGCTTAGGAACGCCCCCTCATTTGAATTTCGACATGACAGAGCTTCTGCAGCATGAAATAAATAAATGTGAGAGCAGTGTGTTTTTATTTATTGACTGATATTTAATTATATTTATTTCGACATTTATTTTTTTAAATACGTTTTTTATTTTTGGGTTTATTTTTACTTTTTATTTATTTATTTAGGGATATATATTTTTATTTTTAATTATTTTTTTAGGAATATAGATATGATTTTTTTTTAATGAATGAAAAAATGTATTTGGTACATTGGCAAGATAAATAAAAAATTCAACATGGACAAAAACTAATTTTATACATAAATATACAACCAAAAGGGTGTATGCAGAAGCAAGAGCTTTTCATTTCAATTTATCTTTATTTTTTTGTATTTAATTTTTGAATTATATTTTTTATATCTGTTATTATTTTCATTTTTATTCATTTATTTCTTTCTTTTTAATTTGGGCAGTTTAGGTCCTCCATATGCTGGAACTGCACAAATGGAAAACAACTGGCCTTTTTAAACATGCTGCTTATATTTGCAATTTTAATATCGCAATATCACAATATTGCCAATATGGTTACAGCCCTAAAAGACAACTATATGTAGTATTTTTAAACTCAAGTGTGGCGGGGGACTGGATTCGCATGACTTGACTAAGGTCACCACTGGTTTAACTCAATTCCCAGGCTGCAAAGTTGAGCAATTCTAGTCCATCCAGCACAACGAGCTATCGAGCAAAACTAAAGGAACACTTTTCAAATTGTCCCCCAGCGACTACATGAAGAAATATAGGCTTTTATATGACTGTCAATGCAGCTGTTGCTAAAAATAAGTCGGGGGACGAGATGCACAGTCAAGGTCAGACTGCAGTTTAAAAAGAGAATCAGGGCATGTGATTAACAGCATACACGGGACATTACCCACGATCCTCCTCATAACTCTCGAGTGGCCACACTGAAATTGCACGGGCCACTTCTTTTGCCATTGAAAGCGTACAATTGATATATATATATATATATATATATATATATATATATATATAGCAAAGGAATTACAAAGGAAGAACTCAAAGAAGGCAACTCTGTCATTGAATTACACACATGACATACCACATGACCTTAAAGGGCGGGACAAGACGAGTCGGGAACAAAGCGCCGTTTGATAGTGACATCACGGAAGCTTTTACACATATTTACACGGGTCGCACATTTATGAAGTGTATTAAAAGGCAAACAGAATAAGTCGTCCAGTACCTTACTAGTCGAGGCTTTGTAGGTCGTCTTCAGCTTCTGTGATAGTTGGCTGGTGCTGTGGCTGGCTGCGGGACAAAATATATAGTGAACATGACAAATGGAAACAGATTGACAGCTGCTGACGTTAGCGCTGCTGTGATGCCGAGCCTCCATTTATTTACTTTGTGCTGACAGAAAGCTGTCGTGAATGATGTTTACAGTACATTTATGGATCTCATGTAAATGGTAAAAAAAAAAAGTGGTGACGATGCCAAGACATCATACTACCGTGTGGATATCAACGAGTACAGATACCACCCATTAGCTCATTAACTGCCATTGACGGCTATTAACGTCAAAAATTCATTTGAACTATTTCTATTAGTTAAAAAAAAAAAATCCACTTTTGTTGAAAATCTAGATTTTTTTTATTGTACATTTAGTTTTGTACATAAAATGTGCGATTAATCACGAGTTAACTAGTGATGTCATGCGATTAATTACGATTAAAAACTTTAATCGCCTGACGCCCCAAATTTGTAATAATATTTTCTTTTTTACTTATTTATTCATTGTCGTTGACGGCTATAAATGTCAAAAATTCATTTGAACTATTTCTATTAGTTTAACATTTTTTCCACTTTTGTTAACAAGACTATGAAAACCTAGATTTTTTTTATTGTACATTTAGAACATATAGAATTTGTGATTAATCGTGAGTTAACTAGTGAAGTCATGTGATTAATTACAATTAAAAACATTTAATCGCCTCTTGCCCCTAATTTTTAATAATCTTTTTTTTTTTTTTTATGAATTTATGGCAGTGAATGAGTTAAAATCAGGCTGTTTTACGACCAGCAAAAATAGTTCAACCCACTAAGTCTTAATACTGCTTTTTTGAAATATGAATTTAAGCAGCAAAATCCATCAGTATTTATCCATCTCTGGAGGCGGCCATTTTGTCACATAATGTTGACTGGAAATGACATCACAGCTGCTAAGTGCTCAGATAACGACCAATCACGGCTCATCCGTTTCCTGAGTTTGCAAGCTGAGCCCTGATTGGTTGTTACCTGAGCCGTGAGCAACTGTGATGTCATTTTCAGTCGACAGAATGTGACAAAATGGCCGCCCCCTAAAATGGATAAAAACAAGTGGATATTGTTAAAAAAAAAAGTTAATATTTTGTTTAGAATGAATTTGGTGATTTCATTATTTTTCATGTACAATTAATACCTTTAAATATGAATTTTTCCACTCACCTGTGCTGACCAAACCCAGCAAACAGGTGAGCCATGATTAGTCATGACCTACTTTCCTCAGCACAGGTGATGTCATCTTCAGTCGAAAATATATATAAACATAATATAGAAATATATTTTAAAATGTGATTATTTTGTTTGAAGTGTTCAAAATTGCACTGCGTCATACTGAGATATTGCTCGCACTTTGTTGATCTTGACTTGGGGATGAAAATAACAAGTTTCTGAATGCCGCACTTTTGCAGTTTGTTTGGCGTTACTTTGTAGCACACACTCAACTCATTTGACAATTTATTAGAAACTACAAGTGACCTTAAACTTAGCATTTTGAAAGTCTTCCACATAATCTGCATTAGGGAGACCACACGAGCATAACAATAACATTACTCCAACAAATCCCACAGGAAATACTAGACCTTTTGTTTTCAGGGCCCCCTTGGCGGGATCTCCTCCCTCAAGATTCTGTCCGTCGCCAGTCAGACGTTCATTCAGGGAATCAATTTCCCGCCGTACTGTAATGTTAGCACAGAGACAAGGTTTTAGTGGACAAACACCGTCTACATTCCGGTTTAGTCAATCAATACCTAAAGATCAACATTGCATGCTTCAAAAATGTACGTTGACAAAATAGTTATTGTCTCTATTGTTATGTACTCACATTCAAGGTTTTCGATGTAGAGGTTTTCAAACTCTCGTTCAATCTGGCCAAATAGATCGAGAAGATTGTTACGTAGAGAGTGGGGCAGTTTGGAGTCCTGGAAAAACGACAAAACAAAAATGTAATTATTGTTTTTTTCTTTTTTTTTTTTTAAATACCAATAAACAAGTAACCCAATACAGAGAAACTAACCAGTTAACCTACCTCCATTGTGAATGCTAGTCAATACCCAGTTACCAGGTGACCACCGAGCTACACTAGCCCAACACGCAAGCTAGCATGATGGCAAACGTCTGCATTTGACAGCTGAAATCACGAGCCGAGTCTTCTTTCCTTTCTGGAGCGGGGAACCAAACACTAGGCTGTCACTCTCTCTTCTGGCACAAGTTCAAAAGCAACAGTTTGTCGCTGCGACGTTAGCCTCCTGACCATTGTGTCAGCGCTACACGCTTACAAAAAGATCAATTCCAAAACAACAGGCAGCCATTATGTATTCAAAGCTGCTTAGTTGTGCCTCTAAAAACCCGCTGCATATTCCGGCTAATAATGTCAGCGTGGGAAAGTGCATTCCGCATGTTAGGAGTCCGTTTTAAAGCAACAGTAGGTAGATAGTGCTGGAGGTCGAGAGAAGGCTAATCAGACACGGACAAGCAGCCTGTATTAAAACTTGATGAGACAACGGGTCAGTGCAAGTTGCCAACCAGGGGAGATGGAAGACTAATCGCTTACTGTATATCTTGTTGTTCTGCTGTAGATTAAACTAGTGGAGACTGAAAAAACAGCAATTGCTCAATTATTGTGGCTCAATTAATCCCATTTTAAATTAGAGATAGACATGTTTTGCTTTGTTTTTTTCTGGGCTGATACGATATGATTGTTAGCTCATTCACTGCCATTGACAGCTATAGACGTCAAAAATTCATTTGAACTATTTCTATTAGTTTAACTTTTTTTCCCCCATTTTTGTTAACAAGAGTATGAAAACCTAGAAATTATTTTTGGGTACATTTACAACAGATATAAAATTTGTGATTAATCGTGAGTTAACTAGTTAGGTCATGCGATTAATTATGATGCCCCTAACTTTTAATAATCTTTTCTTTAATTATTTTTTTAAATAATTTTTATTTATTTATTTTTTAAAGAAAAGATTATTAAAAATTCGGGGCATCAGGCGATTAAAATTTATAATCCTAATTAATTGCATGACTTCACTAGTTAACTCACGATTAATCACACATTTTATAGCTGTTCTAATAATCTATATATATAATAATCTAGGCTTTCATACTCTTGTTAACTAAAGTGGGAAGAAATGTTAAACTAATAGAAATTGTTAAAAATTATTTTTTTTACATCTATAGCCGTCAATGGCACTGAATGAGTTAGTAGACAAGGAGGCCTATAAATGAAACTTGGAGCCAATATTCATTTTCACTACAAGGAAAAATATTGGAGTCAATTTTTTCTTTTCTTTAATTAATTAGATTTTAATTATTAATTATTTAACTCTTTGTTTTTTTTTAGGCATATCTTTATTGAAAAAACTTTTAGATTTGCAAAATATTAAGAGTTTTTATTTGTATTCTTAGTCAAAAGTCAAAAGAATATTTTATAATTTGAACAAAGCTCAAGGACCTCCCAGGGTCATTAGCATTTCTTTAAGTTAAATAAAAACTTCAACAAGCACCTTACAATTTTCTGCAGTAAGTTTTCAAATATTTGAAATGTTACATTTTTACTTGTCTTAGTTTTAAATTCAAACAAAAACAAAAAGTAAAGAGAGTTCTAAGGGTCTGCATTATTTCTTATAATAGTTCCCTTAACTTAACACAGTTTTAGATTTATTATTATCAGTAGTAATAATAATAATTACTATTATTTATTATGATTCTTCAAAAAGGTTGATGTTATATATATATTTGTCAAAATGTTCAATATCTGCCCAGCAATAAAAATAAAAATAAAAAACATCATAAAAATGTACCACTAAACCAAGTAACAGCAGGAACATGAGAACACGCACAAAATGACCTCATACAGCCTTGCCTCACCTTATCACACAGATGTTGGAAAAACATCTAGACTGGGCTCTAACATTAACAACCAGGATCTACGTGATCAAACAGAGTCTGAATAAGTAAATATCTTCCCGCATAATATTATTTATGATCTTCCCTTTCTGGAGGCAATAAATGAAGGGTAGCGCCAATGTTTCCATCACTTGAAATGAATTACTCATCTAGACAGTGGCCTAAAAATGCAATGTTTTAAAAAGCAAGACAATAACTAAACCTCAGGTTATTAGGATTTTAAACGTTTAAACGAGTCTCCATGACAACAGTGTTAAGAAAATCAAAGGCAACACATTCGCAGGTATCCTTCTTACCTGTCCCTCCAGCATGTCTCCTCTGTGGATACCAGGTGGCCTCTCCTCCGTGCTGTTTGTGCGGCGGATGGACAGGCTGTGAGCCTTGCGCTTTTGTTTGGGGTGACGAGTGGTCGAGGCAGAGCTGCCGCTGCTCCCACCCTCAACAGGCATCCCGCCTACTTTGCTGGATGGCCCTGCCCCCCCTGCTTACCTCCTACCTGAAGAGCACCAAACGAAACCCGACAGGGCTGGATGGCAAATGGGCGGGTGGGCAGTGCTGGTCAGTTAGCACCATCTGCCTGCGGGTCAAAAGGGAGATCAAGTTCACAATAATTGCAAGGACATGATTAGAAAAAGAGAGAGTAATCAGAATATAATTTCATATAACTATTTATATATATTGTTTCATATAAGAGAAACTATTGTGCAGAATTATCAAAACAGTTATTAACGAAGAGTTTTACTTTTACTTTTTCTCTTATATTACACAAGTATCTATAATTCTATACAGGGTGCAGTACAGGGTGTGAGTGCTTGCCACCTCTAACAATAAGAAAATGCAAAGATTAGAAGATAATAACAAGAATGTCTGAAGGGCTATAAACAAAACAGGTTACTAAAAGGCGTGTCATAGGCAATTCAAAAACTTGCAACATGTTCCGTCTAAAAACAAAAACACCTTACATTAACATACGTAGTAGCCTACACGTTCATAAAAATGAAAGGTTTCATTCCTAAAAATATATTACATATTACCGTAGGTCACTGTAACACCACTGCATTTCAATAATGAATAGTGAAATCCAAACAAATAATGATTGCATTGAAATATTGCCCATAAAAGTTCAATTACAAAATTTACCAAAATAAATGTTTAAGAGCAAAAACGTAAAATTAATAACACTACAAGTGGTATTTAAATTACTATATATATAAAAAACACTAACTAAACAGTACTTTAATGTGTCTGGCCTAAAACAACAAAATGACTGGAATTGATTGAAGCGCCATTCGCAGTGAAAGAGGCCAGCATATGACCGAAATATGAAACAATCTCAACTAAATTCAATTAGCACATTTAACAGTACTTAAAATACGTTTTGTAACCAGAATACACTGCAAAAAAACAAAGACTGACCGCTGTCCTGGTTCACCGAGATGAGCGCAACTAGCACTTCCTTTCAGATGTCATTGCAAATACACCACAAGCTCACTGGTTCTCACTGTGTGGCGTGTAACGTCATTCATTTCACACTAATCCCTTCTAATATTCTGTATATTATTCAAGTACAAAATGGATTCTAACCAGATGTGACCGTGGATGGTAAATCACACCGATCAGTACATTGTTTCAATTTTTTTGACACATCACGTACTGCGAGGACGCAAACGCTTCCGTGTTACGCTTATGTATTTTGTTCTACACCCACCAATGAGCTGCCACGCCGGTATTACAGCGACCAATAGAAAAGCAGTGACGTAAGACGCATGGTCTAGTAGTCGAGCGATTCATGTACAGTACTGCGCCCTAAATGTTGTCGTAAGCGAAGGTGAAAGGGATAATAGACGTAGCGGATTGCCTGTACAAAACAAGAGATAGGACAAAGTAAGTCTTTTTCTGTTTACTTTAACGTTCTATGCAGCGCATGGTTACACATACTTGTGTTTGCAGGCTTGGGTGGAGCCGGGCCACGCTTGTGCTGTGGTCCGATGGCGTGTGTTGAGCAGTGTGGATAGTAAAACCAGAACTAGATCCAAGGAACGGACCAAATTATCGCTGATGTGTGCTGGTCTTGAAAATGTATTTAAAGCATTTTTTTTACCAGAGGTCTTGACACACACTGTGTACTTAATACAGGTGCGTGTGTAAATAAAAGACTAATTGTTATTTTAAAAATAAATAAGAAAAATACCGACTGAAATGTACGTTAAAGACAAGTTTTGACTTTTGGCTTGACCCGGAATTCTATTTCACGTTTTAGCTGCACCCAATTTTGAAGAGCATGTGATTGGTTTACAGCTTTGGTCACACGATGGTGCGGGTTTTGTGGGCGGCGCTGCGGGCGGTGACCTCCCAGGGAGCAGCCGTGTTGAAAACAAACATACCTGCTTGCTACGCAGGCGCTCGTCAACCTTGGAGCAGATCGTTTCGCCGACCGGTCGCTACGTGTTTCCGAGCTTTATCCAGGTAAGCGTTTGGACTCACAAGCCTCCATTATGTCGCTTAAAGTCTCAACAAAGCGTGTACTGAAAGCTGTATAAAAAGAAGTGCTTGACTGCGTGGCCGCATATAGCAAAAATATTTGCTACATTCCTTGCATGAATGAGCACATATTTGACATAAAACTCTGACCTGGCGTACCTGCTAACATTTTGGGAGACCTAGTTTAGTATAGAGGAAAGTTTAACTGGGAAGGGGAAGCATTTGACCCCTCTCACATGTAAACATATTTCAACTTACGAAAAGATACCAAGCATGCTTGCTTCAAGATGTTAAAGCGTGTGTAAAGTACACTATTAATGAATTTTTGTGTTTGTCCAGTGACGTGCAGCGCCAACGGTGGTCGTCCAGAATGCCCGAGATAACAACAGATCACCTGGACGAGAAGCAAGTCAAGTTGCTGGCCGAGATGTGCATCCTCATCGACGAGAACGACCAACGGATCGGCGCCGACACAAAGAAAAACTGCCATCTGAATGCCAACATTGATAAAGGTGAGTTTCCCCCTCTTAATTAATATTATTTTTTAACACGTTTTGTATTCGACTAACAATTTTTATGGCCAGGTTTATTACACAGAGCGTTCAGCGTCTTCATTTTTAACAGTGAAGAGAAGCTGCTCTTACAACAGCGGTCTGATGCCAAAATCACTTTTCCCGGTGAGTAGCACATCCGCACAAGATTTGTTTCTGCAGTTCAAAGTGTAATACCGTGTCTTGTGTTATCAGGCTGTTTCACAAACACGTGCTGCAGTCACCCTTTACACACTGACAGCGAGCTGGAGGAGAAAGACGCCATTGGAGTGAGGAGAGCTGCGCAGAGGAGACTCGAAGCAGAACTGGGTATCCCCATGGAACAGGTAAAACATTAGGGAAGGTGATGACAGATTAAGGCGCATCTGATCTCCCTTCATTCTCGATGTGCAGGTGACTCCGGAAGAAATGGCGTACCTGACAAGAATCCATTATAAAGCCCAGTCAGATGGTGTTTGGGGAGAACATGAAATTGACTACATCCTCTTTATGCAGAAGGTAGCACTCAAAAGTCATGTGATTATATACTGTATATTTATTTAAAACAAATCTGAACTCATAATGTAATCATTTACTGTATGTATTTTTTTATTTTTTTTTAATGTCTCTGAAGGATGTAGAGTTGAGCCCAGACCCCAACGAAATCAAAAGCCACTGTTACGTGAGCAAAGAGGAGCTGCGGCAAATGCTGGAGAAGGCCAAGCGGAAAGAGCTGGAGATCACTCCTTGGTTTCAACTCATTGCAGAGACCTTCCTCTTCAAATGGTGGGACAATTTGCACAACCTGAAACAGTTTATGGATCACGCCAACATCCACCGCATGTAATCAATACTACAGTCGGCTTTCAGACTTTATGTTGTTCTGGTCTTGAGGTTCACAGGAACTTTGTAGCTACTTGTCACTAGTGGGGTTTCCATCCACCTATTTTTATTGGAATTTTCAAGAATTGTGAAAAACAAACTGAATGGACATGCCAGAAATTCGGGGGTAGAAAGGCCCAAAATTCGCAAAAACAAAAAAGTTTTTACGCTTTTAGGGGGTGGATTTTAAACCGTATCGAAAAAAGGAAAATGCGCATTTTGGCCGGATATACGTCGCACGCTTTGAACGGATACTAGGTCACACGTAACGACGTACGTTTGCAGCCGCAAAAATATGGCGGATGATAAAGTAAGATATGTTTGGGGAGACGAAGAAACTTTTATTTATTTTTATTTTCGAATGAATTAAAAGAAAAAAACATGAATGCAGTTTTAGATTCGTAATCTGTCCATTTTATACGTATATGATGACATCTCGTGGCGCAGTCTCCTCACTATTTGCAAAAAGAAGAATGGATGGAAACTGGCATAAGTTGTATGTCCGTTTTGCGCATTTTCACAAAATTCGCTGAAAAATATCGAAACATTTGGATGGAAACCTGACTACTAACTCTAAAAAGGCAAAGTAATGAACTAATAAACCTCACAATGTTATAACTTGCAAAGGTATGGATAGCAAAAGTAAGAATAGCCTATTTTTCTATGTTAATATGTAAAATCACGGCGCTGCTTGACTTTCACATTAAAATGGTGTGGCTTCTTAAGAAAAGACTGTTTTTGCTTTTTTATGACTGCACATATATGACCATGAAACACCCAAAAATGTAGAATTGCATTGTTTCTTTTTATTTAAGATAAACATGCATGCTGGATATTAATACTGGTGCATATTATTGCTAATTTAATTCTCTGCCAAGCCGTTCTAATCAGTCAAGCTGTTGTAAGGTAATCGGGAGGCACAACGGGAAAGAAAATAAAACAGTCGGTATTTCTTTCATTTCAAATAACTGCTTTAAAAAAAATATAGCATACTATAAGGTATACGCATTTCAGTAAATAAAATATTGTAATAGCAAAACAATGGCAACACAATAATCCTTGTGCAAAAATCAGCATCGTAAAAAGCTATTTGAGCAATATGGAGATGTAAACCTGACTCCACAAACTAGCTTGTACTAACAGGATAGTCTAACAACTACTAACTCTACATGGCACAAGACTGGCTTGTTAAACTTAATTTAAAAAGCACTTGTACTACAGATTCAATCAACTGCAGCAGTGTACGTAGGAGTAGCTGTTACAATGAGCCTATATGGACTCATATTATGGTAAACTGTCTTGTCTCCTTTGCCTTTATAAAGAATATAATTTTGGAGTGTTTGATTTGTCTATATGTTTATGTCTGGGTTTTACCAGCCGGTCAAGTTGGGTAGAACAACATCAAATGGCCTCCGCGGGCTTTGCAACAGGATTGGTGTTTGGTGGACTCAGCTTCAATGTGTTGCAAAACTCCACCAGCTGACCCGGAACCTCAGCCAGCACACTCTTCGCCAGTGCTTCTTTCGGAGCCTGTGATAATGAGGACAGATTTGGCATTAAGGAAAACAACAAAAAATTAGGACGATTATAGAAGGAAGAGGTGACGAGCAACAAATGGGGACAAACGCAGACAAAACTTTGAGCACGCTATGGTTGGCACTTGTAAAAATATGAAAGATCAATTAACAACAATGACATGCACAATCAATACAGATGTTAATTAGAAGGTTAATAAATAAGCATGCCTACACTACATTACTTTTGTAAACCACGCAGACAATTTCCACATATGCAGGCGAAGACGAGATGAGGCCAGGCTGATTTGAGTGGTTATGCTCAAGGGCACTAAAGATACTATTTATACCTTATGGGGTTTTGTGTGTTGGCGATGGGACTGAACCCACTGGTCCTTAAACTAAGTGTTCAATAACTACTTGCTACTTTATAATATTAAAAATATGACTCAGGCAAATTATGCTATGTGGCTAAGAATATGTTCTATGCTTGTTTTTAATCCATCTCTGGGACGGCCATTTTGTCACTTGCTGTCGACTGAAAATGACATCACAGTTGCTCAACAACCAATCGCGGCTCAGCGTGCGAACATCACATGATCAAACTCAGAACAGCTGAGCCTTGATTGGCCGTTACCTGAGCCCCGACCAACTGTGATGTCATTTTCAGTCGACAGCAAGTGGCAAAATGGCCGCCCCTTGAAATTTGTGGGTTGACTTCTGTAAGAATTTAGATCAAGATGCTATGGAAAGCGATTACAACTTCATTATCCTTAATCCAGCTTCATGTACATCTTTTCCTCACCAGTAGTAAAATGCCCGTTAAGTTTTTCCTCACTAGTAACACGACATGTATGTGTGCTTCGAGTGTGCAAAGGTGTCCTAGTAAGTGCCCTGAATTGTCTTACTGAGGACAAAGATCATACTATTGAATAAATGCTCAAATGGCTTTCCATAATATGCATGCTATGGTTCATCTGAGTCATGAAGCATTAATTAAGTGAGGCAGAAAACAGTGTTGGGAGGGTTATATGGGGCTTAAGACCAAATATGTGGGGGTACCCCTATGAAGAACTGGGCTCGTGGGGAGGCTTCAGTTTGAATAACCCAAAGAAGGACGCCACTTGTTGAGGTAACTCTGCCAATACGCTTTGTGAAAGAGCCTGGCTGGGCGCCTGCAGAGAAATAAGGCACACAGACGGGCTACGTTGGAAGGACATGGACACCCTAAAAGTGTGTCATGGGGAAAGCGGGATGCAAGTCATTTTTAAAGGGGACATATGGAAAAAAATATATATATTGTTGTATACAAATAGTTGGGTTTTGTGCCCTTTATTGAAACTAGCACTGTAGCTGTATTTCTCAATCAGAAATAAAACTGGAAGAAGCCCAACCAAGGGACATTTTTCTACCATATTTGTTGATTTTTTGCAGTATTTTGATGTGATGTGCTAGTAGGACACTTGATTGAATTGAGTTGTTTTAAATTGTGAAAATAATGTATTGTCTCCTTTAAAGCAACAAATTAGTGATGTTAACAGCTTAAGCTGGAAACAAACCAAAAATAAAAATCAAGAGAAATCAAAATAACCACACACAAACTGAATGTACATGATGCAGTAAACTAGTAAGTGTTTGACTTACATTTTGAAACTGCCTGAATGGTACAAATTGGACAATATCCCGCATGGCGGGCTCGCCAGTGAGCGAGCGAAGACGCCCATCGTCTCCGTCCAGGAACTCCATAGCGGTGAAGTCGGCGGCGCCCACCCCCACGATGATGATGGACATGGGCAGTCGCGAGGCGTTGACTATGGCGTTGCGCGTGTGATCCATGTCAGTGATCACGCCGTCGGTGATGATGAGCAGCACGAAATATTGCTTCAAGGGGGAGATGAAAAAGCAACAACTGAGTCACTATGGAAACAACGAAAAGTTGAAGTTTTTAAATTTTAATTTAATTTTTATGTATTATTTAAAAAATATTTTAACTCATGGCATGAATATTGATTTTTTTTTAATTTTTTTTAACACAATTACAAGTGTACAATTGTAATGCAATGTCTATATTATGCCAGTAGGGGGCAGAAGAACATGTTTTAACACTATCAAGAAATCCTTCCGTTGTACTTATGTGTAAGAAGGCAAGAGATAGCCACTCACCGATGCAGTCTTCTGCTGCATGGCTTGACTTGCAAAACTCGCAACATGGTTGATGATTGGAGAGAAGTTTGTGGGACCATAAAGTTTGACCTGGGGAAGGCAAACCCTGTAGGCATCCACTATGCCGTCAACACCTGCGCAGCAAAACCACAATGACAGCAAAGCAATTAACAAATATTCAAAATTGGCAACTCATTTTCAACAGACCTGCGCAGAATGGATTTGCGGGGTTGAAGTTGAGTGGAAACTCGTGGGAAACCTGTTAAAGAAATGTCATCAGAAACCTCTCAGAAATAGTCATAAAAATGGTCATACCTGCCATGTTGGGGGGATCTGAGCCCCGAAGCCAAATGCTGGAAACATCTTGTCACTACACAGCAGAGACAAACAATAAACACATTGTTTCTATTAAATCAAATTGGGCTTGGGTGTTTGGGGGGTTGCTTTCATATGTATCACACAAACCTATCATAGTCCTGGATGACGTTGCCCACTGACCAAATAGCAGAGAGGTATTCGTTTACTCCCTGTGGACTGATGTAATGCAAAGACTGAGGTGACCTTGGATCCCCATTGGAACCAGTGAAGTCTATTGCTACCTGCCAGGAAGATAAGGGAATAGTTGAGAGCCGTGGAAATAAGCCCTTACTTCTATTTTTTTTATTTATTTTTATATATTTTTTACATTTATTTTGGGGGCACTCGCAGTGAAGTAAGCCCTTACTTCTACTTTTTAAATTTTTATATATATTTTTTAATTTATTTTGGGGGCACTCACAGTGAAGTTAAGCCCTTACTTCTACATTTTTTTTAATTTTCATATATTTTTTTTATTTTGGGGGCACTCACAGTGTAGTAAGCCCTTCTATTTTTTTTTTTTTTTTTTTTACATTTCTATATATATATTTATTTATTTATTTTGGGGGCACTCGCAGTGAAGTAAGCCCTTACTTCTACTTTTTAAATTTTTATATATTTTTTTAATTTATTTTGGGGGCACTCACAGTGAAGTTGAGTTGACAGCCCCCCATAACATAATCCAGGAATGTGTACTCTTTGACCACCTGAAATGAAAATCAGTGTTAATGATTAACAACCACATTATGGCAGAAAAACACAAACATCATCGACAGTCATTTTTATACCTGACAATGCTTCACGCTCACAACACCAGAGTTCTTGTAGCTTTTCTTCTTTTGTTTCTTTTTACTGTTGATGCATTCAAATTCCGCCTGAGGAATAAATGGCCGCTTAGTTATCACTCTAGAGTCCTTCGCAAGCTGAAGTCACCATTTCTCGCTGCATATTCTCAAATGGCTAACCAGGTTTTAGAAATAGTACCCCATAATGAGAAAATAAACACGCTACTCACTACTTTGAAATTGTTGTTAATCTAATGTTTATTCTTTTAATTGGGGTGTTCGACGACTTTTATAATATGCTCGTACCGGAGAAGGCCGCGATGCTTCTTGAAGGCGCTTCATTGTGGTCTCAAAAGTACCGATGAGATCGTGCGAGCCATCGTTGTCATAATCAAAGCAGTCCACCTTGAAGAGATGAGAGGAACCCCAATAATGTGGAAGTCGACAGGAGTAAATATCAACAATGCACGCAGGGTAAACAAAAGCAGCATTTTAAAGGATTGCTCCACCCAAAAAGCTCACACTTAAATGCCTTCAGTTTTCATTTTAGGTCATGATGGTAATAATTGAATGTCATTTGAGTGAAACGATACTTTAAAGACACCCAAGTAGAAAAAGACATGCAAACATGAGTGACTGCAATACACAAGTTGAGATCACGTGGATGTATCTGCTATCAGACAAATGTTCGATGAGCTGGATGGAAGAAATTGAGAGGAAAAGAGTGCATTTCCCATCTAATCTACTCACACTTCACCCCATATCGTTAAAGTCGTGTTAAGATGAACAAAAACAAACATGGTGATCAATCTGGATAACTCACTTGTCCTTTATCCTTGAAAAGCGCTTCCTTCCTGACATGTTCGCTTAGAAGTTAAGAGAATACGTGTCATCCATCGAGCCTGCGCTAAATACACTAATCAGGTCATCGTGTCTGCCGTGTGATTATATAAGGCCAGCAAAATGTGGAAGATTATGATTGTATGATGGCACCATAAACCTGAGGAGTTTGTCGATTTTTTTTGCTTTGTGGTTATTTAACTCATTCACTGCCATTGACGGCTATAGACGTCAAAAATTCTTTTTTTATCTATTTCTATTAGTTTAACATTTTTTTCCCCACTGTTGTTAAAAGTATGAAAACCTAGATTTTTTTTGTATTAGAACAGATGTAAAAAAAATTATTAATCGTGAGTTAACTAGTGAAGTCATGCGATTAATTACGTTTAAAAATTTTAATCGCCCGATGCCCCTAATTTTTTATAATTTTTTCTTAAAAATATATATATAGATTAAAAATTTAAAATAAATAAAAAATGTTTTTTTTTTAAAGAAAATATTAAAAATTAGAAACAAATTGTAATGCAATTAATCGCACGACTTCACTAGTTAACTCACAATTAATCACAAATTTTATATCTGTTCTAAATGTACAAAAAAAAATAATCTAGGTTTTCATACTCTTGTTGACATTGTTAACAAAAATGAAAAAAAAAAATGTAACTCATAAAAATAGTTCAAATTAATTTTTGATGTCTATAGCTGTCAATGGCAGTGAATGAGTTAAAAAAATATATTTATATATATTTAGTTACTTTTATAGGTTTCTCCATGTCGCCTCCACAGAGAGATTGCAGGGGGATTCGGAAGGGTCTCCACGTAGGATTCAAGTTGTTCTTCACCACCTAAGCGCAAAACAAATGGGAGGGGGAAAAAATCATTGCATCATACAAGATCAAAGACATTTGAGAGATGTCAGGAAATATCTTGTTTCTTTGTGTCTCACTAGAAAAAAAAGGAAGTATTGCATCCATTAACGTCATTCATTGCACACACATTACATGGCAGTGTCACTTCTACCTCCGTCCTGTGAGCCAGTTGCCATCCAGTTTCTGTCTGTTTGTAGAATTCCAGATACGGGTCAGACTTGCCAAAAAAATCCTAGCAATTTTCAAAAGAAGCACTTTTAAATTCATAACATGAGAGCATTGTCAAATGAATCGCTGATCTCTTTAATACCTTGTTGTCCAGCTTTCTTGCCTCCACCTCAAAATTTGCCACCCTGTTATCTTTAATTTCTTCAGCGTTGATCTACGGGAGGAAGGCTAAAATAATTGAGCAGTGTGGAGGGGCGAAGTCAATGCAGCACGCTTGCTCTCTCGTTTACTCACTGTGATGGTCCCTTTTCCAGCAGGTGACTTGTTCTTCAAGATCAGCGGCCTGGTCAGTCTTCTACTAGACACAACCTGATTGTTTTTTTTTTTTTTCAGGGAAACCCCCCCACCACAAATGACACAAAATATAATTTCATTTTGCCAGAAAACACATGCTAATTCACCCCCCCACCCCCCAAAAAAAAATTACAGGATGTGATTTTGTGTATGCTGAGCAAAGAAACCTTACCTGGCCCAAGGTACACTCCAGTTCTCCTAAGAAGTCATCATCGCTCAGGTCAATGGTCTTATTGTCAATGTCATAAATCCCAAATTTCATTTTCTGCACCATCTCAAAGTAGTAGTCGATAACAAACTTTTTGGCAAACTTTGGGCAGAGGCAATTCTGGACTTTTTCTGTGCGTTCCACCTGTAGAGAAATTAACTTGTTAAATTATGATTAAAGTATACTTAGCTGTTTTTAATTTTCATTCAGTTGATTAGGTTTCTGATGGTGGAAGAAACTTCCCGAAACAGGATTTTTTTTTTTTAAGGAAATACATTTTCATTACTGATTAGTAAAACCTGTATGTCCATCTGTAGGTTAATGATTACTAGTGCTCTGAGACAACCCTGACATAAGTTAGTACACTAGCTGCTTTATAACCATTTCTCAGTGAGCACCAGCAGTTTAGCTTTGCTACACTTCTATTGGTGTAAACTCATTTACTAGTGTGAAATGAATGTAAAATAAAAATAAAAATGTGTGTGCACACTGATGTATCTTATTTGCAATCAATAGTGCACATTTGTTTTTGATTTGGTCGTTCCTTACCCAGCTCTCCATTTATCCATCTAGTAGCTATTGATTTTCTGTTGGGTGTACTCATTTTATGTTTATCATTGTATGTAATGTAAGTTTCCCACATTTGCATATAGTCCATTATCTGCAGAGAATAAACATGTATCAAGTAACTAACTATCCCAACTCTCCTCGATTCTTGCTGTTCGTAAACCCACCTTCACCTTTGGCCTGAGCTCGTTTGGTACACAGATTTAATGAATGCAGATTCTCTCTACTAATGAATGCAGATTCTCTCTACTAACCTCATACCACTGGGAATTCGAGTTCATTAACAGCACGCACAGAGGGTCTGATTTGGATCCAATGTCTTTGTCCAGGAGATTATCACAGGAAACTGTCAGCTCCACTTTGGTCACACACTGGGCAGCCATGTCTGACAATTAGCAGGCTGGGATGGAGCAGATAGACAAGGGTCTTAACATTTAAATTGGAGCAATGTGTAGGAGAATTACCCAAACGCATACTTATTTGCACAAAAAAATGTGAACACTATGTGCAATAGACGAATTAATATAGACTGCTTCACTCACGGTATTTTTTCAAAGTCCAGCTAGTAAATAAGACTGGTGGGCGTTTATATGACACATGAGCGAGAAGTATGTTTATTTGGCGGAAATTCGACTAACTGGAATAAGTGACTCGCTGTACTTTCAACACCGTAGTTTTTAGGTTACATAACATACTTGCATTTTGCTTCCGCAGTTTAAAAAAAAAACGACGCTGCTTTGGTTACATGTAGTAAACATGTTACAGTGCCTTATAAATGCTAATTTAAAAACATTCCATTACGACCACTTTACGCTAACACCAAGGCGTTAGACTAAGCTAGCCACTAACGAGTCATGACACTAACGAATTACAACCGCGCTTTGGAGTGAATTCAACATTCGACTTACCGTTAGAAAAGTGACACACGTCGCCAAAATCTAATGAAGGATGTTTTAGTTTTTTTTTTAGGCGTGGCTACAACCCTCTTTCAAGCTTTTCAGCGTCGCCCTGTCAACTACCTCAACGTTTGTGGAGCATGGTGACTTCCAACATCACAGTTACGCCTACCAACAATAAGACCACGCCCCTTTAGTGTTTAAAAAAAAAAGAAAAAAAAGAAAGGAAGGAAAACAGATAACAATAATAATGATAATAAAATGTGTATTGTATTTTCCTTTTTTCACTAAACAAATATTGTGGAATACAAGTTCATAACCGGAAACAAGCGTCCAAAAATGTAGTTCCTCTTTTTGTTGATAGAGGGCGCTAGATGAAAACGTACATTACATAGAATGCCATTTGCAAAGTTTTACACTTCACTTTGCATGGGGGGAAACAAACGCATGTTTTATTTATTGCAATCCATTTCAGTATTGGTGGCTTCGAAAACGCATCATAGTTTTGTATATTGTTCCAGTATATTTTTTTTAATGTACAGTTTTCAATTACTGTACATATAATTCAACAGGCACAAAATCAATAGTGTAATAAATACAATTCTCTGATATGAGACATTACAAAAGCGTTGCAACCTAAATAATGAATGTAATGTGTACAGTACTGTATTTTGTAGAAACAATCACAAAGAACTTCTTACCTTCCTACCTACTGAGCGTTATGAGAAATGCCAAGGCAAAAAAGTAAAATTATTTCAGTACAAAACGGTGCATAAACAATTCTTACAATGTTAGGGTCAAAGCTGTTGCTCGAGGCACGGTCAGCAAATCAATTTAAACACCAAGAACAAACACGAGTCTTTCATGACAATTGAAATGATTGAAATTGAGATGATTTAAATGAGGTACATTTGAATCAGAACTGGAATCTTAAATTCCTCAAAATTTAGACATAAGAGATGATTCAATGTGGCATATATCAGTGCAAACTGATTGTGTAGTTTTTAGTCATATCAACAAAAGAAGAATAATCCAGAAAGTTCTCTCATTTAAACAGCGCTGAGGTCGGCCTGATTTGAAACCTGCCAACCAACCATGTGGCATTTGTCTCGGGGAGGAAATAAAAACTATTGTTAGTTATCAGAGCAGAAACACAAAGTTGTTTAGACATTTTGTTGCCTTTGTAAACTCAGATACAGGAGGAACTTGTTACAAAAACAACCATGCATTTTTTTTCCAACATGGTTTCCATTAAAATAATATTTTTAGTACACGATTTCAATATAAAAAAAAACATTTTTTCCCCCCATCTACTTCTGTTGCTGATATAGTAAAACACAAGGACCCATACTTAACAAAATATAGGAGATAGATATTTTGAAGTGGGTCTGTAAACATTTCTATACAGGCACGTGGCTATCACGGCATATTGTTCATCACGAAAATCACTTAATTGGCACTTGATATGATAAAGACATTGCATTTATTTTTAACTCATTCACTGCCTTTGACGGCTATAAACGTCAGAAATTAATTTCAACTATTTCTTTTTGTTTAACATTTTTTCCCCACTTTTGTTAAGAGTATGAAAACCTAGAATTGTTTTTGTATTAGAACAGATATAAAATTTGTCATTAATCATGAGTTAACTAGTAAAGTCATGCGATTAATTACGTTTAAAAATTATAATCGTCCGACACCCCTAATTTTAGATATTTATTTCTTTAAAAAAAAGGGTTTTTTTAAAGAAAAAAATTGTAATGTAATTAATCGCAATGATTTTTTTTAATCGTAATTAATCGCATGACTTCACTAGTTAACTCACGATTAATCACAAATTTTATATCAGTTCTAAATGTACAAAAACAATTCTAGGTTTTCATACTCTTGTTAACAAAAATGGAGAGAGAAAAAAAGTTAAACTCACAAAAATAGTTCAAATGAATTTTTGACGTCTATAGCTGTCAATAGCAATAGAGATATAAAAGTTAACTATTGAAGTCATGCGATTAATTACAATAATTTTTTTTAATCGTAATTAATCGCATGACATCACTATTAATAACACATTTTATATATTTTCTAAATGTACAATAAAAAATATAGGTTTTCATAAATATATATATATATATATAAAAACTAATAGAAAAAGTTCAAATATTTTTTTGACGTCTACAGCCGTCAATGGCAGTGAATGAGTTAAATAAAAGAAATAGTGGTTTAACTTCATTAGTGGTATCTTTCAGCTCCAATAGTTATGTTCACTCGCGATTCTAAGGAGGACTGGGGTCAGCGGGGGGCTTCAGGTCAAATAAATTGAAGAAGGAGGCCACTTGGTCAGGCAGCTCGGCCAACACGCTTTGGGCGAGGGCGGCGGGTCCTGCCTGAAACGGACCAATCACACATCTGCAGTCTTACCCAATGGCAGAGATGATAAGTCACACACAAGTTTAAATAAAATACCTTTTGGAACTGTCTGAATGGAACAAACTGGACAATATCTCGCATGGCGGCCTCGCCTGAAGCGGAGCGCAACAGCCCGTCATCTCCATCCAAGAACTCCATGGCGCCGAAGTCAGCCTTGCCCACCCCCACGATGATAATGGACATGGGCAGACTGGAGGCTTTGACGACGGCGTCGCGAGTCTGATCCATGTCGGTGATCACGCCGTCGGTGATGATGAGCAGCACGAAGTATTGCTGTGAAACAAAAAAGAGTCAAACGTCATTCTCAAGATTAGTTTATTGAGTATTTGCTATCAAATTAGACGTCATGATTTTGACACTCACGGACGCAACTTGCTGCTGTAAGGCCTGGCGGGCAAAACGGGCAACGTGGTTGATGACCGGGGAGAAGTTTGTGGGACCGTAGAGCTTCACTTGCGGCAAACACTGCTGGTAGGCTTGGACAACACCGTCAATGCCTTCGAAACATACCAAAATAAAGACTGAAGCAGTGGTTCTGAACATGGGTTCGATTGCTGCAGAGAATTTGGTGCGCTCAGTGTGTCATGTGATTTCTTTATTATTATAATCCTTTCATACTTCAAGTAAAGTGGTCGGATGAATGTGTGCAATTAGGGGTGTCAAAATGAGTGTGTTAATTTTGAGGTCATTTCAAGTTCCTTTAACACCATACATTTTTTTAACGCACTATTAATGATTGCTCCTTACTTGGGTAGATTTCAGTCGTAACGCAGCAAACACGTCCACGTCAAAATTTAGCGGTAATACATTTAATAATAATGCATATATTGGTGGAGACTGGTGTCCAGTTGTATTTTACAATTTTAAAGACGTGCAGAATTTCACAAGTTTCTTTATGTTAAAGATTAGATAGCTCTTAATATAAACTATCACCAGCATCTTTCAAATGCAATTATGCCATCTAGTGGCAGAAAAATGACCTCAACACAAATCAATAATGTCACACTCATTTTTTACAGTACAGTGCATCTTTTTAATTTCAACTAAATTTTATGAATTATTATCAAATTACTGTATCAATGTCTAGTTAGTTTAACATTTTTTTCTACTTTTATGTCAACAAGTATGTGAAACTTGAAAAAAAAAAATTTTTTATTGCACTTTTAAAATTTGCGATTAATCGTGAGTTAATTATTGAAGTCATGGAATTCCGATTATATATATATATATATATATGGTGTTCCACAGGGTTCAATTGTGGGGCACCTGCTGTTTTCACTGTATGTGCTGCCGGCGGGTTCCGGCTCAAGAAAATAAGATTAAAAACTGTTTTAAAATGCTCTTTAATTTATCTTTTGCCATTTAGCCCCTTTTAAGAGCAGCGAGTTGCGTTTCTTTGCTTGCGAGCGCACATACAAGAGCACGATTCTTGCATTCACACACCTTCTCGATACAAGATCACTTTGGTGTGTCACCATGCGCCGTATTGGGAAGCCAACATTGACGTAGATTGCGGTTTGTACACGCCTTTCATTTCCTTGCGTTTACCAAGTGTGGCATGTTTGAACGGTTCATTTGTTTCTAGGATGGCAGGAATCCAACAATTATATAATTAGGCTCCATCAATAATGTTTGTGTTACAGTCGGTTGTATTTAAGACATTGGCGATTGTTTGATGAAGTTATTTTATTAGCTTTAGATTTTTATTACCTTCACAAAATGGATTTGAAGGGTTGAAGTTGACAGCAAACTCATGGCTGACCTGAAAAAAAAAAAAAATTAAATTCACCTGTGATCCAATCCAGTGTAAAATCTCAGCAAAAACAGGAAAATAAATAAATAAATAAATAACTCACCTGCCATGTAGGAGGGATCTGAGCTCCGAAGCCCAACACAGGGAACCTTTTATCGCTGCCCAAAAACACAACAAAGGATTAGATGACCAAATTCCAAATATTAAAAAATGGGTTCGACCACTATGATGGGCCCATTTCTCAAACTGCCTTTTACTAAATAGACTTTGTGCATTACCTGTCATAGTCTTGGATGACGTTACCGACTGCCATGATAGCCGAAAGGTATTCATTGTAGCCGTGAGGGTGGATGTAATGAAGGGACTGTGGAGTGTTGGGATCCCCGTTGGAGCCTGTGAAGTCGATGGCGATCTGTTCCGAGTAGATCAATAAACAGATGATCAATTAAAAACGTGTTGTTAAACAAGAACGACGCCAATCGGAACTCACGGTGAAGTTAATCTGACAGCCGCCGAAAATGTAATCAAGGAACGTGTACTCCTTCACGATCTGCATATGAATGTAACAGGCAATTATGTATCGCAATCACAAATGAGTAAAATTTAAATCTAAATATGCACTATATGTAGATCAGAAAACAAAAAGCATTCATGAGTACCTTGCATTGTTTGACGACTATAATACCAGAGTTTTTGTATTTTTTCTTACTCTGCTTCTTCTTCCGATTGATGCATTCAAACTCAGCCTGAGGATGGAGAGTAAATATCAAAGTCACGTTGAATTCCATCAGTCAAACATGTTAAGAGCGAGTTCGGATCTTACCGCGTACGTTTGCGTCCCCTGCTGCACTTGGCTCAGCGTGGTCTGAAAGGAGCCGATGAAATTGTGCGAGCCGTTGCTCCTGTAGTCGTAACAATCCACCTGGAAAAAGAACAGGAAGAGGCGAGTCAAGTCGATGATTCCAAATATGGAAAAAAAAAAACTTAAGTAGATGAGACATGCGCTCTGGTATGATGTAGCAACATGTAAACAAACGTACATACATGCAAAGTTACCCCCCCCCCAAAAAAAACAACAACAATTACTAGCAGTTAAAACGAAAGTTAAACCCCCCTTAAATGCGACTTAAAAAAGGCAATGACCTCATCCTACAAATGTCCTTCATAAACATGGAAACAAGCCTACTTTTTTTTTTCCACCAACATTACGCTATTTGAAAACCTGAAATCCTGTGGCGTAGATGTGTTTAGGGCTTTTTTTTTTGCATGTCCTACGACAGACAATGGATCCTACGACCACATATGGCGGCTACAGTGAACTCACTTGCGATGTGGCTGGGAATCGCCTCTTCCTGACAAGTGTGCTTAAACAGGGTTAGGGAGTGACAGTAAACACAAAACAAAAAAGGAAACTGATGTTACAGTATTTCTGCTTGTGGTGATGATCAAACCCTCAGAAATGTAGCTGAAGCAATCATTAAGTACGTATGACAAAGTAAATTTTTTTTTTTTAAATTAACTCACTGCCATTACAGCAATAGATGTAACAAAATTTATTTTTTAACTATTTCTATTTAAAAAAATATATTTTTTTTTTGTTAAGAGTATGAAAGTCTAGAATTTTTTTTTGGTACATTTAGAACAGATATAAAATTTGTGATTAATCGTGAGTTAACTAGTGAAGTCATGCGATTAATTACGATTCCACATTTTAATCGCCTGATGCCACTAATTTTTAATAATCGTTACTTTAAAAAAAAAAAAAATATTTTAATTTTTAATAATCTTTTTTTTTAAAGAATAGATTATTAAAAATGAGGGGCGATTACAATTTCAATCGTAATTAATTGCATGACTTCACTAGTTAACTTCACGATTAACTCATTCTCTGCCATTGACGGCTATAGACGTCAAAAATTCATTTGAACTATTTCTATTAGTTTAAAAATGTTTTCCCACTTTTGTTAACAAGAGTATGAAAACATGGAGAATTTTTTTATTGTACATTTAGAACAGATATAAAATTTGTGATTAATTATGAGTTAATTAGCGAAGTCATGCGATTAATTATGATTACAAATTGCCCCTAATAAACATTGCTTTTCTTTTTGTTAAAAGAGAAAAGATTAATAAAAATTTTAATTAATCACATGACTTCAATAGTTAACTCACGATTAATCACAAATTTTACATCTGTTCTAAATGTACAATTAAAAAAAAATCTAGGTTTTCATACTCTTGTTAACAAAAGTGGAAAAAAATTTAACTTCTAGAAATAGTTCAAATTAATTTATGGCAGTGAATTAATCACAAATTTTATATCCGTTCCAATTCAATAAAAAAAAAAATACAATTATTTATTTATTTTTAAAAAAGGAAAACATTCTTAAAAATTAGATGCGTCAGGTGATTACAATTTCTTATCGTAATTAATTGCATGACTTCACTAGTTAACTCACGATTAATCACAAATTTTATATCTGTTCTAAATGTACCAAAAAAAATTCTAGGTTTTCATACTCTTGTTAACAAAAGTGGGGAAAAATGTTAAACTAATAGAAATAGTTCAAATAAATTTTTGACAACTAAAGCCGTCAATGGCAGTGAATGAGTTAATATGTCTCTGCGAGTGCCAATAATACATTATGAATATATAAGAGATGTATCAATACCTTTATAGATTTCTCCACATCACCTCCACAGAGTGCCTGAATTGGGATTTGAGAAGGTCTCCATGCTGGGTTCAGGGTGTATTTGACCACCTGCACAACCACACAAAGTAACAATCAATTAAATCCAAAAGTTACAAAAAACAACACATTCTAACGAGCAATGCAACATGTACCTCCGTCCTGTGAGCTAACTTCCATCCTGTTTCTGTCTCCTTGTAGAATTCCAAAAATGGGTCAGCCTTGCCAAAAAAACTCTGAAATTTTGAAGCAAACACATCGAGGTTGGTTGCAAATATCTCCATCATGTGAATATTCCTCAAACTAAAGTTGATACCATCTTGTCCAGTTGTCGACCTGCGATTTCAAATCGCACCACCCTGTTGTCTGTTCTTTCTTCTGCATGGACCTATCAAAAAAACATTGTGTTGAATTAAAAAAATAAATAAAATCAAACATGAGGTCTCAGAATTGGAATAATCACAGTAATGGTTCCAGCTCCTGCAGGTCTCTTGTCCTTCATGACAAGTGGTTTCGTTAGATTCCTCGAAGACACGACCTGGACAGGAAAAAATATATCATTTTAATAGAAGAAAAAAAGACTTGTAAATCAACGAGCGTGTTACCTGTCCCAATGTGCACTCCAGTTCCCCCAGGAAGTCCGCGTCTCGCAGACTGCAGCCGACATTGTCGTCAATGTCGAACACCTCAAACTTCAACTTCTGCACCGTCTCAAAGTGGTAGTCAATGACAAATGCTTTGGAAAATTTAGGATTGAGGCAGTTCATGATTCTCTCTGTACGTCCAACCTGAAACAAAAACATCACATTGAAAAAAAAAGTTTAGAAAATAAATCAGTGAGCATAAAGACCGCTAACCTCCACCCAGCTGCTTCCAGATGTGCTCATGTAAAACACACACTGTGGGTCAGATTTCGAAAACACATCCATGTCCATCAGATTCTCACAGGAGATGGTCAGGGCCACCCTGGTCACACAGTCGGGGACCCCCCCGGGACGGGGGGTTACAACTCCTGCCATCCCAGCTAAAGGCTTTACATACACAAGACACAAACAAGGATAAAAACAAAACAATAAAATGAGCGACAACGACATAGAACTGCTGTAGGCATGAAAAGCCACATACACTGCCCTACAAACCGTTCTGGGCTAGCATGTTAATTGAAGTAATTTTGTATGTACTATTTATGAAGAGTTAATTCACGTTTCATGTCATGCTACTTTTGTAGCCTGCGGCAGGTAACACGCTTAACCGGATTTAAGATTGTAAAGTTATAGAAAGGCAATAGTTCAAATAATACGACCGTTATTGTGCTGAGCTCAAAAGTCCAAGTCCGTGTTCATGCGTCAAACTAAAGAAGAAGCAATTTTCTAACTCGGATCAAAGCTGGGAGAAAAACAACGGTTAAGTAAGCAAAAGAAGCACATTTGAAATGAGCCCATTCCCGACAGCCGCTCTTACGCTGTACACCAATAAAACATTTATAGCACTACGGTACGGTAAAAGCCACACAGTACTATTGCGGCAAACAAATATATACTTTATTGAATATTATTAACGTTTTTTCCCCCCCGTTTGTAACTCACGTCGTAGTGTAGCGAAGCGAAGGGAAAACTCGTATGGTAGTGGGCGGTGCCCGGTACGCTCGTTTTTACTTCCAGGGTCACCCGTTTGACGCCACACGAGCAAAATCCATGAGAAAATGTTTAAAAATAATCAAATAAATTACTGTGTCACTTCTCTTTTTATTAACAGAAGTGAAAGTTGGTCACGTAACCACGGAAGCACATTCCCGACTGTGGGATGAAAGGGGGGAAGAAATCACGTCAGAAGCTCATTTCCGCCATATGTGTGTGTGTGTGTGTGTGTGTGTGTGTGTGTGTGTGTGTGTGTGTCAAAATTTTCATAATTTTGACTCACCTCGTGGAATTATTATGAATCATTTTATTGTAGACTGTAGATGTTACTGTGCTAATGTGTTGTAGCGAGGGTGAGGCCACACACTTAACTTCCCAGCATGCTTTGCAATGCTCCTTGTAAATAGCTGTTGCTCTTTCTTTGGATGCCTTTGTTGATTATCTCTGTGTGATGTCATACTAAATATTGATTATGAAAGGTTTTTAAACACATTTGTTTAATTGTTTATGTCGAGGACTGTACCATATCTTGAAATGAAAACACACACACATTAAAGTTAAGTTTTTATTTATGTGAAAAGATAATACTGTGAATGTCAAAATTAGTTTTGTGAACATGTCAAACAAATAAATTATTTTTGTTGGATTTTTTTTTAACTCATTCACTGCCATTGATGGCTATAGACGTAAAAAAAATAATTTAACCATTTATATTAGAATTTTTTTCTCTTTCGTTAACAAAAGTATGTAAACCTAGAAAACGTTTTTTTATTGTACATTTAGAACAGATATAAATGTTGTGATTAATCATGAGTTAACTACTAAAGTCATGCAATAAATTACAATAAATAATTTTAATCGCCTGACGTAATTAAAAAATAAATAAGAAAAGATTACTAAAAGGGCAGCACGGTGGCTGACTGGTTAGCACGTCCGCCTCCCAGTGCAGAGGACGTGAGATCGAGTCCGGGCTTCGGCCTTCCTGGGTGGAGTTTGCATGTTCTCCCCGTGCTTGCGTGGGTTTTCACCGGGTACTCCGGTTTCCTCCCACATTCCAAAAACATGCATGGCAGGTTAATTGAACACTCCAAATTGTCCCTAGGTGTGAATGTGAGTGTGGTTGTTCGTCTCTGTGTGCCCTGCGATTGGCTGGCAACCAGTTCAGGGTGTACCCCGCCTACTGCCCGAAGCCAGCTGGGATAGGCTCCAGCACCCCCGCGACCCTAGTGAGGAAAAGCGGCCAAGAAAATGGATGGATGGATGGAAGATTACTAAAAATTAGGGGCGTCAGGCGTTTACAATTTTTAATTGTAATTAATTGCATGACTCCAGTAGTTAACTCACAATTAATCACAAAATTTATACCTGTTCTAAATGTACAATAAAAAAAAATTCTAGGTTTTCATACTCTTGTTAACAAAAGTGGAAAAAATATGTTAAAACTAATAGAAATAGTTCAAATGAATTTTTGACGTCTATAGCCGTCAATGGCAGTGAATGAGTTAAATATTGAAAACAAGACTAAAATGGACAAAATGTTAAGGTAGATGCAGATGAATAATAAATAAAAGACACTTGGGAGTCATTTTAAGCCAGCTAGCTCAGATCACTTATTCACTGTTTACGTTCCGAGGTTTCAACTTGTAAGAATTAAAGAAGGACGACACTTGCTCAGGCAGCTCTGCTAGGACACTGTGCGTAAGCGCCACACTGTTCCCCTGCAATGACAAAAAAAAATAAAAAATACTACTAAAAAGCTGAAAACATGTTTTGTGGCTTGCTTACTCACGGAGCAACTTCTGAAAGGCACAAACTGGACGATGTCCCGCGCGGCGGCTTCCCCGCTGGGCGACAGCAGCAGTTTGTCATCACTGTCGAGGAACTCCATTTCGTGGAAGTCTGCGCCGCCGACGCCCACGATGATGATGGACATGGGCAGGCGAGAAGCCTCTACGATCGCCGCGTGGGTCAAGTCCATGTCTGTGATGACGCCATCGGTGATGATGAGCAGCACAAAGTATTGCTGCAAGCGGAGAGAGGGAGAGGAACATTTTAGAAAGCATCATGTGTGCCTGAATTTTCAGCCTGTTGACTCGTTCACTGCCATTGACCGCTATAAACGTCAAAAAACAATTTGAACTATTCATATTAGTTTAAAACTTTTTTTTCCACTTTTTTTAACAAGAGTATGAAAACCTAGAATTTTTTTATAGTACATTTAGAACAGATATAAAATTTGTGATTAATCGTGAGTTAATTATTGAAGTCATGTGATTAATTACAAATGAAAATCCTTTTGTTTCTTAAAAAAAAAAATGTCTAGGTTTTCATACTCCTGTTAACAAAAGTGGAAAAAAAATGCCAAACTAATAGAAATAGTTCAAAAGAATTTTTGACGTTTATAGGCGTCAATGGCAGTGAATGAGTTAATATTTGGAGACTTTCAAACAACTACTTACCGCAGCTTTATTCTGGTAAAGCCCTTGTCTGGCGAAGTGGGCAACGTGGTTGATAATTGGCGAGAAGTTGGTTGGGCCCCAGAGCTTCAATTGGGGCAGACATTGCTGGTAGGCACGCACCACGCCCTCAATGCCTGCAATTATGTATATTCGCCACTAGGAGCAGCACCAAGGTACGTTTTTGGGCACATCTGAACTTACCATCACAAAATGGATTTGTTGGATTAAAATTGACGGGAAACTCGTGGGAAACCTGTGTGTATGGGACCATTAGCAAAATATATTCATGAGAGCACATCTAGGTAAAAAAACAAAAAACTATTAACTCATTCACTGCCATTGACGGGTATAGACGTCAAAAATTAATTTGAACTATTTCTATTAGTTTAACATTTTATCCCACTTTTGTTAACAAGAGTATGAAAACCTAGCGTTTTTTTTATATTGTATTAGAACAGATATAAAATGTGTGATTAATCGTGAGTTAACTAGTGAAGTCATGCGATTAATTACGATTAAAAATAGTACTCGCCAGATGCCCCTAATTTTTTATAATCTTCTTTAAGAAGAAAAAGAAGATTATAAAAAAAAAGAAAAAAGAAAAGATTATAAAAAAAATTAGGGGCATCAGGCGATTAAAATTTATGATCCTAATTATTCGCATGACTTCACTAGTTAACTCCCGATTAATCACAAATGTTATATCTCTTCTAAATGTACAAAAAAAAATCTAGGTTTTCATACTCTTGTTAACAAAAATTTAAAAAACGTAACTTATAGAAATAGTTCAAATGAATTGTTGACGTCTATAGCCGTCAATGGCAGTGAATGAGTTAACCTGTCTCTCTCGTAAGCAAAAGTGCAACCATAAACATAAACATTTTTTCGCCCTCATACCTGCCATGCTGGAGGGATCTGGGCTCCAAACCCAAAAACTGGGAATTTCTTGTTACTAAAGGGAAACGCATACAAAGGAAATACGGTGATTTTTTTCATCCTTTTTTTTTTTGTATAAGGCTATATATACTGGTGTTAAAAATACACGATAGAAGAGAGCTAGAATGTACCTGTCATAGTCCTGAATGACATTGCCCACTGACCAGATTGCTGACAGGTATTCATTATAGCCCTCAGGGTTGATATAGTGCAGGGAATTGGGTGAGTTGGGATCACCATTAGAACCAGTGAAGTCAATGGCAATCTTGCCCAAGTCCGCAAAAAATAAAAAATAAATCAGTATTTGCAAAATAAAATATACAAACTAGTAAAAATGTTTTTTAAAATGAATACAAAAAAAAAACGTAAATATTTCTGAGCTCACCGTGAAGTGAAGTTGGCAACCTCCCATGATATAATCCAGAAAGGTGTATTCCTTCTCAACCTAGAGGGGTTAGCATAAAATCTTATTTTTTTGTATAATAATGCAGTTAACTTCATTAACTCATTCACTTCCAGCCTTTTTCACTGAAGCAACCCACTTCGCTCCCGGCTGTTTTACCGGATTTTGACTGATTTTGCAAAGCCCACAGAATAGTGTGTTATATTGCTATAAAAACATGAAACCCACCAAAAGAAAGATTGAGCGTCTCTTCTTTCATCGGGAAAAAAAGTATATTTCAATCTGTTTCCATTTGGCAGCAATTAGCATGAGAATATAGCTAAGTGTCATCATTATTAACAAATCTGTTTAAAACAGTGGGGAAAAGAGCTTTTTGCAACATGGCCCTGGTTGATCTATTTTGCTCTGCTGCCACCTGGTGGCCGTTTTTTGTAATTGCTTCAAGCTTTCTCTTCAGTCCTGAGAGTGTATCAAAGACTTCTGTATGCTTTAGCATAAAAACACCCCTCCCAATTATTATTATTATTATTTAAACATATTAATACGTTTTTGGGACCATGGTAATATTGAAAATAGAACACATTTATACGTTTTGGGGAGCAAATGATGTAATTAAGAAGGGTTAGCAAATCAACTACCTGACAGTGCTTAATGTAAATGACCCCAGAGTTTTTATAGTCTTTCTTCTTTAGCTTCTTTGGGTTAATGCAATCGAACTCAACCTGTCGAGACAGGAAACGAGTCATATTATTAAACACGCAAAAATATGGAACAGAACGGCTAATAACTTGAGGGTAAACATTCTTACAGGCGAGACGTGTGTTGCAGTTTGCATCTGGGCGAGGGTGGTTTTAAAACTTCCAATAAGACTGTGGGAACCATTGACATGATGGTCATAACAGTCAACCTGAGCACAAAAATTATTTGTTGAGACAATGACCCACAATGTGATGCGGTAAGAGACAGTCAGAAAATGTCAGATTTGGCTTCAGCTATGTAAGCTAACAAAATTATGTGTTATGACATAGATTTTTTTAGAGATATTTGTTTCTTCAATAAATTTGAAATGCCAGAAACAAAAATAATCACAACATATCGTCTATTCAGCGATGCAAATCTTAGTAAATGATTACAATATTAGTGGGGATCTTAGTAAATCAGAGCCAAACTCGTCAAACAGCAGTTAGTCAAACACAAAGTCAGTAAATGCAATACAAACAAATTCAGGGAAGGAAAAATCAAAAAGGCAGACCTTTATGTGATGACGCCATGACATGTGCAAACATACAAATATTGCAGATCCAGCTGGGCTGCAAGTGTGGGAGTGTTGAAAGATGAAGAGAAAATGCAATCACTAGACTACATATTAGTATCATTAGCTCATTCACTGCCATTGACGGCAAAAATTCATTTGAACAATTTCTATTATTTGAACTTTTTTTCCCCCACTTTTGTTAACAAGAGTATGAAAACCTAGAAAAAATGTTTTATTGCACATTTAAAACAGATATAAAATGTGTGATTAATCGTGAGTTAACGAGTGAAGTCATGTGATTAATTACAATTAAAAAATGTAATCGCCTGACTCCCCTAATTTTTTATAATCTTTTCCTAAAAAATTAAATTAAATAAATATAAAAAATTTGTGCTGAGAGGCGATTTCTTAATTTTTTAAATTTTAATTAATTGAATGAATTTTAATTGTAATTAACTCATCCACTGCCATTGACGACTATAGATACCAAAAATTCATTTGAACTATTTCTATTAGTTTAACATTTTTCCCAATTTTTTTCCCGAAAACCTCAATTTTTTTTATTGTATTAGAACAGATATAAAATCTGTGATTAATCGTGAGTTAACTAGTAAAGTCATGCGATTAATTACGATTAAAAAAATTCACCTGACGCTCCTAATTTTTTAATAATCTTTTCTTACAAAAAAGATTATTTAAAAAATTTAAAATAATAATTACAATTATTTATTTATTTTTAAAAAAGGAAAACATTCTTAAAAATTAGGCGCGTCAGGTGATTAAAATTTCTTATCGTAATTAATTGCATGACTTCACTAGTTAACTCACAATTAATCACAAATTTTATATCTGTTCTAAATGTACAAAAAAAAAATCTAGGTTTTCATACTCTTGTTAACAAAAGTGGAAAAAAATGTTAAACTAATAGAAATAGTTCAAATGAATTTTTGACGTCTATAGCCGTCAATGGCAGTGAATAAGTTAATTGCATGACTTCACTAGTTAAAATTAATTCATGGCAGTGATTGAGTTAATAGTTTGCAGTAGCATATTTCAAATGTAAATGTAAGCACAAAAAAATCAAACATCTCAGCATTCTGAACAAGAAAAGGGCGTGGTTAATAGATTTCTCTTTAAGCATTCAACAAAGTGAAATGAAAAATAAAAACATTTGACCTTTATAGATGTCTCAACATTTCCTCCACAAAGAGATCGCAAAGAGATGCGGAAGGGTCTCCATGTAGGGTTGAGGTTGTCATGTATCACCTGCGTCAAAACAAATCCAAAATATAACATTTCAAGTGTGTGCGTGGTTGGGACACGTGTACCTCTGTCCTGTGAGCCAGCTGCCATCCAGTGTCTGTCTGCTTGTAAAATTCCAGAAAAGGATCGGACCACCACAAAAACTGACAATCCAGACCACAGAAAAAGCCTCTGTCATGTTATGCCAACCACTTATAGTATTTACGTAATATATTACCTTTTTGTCAAGCCTGCGGGCAGACACCTCAAAATTAGCTACCCTGGTGTCTGAAATTTCCTCAGCAGAGATCTAGAAAAAGAAAAAAAGAAGAAGAAAAAAAGCATTCATCAACAACGTCATAATTAACTGCAAAAGGGGAGTGGAGTTGTAATGCGCCAAACCGCCAGCAGAGGGTAGCGGTTCGCGATTTTAGATTGAAAATTCCATACACAAGTAAACTGGACAAACTGGAGCATACGTTAAAACATAGTTATAAAATAAGCATATCACAAGATTATTTTATGATAATATGTGTCTCATAAATGCAAAAAACACTTACTGTGATAGTGCCACGACCTGCAAGCCTCCCATCTTTCAGCATTAACGGTCGGGTCATCTGTTTGTTGGAAACAATCTGGACACATGATGAGCAGAACCGCATAATGACAACAAGTTGGAAAAATGACTTGGACTCATTCACTGCCATTGACGGCTATAGACGTCAAAAATTCATTTGAACTATTTCTAGTTAGTTTTATTTTTTTCCACTTTTGTTGACAAGAGTATGAAAACCTATCTTTTTTTTATTGTACATTTAGAACAGATATAAAATGTATGATGACGATTGAAGTCATGCGATTAATTACAATAAAAAAATAAGAATCGTCTGACGCCCCTAATTTTTTATGTTTTTTTTAATTAGGGGCATCAGGCGATTAATTTATTTTTTATTGTAATTAATCACATGACTTCACTAGTTAACCGACGATTAATCACAAATTTTATATCTGCTCTAAATGTACAATGAAAATTTTTTTCTAGGTTTTCATACTCTTGTTAAAAGTGGAAAAAAAACCCTGAAACTAATATAAATGAATTTTTGACGTCTATAGCCATCAATGGCAGTGAATGAGTTCATTGTCTAAGTGACAAATGCTTACCTGGCCAAGAGTGCATTCAAGCTCCCCGAGGAAATCGTCGTCTCCCAGGTCATAGGTGTCATTGTCTATGTCATACACGCAAAACTTGACCCTCTGCACCGTCTCGAAATAATAGTCGATGACAAACCTCTTTGCGAACTTTGGATTCAAGCAGTTGAGGATCATTTCTGTGCGTCCTAACTGATACACCAAAAAACATTCAATCATTCAAGATTTCCAAATTTCAAGATTCAATTAATAGTAAGCATTTTGTGCTGTTCACATTTCTCGCCATTTCAAAGTGAATATTCGCAAAAACACGTGACATTTTTCCATCAGTCAGAAATTTCACCCGAGAATCGTAACTTTTTGGTAGTATAGCAGTAGTATAGATTTATGTAGGTACACTTCGTACCTCCTGCCATCTTGAGTCAGACGATTTGATATACAAGGCACACAGAGGGTCGGACTTTGAGAAGACGTCCATGTCCATGAGGTTCTCGCAGGAGATGGTCAGCTCTACCCTGCTGGGCATATAAGACGTTCCAGACGGGACTCCACCGGAAGCCATGGCAACTGGTTGATCAGCTCTGGAATGCAACACACATTAAGTAAGCAATGGACAGTGACATTTGGAAGACAATTTGGAACCTAGGCTATGTTGACCCAGTGGCCACTAGAGGGACGCCAAAAAAAAGGTGTGAGGGCGAGGGTCGTCACTGCCTCCTTGGGCTAGATTTTAACGTCACGTAATTTTAACGTAAACTTAGGAAGTTTATAGTATAATTATTTGCAACACAAATACATATAAGCGCATGTCAGCTTTGGGGTACAATGTAACTTTACAACAGTGGGTGTGGCGATCGCCAAAAACGCATAGAAGACATAAACAAAAAACTGATTCTCAAGACGTTTAACTATTATGTACTTACTTAGCTAAAATTACTTTGCCTGGTCTGTTTTTTCCTGAATAACTGTATCCTCTTCTGTTTGCGTTAGTCCGGCAGCATGTGTGGGCTGAGACAAGCTCAGCAAGCAAACAGTGGGCGGGACCCGTCAAAAGCGCAGTTTTTTTTTTAATCCTCCCATTAAAACGATTAATAATTATGTCATGTTAATTGATGTACTATTTTAGTTTACCAATGCATCAGAAACTTACACAGAAATTATTCAGCATGAAAAGTAGTAACACAATAACGGAACAAATGATACTCCTGGTATGTTTCCTATCGGTTGCATTTCGGGACCGGACAAGTGACCACTGCCCCGTGTGGTGCGTTCACAGACAACACTGACGACAGTAAACTATAGTAATACACTAAGTACATTTTTAAAATCCTAAATCAGAAGTTTAAGTGGCCCAGCTTATAGATTTTAATCACAATATTCAGTTCTATTCATCTGTCAGCGGTTATGTCTTCAGTGGTGCATTAGTGGTGTCAGTGATTAGCACTACAAATACCTCACAGCAAAAAAGAAAAGGTCTAAGGTCAAATTCCAGCTGGGGCCCAAACCCTGTGTGGGGTTTTGGGGGTTATGGTTTTCTCCTGAATCAAAATATGCTATTTAAGTTCCTGTGTCAGTCAATAATCTTCCATAATTAAAGACGGTAAATTACAACTCATGGACACAATTAGGACCTTTTGTCATTTCAGTCATTGAAATGGAGCATGAAGTGGGCTCACTATGTCGTTTCAGAATTTTATTTCACCAGGGTTGATTCCACCTGTTCATTCGTCAGTGTTACATAGCTGCATAAATGAGTGTACAGTATATACATAGTATACCAAGACAAATATATACAGAAAACTAGTCAAATATACTAAACGTTGATTCTACATTGCGGCAAGACAAACTGCTGTGTGTTTCGTGGCGACGGGTTGTTTGATGCACCTGCCACATCGAACGGGGGTGGAAAAACATTTTGTCATCATCGGTTTGCACAATAAACACACATTAGATACTTTGATACAAAAATACATATTTATGTCATTATATTCATATTACCATAATAATATATCACCAAAATGTACGTTTTAAAATGGTTACGCGGATGTCAAGAACAAGTATATATGAGGAAGATGTAGCCATTTACATTGAAATTAAAATTCAGTTAGATGCTCGACTTTGACATGGAAATCAATCCCAGCAAAAACGGGTCCGTTTTTACTTTTCCAAATGTATTAACAACTTATAAGAGATATCCATCTCACCTTCTCACCTCTAAACCAACGATTCTTCTGCTGACCTTACTGTAAAGCGCATCCCACTTTGGGCTAACCGACACGCTAGAACTGTAGCTCATCGCCAAAACTGAGACAGCGGAGGAAATCTCCATCTCTCGAGTGTAACGCGGCGGACAGCGTCTCGACATGCGGAAGTGGTAGAGAGAGCTTTTCCTTACTCAGAGACGGAACGGACACTAATTTCTGACCTCTGGTGGAGGTCTCAAAGTCCACTGATGGTATTTGGATCTCTGTGTCTTGACTCAGTAGTTTAGAGGACTCGGATTTGTGATGCACAGGGTTGAATACTTGCATTATTATTGGATTCTGCACGGTAGGCAGCATTTGGGCTTTTTTCGTCACACCGAGTGCCGGAGTGGTGGTGGCGGTCTCAAGAAGCCTCAGCGGCAATACTTGATTCGGCACGTCTTGATTGATGGTTTCTGCCACCAACGTCTGGCAGTGTGCGATGAGCCGTGGTTGCATTTCTTCCTTCAGATGAACTCTCTCGGCGACGGGAGACGGCGTGTCAAGATGCTCCAGCGCTAACTGGATGGGGTTATTCAGAGTCTTGGACGGGCCTGCTGCTACAGGCAGATCCAGCTGAGGCTCCGCCTTCAGATTCCCTGTCAGCGCAGGAGCTTCAAACAACTTGATGATCAGCTGCTGGGATTCCCCTAAACTCAAGGGCTTGGTATACTCCTCGGCCTCCGTGAGCAACGGGAGCCCCTGAGGCTCAAAATGCTCCAGTAGCAATTGGAAGCCGTCGTCAAAACTCTGAAGCTCAATCTGAGACGCGGGGGAAAGAAGCATACAATCGAGCAGGTGGTCGTTCTCCAGACTTTCTCCCTGAGGCTGTCCTCCGTCGGTTGCAATGGAAAGTTCGTTTTTGACACACGGCATCTGCACCAATTTCTTTTCCTCAATCAGCGCTTCGACGGACTCTTCGGAATCGAGCGCAGAAGGGGGCTGCGAGTTGTAATGCATCGTTTCGGAAGACGAGTCCAATTCTTCGGATGCCAGCATGTCCTTCGGGACTGTAGAAAGGCACATGTTATTGGCGTGTGGAACTTCAGGATCTGGCGTATCTTCTGCAAAGAGAACAAAAGAAGAACAATGATATGACTATATGAAATTGCATATGGTGTTCCACAGGGTTCAATTCTGGGGCCTCTGTTGTTTACATTGTATCTTCCGCCCCTGGGTTCCAACTTGAGAAAACAGTGGTGGTTGTTTTAAAGTGCTTTAGAAAAATAGAGAGTCAGTGTCTTAACTGCTTTCGACTAGCTACATGGCGGCCATGTTTGTATTGATATAGTGACGTACTTGAAACACCAGTGTGAATTTTACTCTTCCGCCGCTTCCTGCGTTTGCCCTGAAAAGAAAAAAGAAAAATCCCAAAGTGTTCTCATTTCACGTAAACCATCGTGCGAGTTGCCAACAAACAAGTGGAGCTCACGTAATTTTCACAGGTGGACCAGCGAGGATAAAGCTGAGCGTGACGTCGTTTCCGAGCGTCGGCCTCTTCGTAATATTTGTCCCTGTCCGCCTGTGGTAGCAACTTCCACTGTGAACACAATTAGCACAATCACGTAAAAAAAAAAAAATACAGTCATAAAAGACATTTTGAAAAGGAGTAGAAGATCATAGATCAAAAGGCCCAATGTAACACAATATAGAGCAGCAATGAGGCACTCTTTGCTCAGAAAACCGAACAATTACGGTAAATAATGAGTGGTAAAGGACGGGACATTTAAATGTGTATGCTACGTAATTGTGTAGATTCTAACCCTTTTAAGTGTTAATATTTCTTGCCATTCACAAATCTTTCGGTCCTCTCCACCATGTTGAAACTTGGGTATCAAAATTAATTCCCAGTTCTCCAGTAGAAAATACGACATGACATTAGCGTGCAATTTTCTACTCAATAGTCTACTGGTGATACTATGGCTCCCTCTAGTGGTACACGAATGAATTCAATTCAATTTAAATTTATTTCACTCTTTAAAAAAAAAAAAAGAAATGAAAGAGGACAAAAAGAAGTAAAACTTGTGATATCTGCCCTTGATCAACCCACACAAAAAAAGATCAACACAATAACAATTCTAGAAAATAATTCAACATGACCTTGTGCGATATATATTGTCCAGTAATTGTGCTTTTAAGCATTTAAAAAAAAAATACATTGAGACTGAGATGGTTTTGTTGTACAATCCAGATTGTTCCACAAACTGACACCTTGAGATGATATACATTGTTCTTTTTGTTTTGTTCTATATTTAGGTTAGGAAAAAATCAGTTCCTCTTAATTTGCACTCACTTTACCTTCTTTCTTTTCCCATCAATTCACTTAATTTTAAATGTTTACATTGTATAAATATTGGATTAGTGTGATCTCTGTAACAGTTATGAAATCACTGAATTCAAAGTTCAAAGCTAAGCATGATATACGGCATGGGTGCTCAAGTTGGGACCTCGAGAGCCCCTATCCAGCCTGTATTCCATGTTTCCCTCCACTAACACACCTGATTCATGATCAGGATCGTTATCAGAATTCTGCAAAGCTTGCTGATTAGCTGATCATTAAATTCAGCTGTGCTGACGTGGAAAACAGGCTGGGCAGATATACAGTGTCTCATTTAGGTTTTTTTTGTTATATTTTTATTTTAAATAAATGTTCATGTCATTCTTAGAAACGTTTACAGTTAGGCATGTTAGAAAAATAAGAAATACTGTATATTTTTGTTAATAATATGCACAAATGTATTTTAATTATAGTCATTATGGTGGTACAAAAAGAGGGTTAGTACTTTGGTGTAAAAAAGTTTGAGAACCACCGCCTTACCAGATTTAAATAAAATAATAATGGCCAAAGTCATATTTTGACTACCCCCCCTAAAACATAACAGATCATTCAATTCTACTCATGAAATGAAATTTGCAATCCAAAGTGCTTTGCTTATGCCATTTATTGGCTCCTCCAATGCATCACCTACCATTTTCCCGAGGGCCACATGAACAGACGCGCTGTCTCTTTTCTCCAATTGCATGGTGACGACTTCTCTGTACTTATTTGCAAACAACATAAAGGCGTTCGGCGGCTTCTTTATGTAGGGGCGCTCCCGGACATGTTCGGTCTTCCTTGTATTACTGAAATGAAGGACACAAAATGGCGTCTTTTCAGAAAACATTTCAAAGTTGACGGTTATCGTTCAGAATTTTGATTTTTTTCAACTTTCAAAGGAGAAAAGTATCTAGTACTTTTTTGTATCGGAATGTTTGCTCAAAGAAAGCTTACATTGTTGTGAAGAGGTTTTGGGGAGGAGCTGCCGACATTAAAGGATGCACCTGCTCAAACAGAATTTCTCCATTCCTACGTATAGGCCGTGAAATACAAAGAATGTGATAACATGAATAATAGAGCATTTATTCCAATCGTTTGTAAAGGGTTTCACTCACATAAAACCAACTGGTACCATCTGAGGGGCCCCGGGTGTCATCATCATGCCCGATGGCGCCCTCATCTGAAACAGAAATCAATGGTCACCATTAAATATAATTCTCAAGTTGCTCAATCTGAAATACATAAATAATACAATGAAAATAGCTCAATATTACCATTTGTTGAGGATGTGGGCCTAAGACATTCTGTACAGGCCATTGGTGCGGCAGTTGCTGCTGTTCAAAGGTAAAGGGCAGTTAATATCAGTGCGGAATTCATAATTCTGTCTTCTATAATGGGTTTATATAATATTAGGTCCAAAAAGAAAACTCCGTCAATGCAGTACAGATTACTGGTGAAGCTTTAGTTTTTAAGACATTTTCCCAATAAAAAAAAAATAGAAGTCATAATTAAAATAAAGATATTTCCCCCAAAAAGTCATAATTAGTTGAATTGAGAAAACGGGAAATCTTTCATCCATACTATTCTCAATATTTGTCTTCCGGCAACAAGTCAACTTTCAATCCAAAAAGGTTTTACGGTTGCGTTTCGAAAAACATTTGACTTCACAAAGAATTAGCTACTACTTACCTGACTATGATTATGGAAACCGGCATGGCTATTGAGATGTACCGGCGGTCTGATCTGCTGCGGTACGTTATACATGTTAGGACCCGCCATCATCGTAGCCGGCTGCGAAAAACGAGGCCCCACGGGGAAAGTGGGTAGCATCGGCCTAGGATGGCATTCTGGCCTGATCGGGTGCATTTTGATCCAACGTCAGTTAACAAATACAGATCTTGATCTGAGGCGCTTGTCATTTATCAATTAGAAAATAGACTTTTGGGGGTCTAACTCTGCAAAAAAATCTCATTTTTGTTTTTCAATATTTGGGTAACATTTTATGAAGCCATTAGCCGTTAATTTCGCAACTTGTATCGTAGATGGATGGATGGATTATGTAACATCATTTCTGACAGTGGTGATGAATCCTTGTCAACATGATGTATTAGTGACATTTCAAGGGCAACGCCAACAACTTGAGAGCGATTACATATGTCAAAGCCTCCAAAGACTGTTCCAATTGCCCCGCCATTGAACTTTTCCCCAACAAACCTAGTTGTTAATATCAAAAATTAACGAAAATGCTCTAAAACCAGTCAACCTATTCATTCTTTTTTCACGTTGTCCCTTGAACGTAACATCTGCCATCGTGTACCTCAATGTCACTGTTATGAAATCGTGCATCTCCATCAAGAAAGGCAACCCTTGGCAAAACTTATCATCTTAAAAGGTCTTTCCACATTAAAACCTGGATGATCATAACGTCTCCAAACTAAATTGCAATAAAAATGAACTCCTCTCTACCTGGGACGTCTCCCATCCCCTTCGAACCCTCAACCAAAACAAAAACAAAAAAACACCCCATCAAATCCATGCCTCAGTACCTCCAGACTGTTTTTGCAGTATCATTCTATTTATATTCTCTACTGACCTAAAAAAAAAAATCGATACTCTACTGAGCTAAAAAAAATCGACATCAATCTACTTACCTTCACCCACTCCATCTGCTCTAAAACTCAAAATGACCTTGCCTGCTCCTACCTCACTGACTTGCTTCATTCCGCATCACTCCTCCAACCTTGTGCTGTAACAACCCACCGAAATCCCTTCTCACAACGATATAAAAAAAAAAGCTCACCTCTCTTGATTTCTCATACCAATTTATTACCCATCCATCAATTCCCTGCACTGATGTTGCAGTTGAGCTGGGGCCTATGCCAGCTGATCATTCACACCCACAGTATGGTCTAATTTATACTAAAGCATGGGTGTCAAATTTATCATAGTTCAGGGGCCACATATGTTGTACTTTTAATAAAAACGCATGGCAAGTACGTTATGAACATATTCATCTTTAATGAACTATCCTTCCACAAACAATTAACAAGAATAACGTGCAAAAAGATTCATTTTATCATCTACATGTGCGCGTTATGACTTATAACGGTGATTGCATAAGTTGTACTTTTATTTAATCGTTTTTCGCAGTGGATAAAGTATGCATCAGCACCCGTCAGCTACGAAATTGTCGGCAACTCTCCCGTCAATTGCGTAAGCAAGCCGTCAGCCTGTTTATGTTGCTAGCTGTCGTCAGCTTTCAGTCGTATGCGTGAGAAGCAATTGACGTCGCTGCTTGAGTGGCAGTCAATTTAGAGCAGCTCAAAGTTCACAGCATCGTAAATACAGAATCTACCGAATGAAAGATATAAACGGAAAAAAAGGACTTCTTACCTTCCTTATTCCAATTTGTTTTTTCGTAATCCGTATGACATGGGTTGACACAACTCTATTTTGGATCCCAAAAACGCATATGACAAGCTATTTGTGAAAATTCATTCTATGTACAACACTGACGTTGATGCTAATCGTTTAGCCTAGTGACACATCTTCTTCACAGCTCGTTTCTTCAATAAAATACCAACAACAATGAAAATATGCTTTTGATGGCTACATGTTTTTTTTTTTTAAATAGTCATGAGTTTATATGTAACAAACTATATAAAATATTTTTACACGATTGAGTTTTCCTTTTTTCTTTCTAATGAAACTTTATTTAAACAATGAACAGTATACAAAACAAAGATAATTTGAATATTGAATCCAACAAAAATTCACAAAACACGCCAGGGAGGTTGCAAATATTAAAACTAAATAAAATGATTGTATTTAGTACTGTCTGTGTATGTAAATGAAGTTACGGCATCACTCTACTTTTTTTTAAATAGCCGTCTTTTCTCCTCTTTTGTGAAATATTTGTAATAGATTTAACGTGACAAACACTTTGAAACCAACTGCGTTTAACGTTTTTAATTTCCAAAGATGTTCTCGAAACACTGCAAACTCATCCAAAAGAGACTCAATGCTCCCATCCTCTGGGCATTGTTTATGGTTTTCGTTTTAAGCGGACGCATCCGTAAAATTGTCCATGATGACGTTCCTCTACCCACCCTCATTTACACAAAAAAAAAACAAAAAAAAACGTTGTTTGACGCACTAGGACGTCTAGGATTTGCGTCAGCGTCAGTAGTCAGATGCGAAGTAGTTTGTTTCTCTTCGATGTCGTATCTGTTCATTTACGTAAGCAGTCAGTAAGTTGTTTTGTTGCGACGCGTGGCCAATGAAGAAAAGTGTGCGTGCTGGTGTTACGGAATCTACACGTGTGTTTTCGTCTTTTGGTCCCCCCCCCCAAAAAAAAAAATCTTCGGGGCCCTCCTGTCAACTAATCCACAAACAGGTATGAAACAAGATAAATACAATTAACTTACATTACGGTTAACGATAAAAATCTCACTTACATGACAATAGTAGTTAACACCAAAATGTGTTGAATTTGATGAAATATTTGTCAATTCACGGATTCAAAGCACTTCTTTCATGACTTAGTTATCCAGTAAAACACAATACATAATTTCCGGACCGACCGGGACCGGAGCCCCGGACGGACACGAACCCGCCCGCCCGCCCCTCCCTCCCCGCGCCAAACACGGTTTTGGACCCAATTTCAATCTTTCAACAAACATGCACTAAAATGTCAAAATAATGACCAGGACATGTAGACAGTAAGTGTTGAGTTACCCTTACAAGGAGAAGAAAAACGAAAATTTACAATAATATGTTCGATGCAGCCACACTAGTCTGGTTATTATTGTGATTGTGGAATTAAGCAGCAAAATCCACCAGTATTTTTTTAATCCATCTCACGGGTGGCCATTTTGTCACTTGTCAACTGAAAACGACATCACTGTTGCAGAGAGCTCATGTTGCATTCGAGGACGGTCGGAAGTCTGAAATATCAGTTGTTTTTTCCCAGTCCCGACCTGAAAGCGTTCCAGGCGAAAGTAAACAACCAAAGTGGCGGATAGTGATCAATTGTTTTTTATTTTGGTCCTCAAAACTAATTTTGACCTCCAGCAAACTTTATGTTTTTATCTTATTTCATAAGCATTTCGTACAGTTCAGTAGTTCACCGTATAATTTCATGCAGGGAGTTAGCGGTTATGTCGAATATTTATGAATGAAGACCGCTATCTAGTTTTATACTCTTGCCGCCGTTGAAGAGTGACATCACTTGTAGTCAGTCGGTGAAGTCGGTGTCCTTTTCCCCCCTCCAACTTAGCAAGTGGAATTTCCGAGTTCAAGGGGGCGTTCCCGTACACACTTCCTGGTTTGACCTCGGAAAAGTCCGACTTCCGACCATCCTCGAATGCAGTATTACGTAGCAACCAATCACGGCTCACCTGCTTTCTGAGTTTGGTCATGTGACGTTTGCAAAGTTAGCTGAGCACTGAGCAAATGTGATGTCATCATCAGTCGACAGCGAATGACAAAATGGTCATTCCCCAGATATGGATGAAAATAGGTATATACTGTAATACTCATGTACAATAATGTAAACATGAAAAATGAAAAAGTTAAGCGTATGTAAACTTACTTTACCCTCAATGAAATGATTAGTGGAGTCGGCCTCTGGAAGTCCAACCATCACATGTCCGAGGCTGCTGACGTGCTTTCATCGCTGTGTACAGGTTCGAGACGGCAACATGTTTTCTCGGGATGTCCACGACACTGTGCACTTGAAGGTCCTTCTTGTGAATGCGGCTGAATCAATACTGAATCGTGAAAGCAAGTATTGGCAAAGTACAGTACACACATACGGTATATGCACAAACATATATTGGGATATATACTTACTCTTACAAAAAGATAAACGGAACACTTTTGTTTTTGCTCCCATTCTTTGAGATGAACTCAAAAGATCTAAAACTCCTTCCATATACACACCATTTCTCTCAAATATTGTTCACTGTCTCACAATTCGATAACGATTTTTGGGTCTGTGATTTTCGATTTAGAACGATTTTTGATTGAAAATGATTTGACTGGCACTGGTTTTTGCTTCAATTTATAGATGTGCAAAAGAACATTCATGATCTACTCATGGTCTGACTCGCTAACGCTAATTAGCGCGCTACTCGCGGCACTTTTATCACTCAAAAGAACGGTCAGTCATACAAAATGCTTCAGGAATGTATACAAAGAAGCAGCTTAACATTACTCACCGGCATATGCTCTTTCTACGATGCAAAAACAAAACAACTTTTGGCAACTGTGGCATAACTTGATCGTGACTTTTTCCTTCCACTCTCTAATGTGGCTACAAATTAACAGTATGTCAGAACGCGTGGAACCACACTGCCCCTAAGTGGCCAAAACGTGTACAGCATTAGCAGCGCTCCCAATAAAGGCACACACAAACAAAGGCAAGACAGTATAAAATTTTTTGCCTTGTCAAAAAATTTGAATATCCTCAAAAAGTTGAATAAATTCCATACTTCCATTCAAAAAGTCAAACTTTCATAGATTATAGATTCAGGGCCCACAATTTAGGTGATTTCAAGTATTTGTTTATCTTTATATTATTTGGGCTTCCAGCTCATAAAACCCACGAAAATAGGATTCCAAAAAATTTGAATACTTTGTGCAGCAAATTAATCACCTATGTTTGTTTTTTCTACTCTTCATAGTCTTGTATGTGCATCCACCTCACGAGAAAGTGGTAAAGCATCTGATTTTGTTTTCATTTAACCAAATGTACAGGATAAATGTAAAATGTTCAAATATCCTACCTTGCATGATGAGAGTTGATCAGAAATATTCCACCTTTTTATGGCCCATCCCAACCGGGAACGTGGTTAAGCCCCCTCTGCATCCACTCTGCCACGCTGAACATGTTTTGCTTTCAATTGCTGACTTCAGGTTCTTTTAGCAATCCAAGAATCTCGGAGGAAGTGCAGGGATGTAGCTTGCTGTCCTTGCAAATAATAATCCACTCCTCTGAAGAAAATATTCCACATGGTAAAACTTCTCTACTTCACTGTGATCGCTAGCAAAGGTATTTCCTTGTTGGGAGGTCTGAAGAAAAGACCTCATCTCCTTGTATCCTTTCATCCAAAGTCAGGCGGAAGAGGCTCCTGGTCAAACCATGTTGTTCTGTGATGAATACAAGGTGCCCTCATTGAGGACATACGCCACCTTGCAGCTCCTGCAGGACATTAGATTACATGTTTTTAAAGGAAGTAAAAACAACAAAAAAAACTCATTATGTTCTTTATGTCAAACAGTATTTTGATTGTTTTGGAATATGTATTAAGCAGAAAATCTTGTGTCATGGGGCGGCCATTTTGTCTTGTAATGCCATTTGCTGTCCACTGAAAATTACATCACAAGAGCGGCCATTTTGTCTTGTAATGCCATTTGCTGTCGACTGAAAATGACATCACAAGAGCTCAGGCTCAACGGTTTTCTGGGTTTGGTCACGTGATGTGCACAAACAAAATGGCCTCTCCCTGAGATCCATATAGATGGTTAGGTTTTCCTGATTTATTCATATCCCACAAACGCAATTTTTAATCAGAATACCGTGTTTTGACTACTGGTATAGAACATCTTGTTGCAAACAATTTTTTTTGTTATTACACTACCTTTTAATTCAACACTGCTGCTACTGGAGGTGTATTGGGCCAATATTCTAACATTCTAAATTTTAAAACAATGGCATAGGGCAGTTGTTGACCAGTCTACCCCGCCATGCCCAATGTCAGTTCACTCGGTGCCGTAGAAAGATGGATCACCCTCCGATGCACCAATACCAAGATTATTAGAAAACTATTATTAAATTTAATTACTATAATTAAATTATTAAACTAAAGGGCGAAACACTAACCTTGCTCTGCAATATGAATTCTCGCGGTATCTGTGAGTTCACAAACTCCGAAGAATACATCTTGTACCGAGCCCGTTGATTTCCACCGATCCGAACCACTGGTGGTTTTGATTGACAAATGTAAAATGACAACAAAAAAACAATACTAAACTACACTTAACCTTTCTAAAACTAAAAGTAATTGTAGTGACAATTCGGCTGTGAATTTAATAAATGCGCTTTCGGGGTCTATTTGAAATGTATTTCGGTACACGGTACTGTATGACCATAAAGAAGCAGGAAGGTCAGTTTGTGCACTCGGTCGCCCTCTTGTGGCCGTTATCCAAACTAAAGCAAAATAAAAATATAAC